>NC_138240.1:1412668-1427668 GCF_964197995.2 Scardinius erythrophthalmus | reverse complement strand
TGTGGAGATATAGTATTCTCTGTCTGTCAGATAGGAGGAAAACCAGGATAGCGCAGGATAACTAAGAGCGGCGCATGAGGAAGAGTTCACGACAGACAGTCTCAAAAGCTGAGCTGAGGTCGAGTAATGGAAGTATGGAGAGGTTTCCGAGTCATCAGAGAGTAAGAGCTTGAATGTAACTCGACTCGACCTCATTTAGTATGCGTGGTTCTATGAATATGCAAATGAGCCCCGCCTCCACTCACTCACTCAGCTCAGAGATCCACTGGTTGACGATCACACGTTGATCTGATTGGTTACAAGGTAGTTTGTGACGTCAGAAACACCAGCGATTTCAAAGCGTGTGTTTGAGACTGTCTTTGGTTCACTGCAGTTTTAAGGAGGAAATACTCAGCAATGCTGTCGACTTATGAATTTACACATGGTTTGTCTTAAAGCAGATTAAAAACACCCCATAGACACATAAACAACATTAAAAACTGGATTTTCACCATTTAGGTCTCAGTTTATAATCCACCACAGATATTGATGTCCGTCATGTAAACGAAGGCAAGGATTTCTGTATATAATGAACATTTCTATCATCACCTATAATGTGATCTCTCAATATCAGCCTCTCTTTTAATTCCACGCTGTTAATGTGTGAATGTTAAATGCTTCGGCGCTTCAGACCAAACATCCTCTCACAGAGACAGATATCACACTGATAGCGCTCTCCGTCGGACCTTATTTTGCTCAGTTTTCAAGGACACCGGCTGTTTGAAGACACCAGTTGGTTGGAATAAAGATGTGTGGTTACACTTTATTTTAAGGTGTCATTGTTACAGTGTAATTATATATTTAAATACGGAGTAACATGTACTTACTTTAGGGTTAGGGTAGGATTAAGATTTGGTTGAGGGTTAGTTGCATGTAATTATGCATAATTTACTGTTATGACTATGGTAAGTATGTAACATATGTAACAAGGACACTGTAAAATAAAGTGTTATCAGATGTGTTAATGTATTTTGCAACTACAAAACTAATGCAACTAAAACAGCATGAAAACAAGTTGACTTGAGGTGGTGTTATACTATCATTACAGTCAGTCTACTGTGAATATAATATTCATAAAGCGCAAAGTAAAAATCCTGCTCATTTTCTCTATAATGAACTTACAAGACCTTCAAGACAGACTTATCACCAAACTTTGATTTGAAGCACAGCAATTTAACGTAGAAAACACGACTGTACTTCTTCAATATGCATCTTCTGAAGCTTTGATGCAATTAAATAAAAAAGACAATACGAAATAACTACTATCAGCCGTGGGTCCATGTAGTATAAAACATCAAATATATTATATGAATATATTACATTTATTTTTTAAATGTATGTTAATTTATCAAAAATATAATAATAATAATAAATACATAATTTAAATAAAAACAAGTAATAAATAACACAAATTATTAAAATTACTACATCTATATAAAATGTTAAATTATAAATTATACATATAATAAAATATTATTACTTTAGATGAAACATACAAATACTGTATTTTTAGTAAAAAATGTTGCTGCAATTAGTTATAACAACTTAAAATTTGTTGAGATAAATTAAATATCCAACCTAACTAAACTAAACTAAACTAAAGTTAACTAAACATAATATTTTAAGTCAAGAACGCATACGTATTTTTTAAAGTCGAAACAACACATTATTTCATATTCTAATGTTGAAATTTATTTAAATCATTTTTTGCAGTGCATATAAGCTGAGAGTGGGAAGTGTGCAGTTTAATTTCTTCATAAAATAGTTAAAGGACATTTATTTATTATTTCTTCCAGGTTTCATATCCTGCACTTCAAATCAAAGTTATGCAATATTATGATTCATGTTAGAGCCGGTTGATTTGGTTATAGAGCTCTATTTTAAATTCTTTTTTGAAATCAACAGGAATAATGAAGACGCTCGGCCTCTTGTACACTCTTGCTAAAACACATTTCCATGACTGTACAGAATTAGAGTCATGCATATTGCATTACTGAATTAGCATCGTAAACAAACCTCACCACAGCATGTCATCTCGAAACGCTTTCTCAGTTAGTCTACAATCTCTATTTGTGTCAAATCTCCAGAGCCGTTCATCTCAAACAATCTTCCCCGTACGTTTTTGAAGTATTTAATTTTCTTTTTTCTAACTTGGCCTGCTGGTATAGCCTAACTGGTAATTAAAATTGATATTCAAGCATCATAACTGCTGTCTCCCAGTATGATCGGCATGAACTATCGCTTGAGAATGGCGAGTGTTAATTGTCCGCCCCAGGAGAGACTCTTTAACCACACAGCATGTCTTCAAATCCTTAACATCTCCCTGTTTTGATCAAAGAAAGCGAGCGCTGCGGGTAAACTCCACAAATCAGATTGGGAAAAAGCGCCTGCTTTCATTTCTGGAGACTGGAGAGATGAACGTCGCAGAGTGACAGCGGGATGATGAGCTTAATGATGTGATTGAGTGACATTACGCCGTATGAAACTCAAGAAACCAGTGTTTTAGCAAACTCTGTATACTTTACTGTGTGTTGGGAGGTTATCAGACAGCCCTCCCTCTTCTACGGTTCACACATGAGATGTTCTGAAATATTGTTGTTATAAAGCCGTAGCCGGAGGCCAGTGGTCCAGACAGTGGCGCACCTGTTATTGCTACTGTAAAAACACTGAGAGCGATGACAGCTTTCCAATAGATGTGACGCTGAATAGGCCCAGGAGCACTGGGAAAATGAACCCATTACAGTCAAATTTTCCATAGAGATATGAAATAAAGCTGCACTGGTGCATTGCAACCCAAAACATGTTTCCCATGCACTGCATTTGTAGATTTCAGGATCAAACTGAAATACATATTTGGTTAAAGCTGCCGTCCGTAGTTTTTCCTCTTTGTCGCCATCTCTGTTCGAAATCTGCAATTGCGGTTATTCGCGGAATTATCAACTTTACGTGAGTTGTGTCTCGGCTCGGCACAGCGCGGATGAATCAGATGTTTTGAGGAGAATGTGCGGCTGTCAGTCGCGCCGGTGTGGATCCTGGCATTCGCAATCACAGATTCTGCTTTTTGGAAGTTTGACCAACATAAGAGTTTTCACCGGAAAATGTTCTGAACAAGTAACATCCACGTTTGTTCTGACCAACTAAGGTGGAAAAAAGCATTGCTGTAAATCGCGCTGATTAAATCTAACGATCGCTTATCATATCATGTCAAACCGTGCAAATTATACTTTGTTCTCAAATTGTTAATGTTAACAACATCAGCATTGCGTGACTACATTTATTGTGTATTAGGGCTACCTGTAGTTCAGTTTCCATTTCTGTGCAGTCTAAAGTCTAATTGTCATACCAACAAATGAATGTTCTATAGAACTGGTTCTTGTCCAGCAGAAAAAAAGCCGTCTCTGATTCGGTTTTGAACCCCTTTAAAACACGGAGTTCACGCCACCTTTCAAAGGCCCTTCCGATATTATCCTTGTTTCCGCACGGGCCGGTTGCAGTCTCTTTTTTTCTCCGAAGTCTGAAGTCTTTTGCATTTTACAACGGGTGAATCTCCATCTGGTGATTGTCGTTTGAACCTTTCTGGATCCGCCATCAAATTGCTAAGTTTAATTATATCAAGTGCTGTGAGAAAAGGCAATAAATCTCCAGCATCCTCACACTCATCGCCGACTAGCCGAGACTCTTCTGTATGTGGACAGATGTGACGTAATGACGCAAACACATCCTCGAATATCCCGCAGAAATCCACCAGTACCACTGGAGTTAAAAACATTATTACAAGCTCACCGTTTTGAATCGAGCTACGGCAAGCAGAGAGGTCTGAACACTGGCTGGTTATGAACTTGCTCAAACATTTATTTTTGGATCATTTTTAACCCCAAAAAGTTACGGACTGCAGCTTTAAATTCAGTATATTTTCACTTTTGAAAACAGTTCTTACACTTGAGTGATTCATAAATGAATCATAAGTTAAAGTGAATAAAAAAAAAAAAAAAAAAAACATTTTTAAAAGAATGATTCATTTAAAAATCAGACAAAAAAATTGTTAAAACAAAACAACAATGCTATGAACCCAAGATTCACCTAATAAACGGAACAATTTTTTTCTCATGTGGGAATAAAACAACTTTTTTTTCAAAAGAATTGCAAATGACAACTGAGTCAAAAATGATAATATGATATAAAATATTTTTTATAAGCCATTCATCATTTTATATATATATAGCCTATAATTTATATTATACTACATTTATTTATATGTTGGCATACTTTATATTTTATATGCACTGTAAAAAAAAGTTGTTTCAACTAAAAAAAAAAAAAAAGATTTTGTGCTTTGTCACTGAGTACAACTACAAATTTCAAGTTGACTAAACTTAAAATTTTAAGGCAGCACAGATACCTTTTTAAGTTGAAACAACAATTATATATATATATATATATATATATATAGAGAGAGAGAGAGAGAGAGAGAGAGAGAGAGAGAGAGAGAGAGAGAGAGAGAGAGAGAGTAGAAAAAAGAATAAAATATAAAAATAAATAGCCTACATTTATATTTTACATTAATTTTTTTTTTTCAATTTTATGATATACTCATTTCATAATATACGAATGTTATGTATAATATTTATTTAGTCTCTAACATGTTTTTTGAGAGTGTAAAAAGTGAGTAGTTCAATTTACTATTAAATTACATTTGGCCTTTCCCCAAAAAATTACTAATGTGCTGCAAATCAAAGTTTATAAAAATGTGACGAAAAAAAATGGTTAAAACAACACATTGTGAGTCCAGCAGAACATTCTTCCTAAAAACTAAAAGCACTCAAATAAATTGCGAACAGAAGAGTATTCTTCCTTGGGAAACTGTCGTGAATGGCGAAGCTCAGCCAGTTTTGTGCTTTTCAGAGTAATGCTTTCTGATTTCTCAGCTTCATTTGGGATCAGGTGGGATTTCTCCCGACACGTCGCGCTCTTGTGATGTAGACAGCGGCCAGGATGAATGAAAACGCATGAGGGAATACATATGGCAAAGGAATGTCGGACTTTATTCCCAGACAGCTGATCCCCTTTGAAAGTCTTGGATCATAAATTATACATATGCATTTTAATAATGCTGGGAACACGTAGTCTTACGCTTCCGGCCCACTTTTATGAATGATTCTGCTCGATTTGTTTCAGCATGCGGATGGAGCTTTAGAGCCGGCGAAGGCCTGAAGTGTAACGAGGAACAGTCAACGTGAAGGTCACAAAAGTGAGAAGCTTTTCTCAAAGAAAGGTTAAAGCTTAGGAACCGCTTCATTAGCTGGGTAAACTGACCTGAGGCGGGAAAACACAAAATCTGACGTTTGCTTTTCAAATGTCAGTGAATACATTTGCATTTATCACACTTTGTACTGGTGGCTTTCACTTTACTCTTCCAGATTTGATTTGATTTCTAACGTGCATCTCGAGGGCGATGTGAAAAGAGTTGAAGCTGAAGAAGTCGAAGCTGTTTTAAGTTCAGACGCCGGTCGCTTCAAACCTCTCAAAAGCACAGAGCATTAATTAAGCAAAGAAATAAAGAGTGACCCAGCTGGTGTTTCTCCAGTCAAACAGCCGTGTGTCTGCCGGCGTTTGTCAGCGCTCTGGGAAAACTGTGAACGATCGTCGTGTGTGTTGTGGGTTTAGACCGTAAGTGCTTCAAAATTGCCTTGAGCGGCGCAAAACAACAAAGAGAAGTCTGAGCTTGTGATGAAGTTTGCTGTAGGTCAATATTCCACACAGAGAAGACACTCGGAACACACACTCTGTTTTCCTGCAAAATAGGCCATCTATAGAAAAGCAAGATGCATTGATATTCCCAGTGAACAGAAAACGTTCTCTCCAAGTTATGAACAAACATGCTTCCAGTAACATTAATAAAAAGTTTATCTGGTCTTTAATAACGTTCTCACAAAAACATTATTTATTCGTCATTCATGGGATGTTTTTTCTTAAACGTTTTAGTTGGATGTTTGTTGAACGTTTTTTAAATGTTGCTTCGGAACGTTCAGAGAACATTCAAATGTAACGTTCCATAATGTTTGAAGAATGATGAAATGGAATGTTCGCTTAACATTCATGTTCAAAGGAAATACCAAAATACCATTTTCATAAATGAATGGGAACGTCAGCAAAATGTTCTTAGAACATATTTTTGTTAGCTGGGTTAAGTCTTCACTTCTGGAGAAAAAATTTAATTAATTAAGTGAATATATATAATAAAAAAATAAATAAAATAAAAAAGTTCCAATAGGGTCAGAAAAAAATAGAAAGAGGTCAAAGACAAACAAGTAATTTTTTTACACTGCACAAATGACATTCTTCCTCAGTATTTCTGTCTTGTTTTCCAGCACAAACATTCTTAAATCAAGATACATTTACTAAAAATCACTGAACCCTTTTTCTTGTTTTTCAAGCACAAACTCACTTCATTTTGGTGTAATTTTGCTTCTCATGTGAATGTATCTTGATTTAAGAACATTTAGATATTTTGGTAACACTTTACAATATGCATTAATTAACAATGAACAATTAACTTCTTACAGTATATATGAATCTGTTAGTGCTAGTTAATAATAATAATAATAATAATATTGTTACACTATTTTAAGGTGTCTGTGTTACAGTGTAATTATACACTTAATTATAGAGTATTAATGATTAACTTACTATAGGGTTAGGTTAAGATTAGGGTTGGGTTTATGGTTAGCTGCATATGTAATTATGCACAATTTACAGTTATTACTATGTAACGTGTAATAAGAACACAGTAAAATAAAGTGTTACCAATAATATTAATAGATACAACTTTGGATTTTAAATAATGTATTAGTAAATGTTGGAATGAACATTGAGATTAGTTCATGTATGGATCATTATTGTAAAGTGTTACCGATATTTGACTGGAAAACAAGACAGAAATTCTTGTTTTAAACATCATTTTTTTGCAGTGCATTCTTCCTGGGCTTCATATCTGCACTGCGTTCATCATGTCGGAGCAGTTCGCCGCAGTGGCTTTGGTCCCACACATAAAGTTAAATCGCTTGTTTAGATTGGCCGTCTCTGAGAAAATCCCGGCGCGATGAGGTCATCGAGGAGCCGTCAATATGGATTACAGTAAATTGCTGGGTTGTCTTGTGTGAGCTCAGGACGAACAGCTCAAATACGAGTGTGTGTGCAATTTAAAGGTGCGTTTTCCCTCCTGACAAGCCCCTAATTGAGCTCAAAGGCTCTTTCAGGTGCCCGAGTCACTTCAGCTTTAGATCTGAATGTGATTTCTTCTGCGAAACACGACCTGGATCGAATTATCCCAGACGTTTCTATGAACGTGTCACTCTCAAACCCTTTCAAGCGCCATCAGGAAGACATCATGGGAGTAGAAATCAATGGCCTTTTAGCATGTCACTGATTCACACGTTTAAGCAAAAACCTCCAATGATCACATCGGCTAAATGAACAACATACGTACGGCATTTCAGGAAGCGATCGCCTCTTTAAAGCAGTCAAAGGTTGGGAGAAACTGTAGTTATCTAGTGTCACTCACTATATCTTACAGTCGGTGTGAAACCCGAAACATCTCTGAGATACAGAGACCCGACTGGATGCACACATTAATCTTTTCTTTAATATGAATATAATTCGAAACAACAGTTAAAGGGATACTTCAGCCAAAAGTGAAAGTTCTTTATAAAGATATTTGGATTTTCTTTTTCTTTGTAGCCTACAACGAAAGTCAGTGTTGTTGGACCCCAATATTTTTATTTTATATATATATATATATTATGTTTGGCTGAACTGAACAGTTCTAGGGGCAGTTTGGGGGTTGGTAAGATTTTTTTAAATGTATACTCTTCTGCTCACCAAGGCTGCATTTATTTGATCAAAAATACAGTAAAAATTTTGAATTATTATTAGAAAGTAAAACATCTGTTTTCTATGTGAATATACAGTAAAGTGTAATTTATTCCTGTGATCAAAGCTGAATGTTCAGCATCATTACTCCAGTCTTCAGTGTCACATGATCCTTCAGAAATCACTCTAATATGAGGATTTGATGCTCAAGAAATATTTATATTTGTTATTATCAATGTTGAAAACAGTTCATATGTTTGTGATGCATTTTTTAATGATTCCTCAATGAATAGAACGTTCAAAAGAACAGCATTTATTTTGAAATAGAATCTTTTGTAACATTATAAATGTCTTTACTGTCACTTTTGATCAATTTAATTTAATTATAAAGTGTCCTTGATAAATAAAAGTAGTATTTTCTTTTAAAAAACACAAACTTTTCAATGGTTGTGTGTCATAAAGTGGCTCAAAGACACATGAATCATCATTACAAGTGCTGAAATGTTGAAGAGATGTGCGCTGACTGTCACGACCGCACCAAAGTTTATGTTTCGGTGGCTGATTTTAAGCAGTGTTCAAATTGCTGGCATGCTTTTTAAAACAAACATTTAAAAACGTTAATTCTGAGTCAATGAGCCGCGCTGTAAACACACACCTGTGAAGGACATTCAATAGAAATACACTACTAATCTTATATGGCATCCAATGTCTGCCTTGTGTGTACATGTACATACTGTATGATTGGACAAACAGACAGTCCCGCAGAAACTCACATCATCCGCATTAAACAAGAACAAGAAACCGGTTACACACTCTTAAAAATAAAAGGTTCCCGCATACTTTTTCAGCGGCGTTGGTTGCGTAAGTATTTATTTTGTTATTTTCTCCAAGGGATTTCACTATATTAAAGTATTATAAGCCATGAACCAAACCAGTTATGAGGTGAATCACAACATTACAAACTTTGATTTGAAGCAAAAATTGAAAATCAGACTTAGTTGCCTAAGTTAGACAAAATATAAAGGTACAAGACTGAACTTAATGGCTTTAGTGAGGGAAAGAACTACAAGTAGAGCGTAATCGAATTAAAAATGATGGAGAAATACAAAACTACTTACTTAATATACTATATATATTCATTTTAAGTGTATTTCAAAATATGCATATCTATATTCAAATACTTAAGTATTTTGAGAGCGTATGGAAACGCCATTTGAAATGCTTCTGTACAGCATTATGGGTAATGTAGTTTTGACCACAAATTCCATTGTTAAACACGATTATTTTAAAGCTAAATTAAAATGATGAAACTTGATGGCTTGACAGAAGCAAATGCCATCGATTAAGAACCTCGTGGCTCACAGCAAGGCTTAAAAGTTATTGTTAAGAAATAATCTTCCTATGGAGAAAATGAATGAGTTTTACACGGACCCTACTGGCACTATTGAATCTTTAATTCTTTCCATTCCACAAAAGGTTCTTTAGATTTTTTTTAATGTTCTTTCTTCACACTAAGTAGGCTAAAAACGGTTCTTCTTTGTCACTGGTGCAAAAAAAAAAAAAAAAAAAGCCTATTTTAGATGCTTTATGTTGAAGAGTGCATGAGAAAGCATTTCAGCAAGTCTGAAGACTCTCTGAACTTTGCCAGTCCATGCATTGAGCGTTTCTGGTCAGACGCTCATATTTCTAGAGGACGTTTGTCCAGCATCTGAGTGCAGAATCCATTATCATCAGCGGCCTTCCATCTGCAGAACAACCCGAATGAAACCATCTGTTTTTGCCATCTGTACTCTATTTGTTAATTATTCCTGGGCCAACACTGTGTCTTTCTTCCTTTCCCTCGCTCGCTCGAATACCTCACATTTTTCTCTTTTCCTACCCTTTTCTTCCTCGCTGTCCGGTTGGGAAAAGCTGTGTGGTCACATCATCGCAGAGCTTTCAACATCTTAATAAAGATGAAGATTGCATCATGTCTGGAGTTATTAATCAACTCTCGCTGATTTTTTCATGAGCTTGTCAGATTGACGGAGGGGCGGCGCCGGCTGCATTACGCCTCATAACGAAGAGCCTTATCTGATCAAACGATTAGGATCTGATTAATCAAACTGGAAATCATTAAAAGCAGCGCCATACAAAAAAAACTTTGGTAACGCTTTAGATTACAGCCTGGAAAGCTCTGCGTAATTAAGACAGATTTACAGTGTAACTTTCGGTAATTATAGTGTACCTATAAAGTACTTGCATGTAAATATAATGGAACAATGTGTAAAGTTTGGGGAATAAAGGGTAACAACCAGGAGAATGAAAAAATATATACTGTAAGTATTATAGAACTACTTATTCTACTACAACAATCTTACATTTGGGAGCAATTTAGTGAGAACATACACTGTGTAACTTTTTGTAATAATGGTGTACAGTACCAATATATACAGGCTTTTTAAAAAATACAAGGTACAATATCTATGCATTCATACAGTTTTTTTTGTTTGTTTTTTTTGTTTTGTTTTTTTTTTATAGCAAAAGTGCAGATGTTTAAGTTTGGGCTTACATGTTTCAAGGCAAGTAAAACTATTGCAAATTTTTTTTAAATACTGGGAAATATACTATTGTTTCATGTAGTTACAGGGTAATTACAAAAGCATATATACACACAATCTAATATCACTGATTCGGAAACCTTTATTTGAAAAACAACTTAAAATATTGTCATTTTTCTTCCAAACACATCGTTTCATTTCAGAAGACACCGATCCCTCCATTGGGGTCGTATGGATTACTGTAGTTTTTACGGTAAGTGCTCTTTGATGCTCCAGCTTTTAGGAACACATGAACTTGCATTATATATATTTCCAGATTTGCATTTTTTATTTTTATAAAAACCTTCATTCATGTTAATCTGAAGAAGGAAAGTCGTATCTCGGATGGCATGAGGGTAAAAGATGAGTAAATGGTGAGGACGTATTTCTGGGTGTACTGCATTTTCTTTTAATACATAACACAGAATGGCAAGAGACATGATTCTTCTTCAGATTTATCAGTGGAAAGAAAGAAAAAGAGTAACAAAGGGAAGAAGCCAAGCAAGAGAAAAAAGGGGGGACACAACGTGCTACTTTCTGTCAAGACTTAAGCATTCGAAATGAATTGTTGATTAAAAAAAGCAGTTTTAAACGAAAAGAAGTGTTGTAAATCCGAGTCCGAGTCAGTGATATAAGATTGTGTGTGTATTTATAATTACCCTGAAACTACATGGAAAAAGAGGATAAAAGCACCACTACATGAAACAAGAGTATATTTCCCTAATATTTAAGCAAAAGTTGCAATAGTTTTAGTTTTCAGTGCACTTTTGGGTTACACCTTATTTTCAGGTGTCATTGTTAGTGTAATTATATATTTAAGTACTGAGTAATATTAATTAACAACATGTACTTACTAGGGTTAGGGTAGGATTAGGGTTTGGTTGAGGGTTAGTTGCATGTAATCATGCATATTTTACTGTTATTAAGAACATGTAACATATGTAACAAGGACACTGTAAAATAAAGTGTTACCCACTTTTGTTAAAAATATTACTGTATAAATGCATAGATATGTACCTTACAATTTTTAAAAAGCCTATACTGTATGTATTGGTACACCATTATTACAAAAATATACATTCTCGCTAAATTGCTCCCAAATGTAAGATTGTTGTATCATAATAGTAGAATAAGTACCGCTTAGTTCTATAATACTTACAGTATAAATATTTGTTTAATTCTCCTGTTGTTACCCCTTTATTCCCCGAACTTTACATTTTGTTCCGTTATACTTATGTAAGTACTTTACATTATAATTACCTAAAGTTACACAGTAAAATTGCTTTAATTACACAGTGCTTTCCGGACTGTAATCAAGAGCGTTACCGAAACTTCATATCAAAACATCTGCAATCATACGACCTCTGTTCGTCTCCGCTAACTAATGAAGTTTGATTGTTAAACCTTGTGGCTCTTTGATTAGTTAGTTAGTTCAATTTTATTTCTGTGTCATGCCAAACATTTGGCCCATCCCACATGGAATTACAAGACACCACAAACTTATTTAGCAAACATCTTCCGGTCGCATATACAAATCATTCGGGGAAATACATGAATACAAATATACACACACACACACACACACACACACACACAGATGGTGACACAAACATTCTCCCATGCTTTCTCAAGATATTGGCTAATTTATGTTTCACATGTGAACAGCCATCTCAGTCTTTGAGCATCATCCATATTTACCAAATCAATCTCTGATTTTATCCTACAAAACAAAACAAAACAAAAATCACACTGTTCACAATAAAATGGACAACAGAAAACAAAATGGAACTCATTTTCTATATCATTCAAACAACACGGGACAGATCCGGTTTTCCTCTTCTAAATGACCAAATCGAAGGTAAAACACCAGATCTCAGTTGAGCACACCGAGATCTTTGCCTTTTTGGCAAATTACATACGATATAATTCTCTGTGCCATATTCCGGTTTTATCATCTCAAAAATAGGCAATTTTGGCTTAGCTCATCTATCGTCGGCCCTCTGCTCTTTGTCTTTAACAAACATAGATTCTTTAAACAAACCAATATTCAGCTTTTCATCATTAGAAAACATCTCATCAAACCCATTTACAAAGCAGTTTGCATATATCTTTAGTTATGTTTGTGTACACTATAACAACAAGAATTACTCCTGGCAAATGCAGGTTTAATTGTGATTTTGTCTGTGTTCTGTATTCATTATTCAGTCTCTTAAATCAAAGGCCAGAACTACATTTCTGAATCTGCATTCATTTGCTTGATTGCGATTTTAAAAGATCCGGGAATTGCTGAGAATCACGTGTTCTCTGCGGTAGAAGAGCCTCATCCTCTGTGATCGACACCACCGCCATCGGCTCTGATCCTCAAACCCGTCTCCACACCGGCTCTGACTCTGATCTCCAACCCGAGGGAACTGCAGAAATATTCTGATCCAATCTGACCTCTGACCTGTAGTGCTGCCAGAATCATAATCATCCACTGTTCGCTCGTTGGCCAGAGGAGAACTGAGACTGAGTCTGGGTTTCTCACAAGGGTTTTTCTCCATTCTGTCACTGATGGAGTTTTGGTTCCTGGCCACTGTCGCCTTTGGCTTTGTTAGTTGGGGACATTTAATATCCAACAATATTATTGATCTGCCTTAAGGAGGATGATGATACAGTTTTCTTCTAGAAACAAACTTTGTTGCATTATTTTCCTGTTATCTCTGTAAAGCTGCTTTGATACAATCTGTGTTGTAAAAAGTGCTGTATAAATAAAGCTTACTTGACTATAGTATTACATATATACACATATTATAAATCTATCCATCCGTCCGTCCGTGTATCTATCTATCTATCTATCTATCTATCTATCTATCTATCTATCTATCTATCTATCTATCTATCTATCTATCTATCTATCTATCTATCCATCCATCCATCCATCCATCCATCCATCCATCCATCCATCCATCCATCCATCCATCCATCCATCCATCTATATATCTATCCGTCTGTCTATCCGTCTGTCTATCCATCCATCCATCCATCCATCCATCCATCCATCCATCCATCCATCCATCCATCCATCCATCCATCTATCTATCTATCTATCTATCTATCTATCTATCTATCTATCTATCTATCTATCTGTCTGTCTGTCTGTCTGTCTGTCTGTCTGTCTGTCTGTCTGTCTATCTATCTATCTATCCGTCTATCCGTCTATCTATCTATCTATCTATCTATCTATCTATCTATCTATCTATCTATCTATCTATCTATCTAACCGTCTGTCTGTCTGTCTATCCATCTATCTATCTATCTATCTATCTATCTATCTATCTATCCATCCATCCATCCATCCATCCATCCATCCATCCATCCATCCATCCATCCATCCATCCATCCATCCATCCATCCATCCATCCATCTATCTATCTATCCGTCTGTCTATCCGTCTGTCTGTCTATCCATCCATCCATCCATCCATCCATCCATCCATCCATCCATCCATCCATCCATCCATCCATCCATCCATCCATCCATCTATCTATCTATCTGTCGGACATGACAAATTAACAAAAGAATGTTCAGAGTCCTTGATGGTGAGTTGCAAAAGTTCATATAACACTGGTAAGTCTCTTCCTAGAATCATATCAGCTGGTAAATTGTCCACTATGGCAACATTAAGCAGGTACATTTGTTCCTGTACCTCTACCATTATCTCAGCTCGGGGATACTGCTTTACATCCCCATGTACGCATTGAACAGAGGTAGTGTTCACATAATTGACATTATTTACAAAGCATGATTTCAACATTGACAGAGAACTTCCAGTGTCCAAGAGTGCTTTTAGTGCATGTCCATTAGCAATCACATCATATACATTCTGACCCTCCCTCACAGTGTCAAAATCACAGTCCCCTTCTCTAGGCACATAACAAAACCCCGTAAGCTTCGCTTTGCGGGCGGGACACACAGCTGCCTTGTGGCCCGGCTGCTGGCAGTAAAAGCAAACCAAGTCTTTGGCTTTTGACTTTGGACCTTGTGCCTGGTCAGCTAGTTCCACACGACCCCTTTCAGCCCCAGTGTTATGTGAAACACCACGTACAGTACCTTTGAGTGGTTGAGTACGAAGACCGCCGCGATGAGCATTCAGGTACTGCTGAGCCAACTTTGCTGCCACCAGTCCTGACCTTGGCTCGTGCTCTCTCACCCAGGTGCGTGCGTCGTAGGGTAGAACCCGAAGAAGCTGCTCCAGGATGATGGCCTCTCCGATCTCCTCTTTGGAGTGCTCCTCCGGTCGCACCCACCGCTTGTACAGATTCTTTAGCCGGTGGTAAGTCTCTGTTGGCGACTCTGCAGCTGGGACTGTAGATGATCGGAAGCGCTGGCGGTAGGTCTCTGGAGATATATTGAACTTCTCCAGCAGTGCTTCCCTCAGATCAGTGTAGACCTCAGCTTCCTCCTCGTCCATTGCCAGGTATGCTTCCAATGCTCGCCCTGTCAGCAACGGGACCAGACGGTAGCTCCACTC
>NC_138240.1:1392668-1407668 GCF_964197995.2 Scardinius erythrophthalmus | reverse complement strand
TGAACACAGCTGGATCCTGCGGGACACACACTAGTTATAAGTTATACTTTATTTTGATGGTCCACTTTACACTCTCTACTAACTCTAAGTAACTTCACAACTACATGTCAGCTAACTCTCATTAGAGTATAGGCAGACTGTTAGGTGTTAGGGTTCGGATTAGTAGAAGTTACTTCAATGAGCTCATTCTTTCGGCCTTAAATTATTGCATTCTTTAAATTAATAAATATTTAGCTAACTAATTTTGTATATGTACATTTCTGAAATGCAAAACTTAGACATTTCCTCTTAAAATAGATCGTTCTCTCAATTGTAATGTGGACTCATGCATTTTCTGTAAATGATGTGTATTGTGAAAAGCGCTATACAAATAAATGTGAACTGAATTTGCAAAGTCACTTATAGTCAGTATAATGTCTGATGAGGAGCATAAAAATAAAGTGTTAGCAGATATTAAGCAGACAGTCTACTAATACTCTAATGACAGTTAGTTGACATATGACGTTACTTATTGTTAGTAGAATGTTTAAAGTTGACCATAAAAATAAAGCGTTAACCGGCAGAAAGTCTACTTCACATTGCAACTTATTATGAAAAAAAAACAAAAAAAAACCTGTTAACACAGAAACCCAGCATTTGACTGACATGTGAAGCAAGTGTGAGTCTTTACATGTTAACTTCAGGACAGGTTGATCTAATACAATATAAACGATTATAATAGACTGGTGAAAAAACAAATCAAGACTTCAGATGCAAAAGCCTCTAAGTCCGTCTAACTTTTTTCTTTAATATTAACATTTTTATCAGGCTCCTATATATAGGTTTCTACCTAAGTACCGACATTTCTGAATGGGCTGAGGCTGGGATTTAGTGAGTTTGAAGTGAAAGTATTTGATGAACGTATACTATGTGCGGAGAGCATTCACTCAATATTATGATCTCATTTTTGACATAGGTGGCTTTTAGAGGCTTTTGCATCGGAGGTCTTCAAATAATTAAATAATGCTCAGTCTCTATGAAAGGTTGCATAAAAAACACTGAAAAAATAGTTTAAAAATGTGTTTCAAACTAACAGATGGATGGAGGGATGGATGGATGGATGGATGGATGGATGGATGGATGGATGGATGGATGGAGTGATGGATGGAGGGAGTGATGGATGGATGGAGTGATGGAGGGAGGGAGTGATGGATGGATGGAGTGATGGAGGGATAGATGGAGTGATGGATGGAGGGAGTGATGGATGGATGGATGGATGGATGGATGGATGGATGGATGTATGGATGGATGGATGGAGGGAGGGAGGGATGGATGAATGGAGGGAGGGATGGATGAATGGAGGGATGGATGGATGAATGGAGGGATGGATGGATGGATGGATGGATTGATGGATGAATGGAGGGGACAGATGGAGGGAGGGGTGGAGGGATGGATGAATGGAGGGATGGATGGAGGGAGGGGTGGAGGGATGGATGGATGGATGGATAGAGGGATGGATGGAGTGATGGATGGATGGAGGGATGGATGGATGGAGGGAGGGATGGATGGAGTGATGGAGGGATGGATGAATGGATGGAGGGAGGGGTGGAGAGATGGATGGAGTGATGGAGGGATGATAGATGGAGGGATGGATGGAGGGAGGGGTGGAGGGATGGATGGAGTGATGGATGGAGTGATGGATGAATGGAGGGGTGGATGGAGGGAGGGGTGGATGGATGGATGGATGGAGTGATGGAGGGATGGATGGAGGGATGGATGATGGATGGATAGATGGAGGGATGGGTGGAGGGATGGATGGAGGGATGGATGGATGGATGGAGGGATGGATGGATGGATGGATGGATGGATGGGTGGAGGGATGGAGTGATGGATGGATGGATGGATGGATGGAGGGATGGATGGATGGAGTGATGGATGGAGGGGTGGATGGATGGATGGAGTGATGGAGGGATGGATGGAGGGATGGATGATGGATGGATAGATGGAGGGATGGGTGGAGGGATGGATGGAGGGATGGATGGATGGATGGATGGATGGAGGGATGGATGGATGGATGGATGGGTGGAGGGATGGAGTGATGGATGGATGGATGGATGGATGGATGGATGGATGGAGGGATGGATGGATGGATGGAGTGATGGATGGAGGGGTGGATGGATGGATGGATGGATGGATGGATGGATAGATGGAGGGATGGTGGATGGATGGAGGGATGGATGGATGGATGGAGGGATGGATGGATGGATGGAGTGATGGATGGAGGGGTGGATGGATGGATGGATGGATGGATGGATGGATAGATAGATGGAGGGAGGGATGGGTGGATGGATGGATGGATGGATGGATGGATGGATGGATGGATGGATGGATGGATGGATGGATGGAGGGATGGATGGATGGGTGGATGGAGGGAAGGATGGGAGAACCACAAAAAGAAATCAGCAAAAAGTCAAGAATGTGAGAACAAGAAATGACAACTTCAACTCCATTAAAATAAAACGCATAAAACAGGAAACAGCGAGAAGAAACCTGAGCCTCTGACGTCCAAAACAGCTCGTTCTAAAACTACAATATACAGACAGAGCGTTTCAGAGAACCAGAAGAGAAAAGCCTCGAGATCCTCAGATCTATGTATTCCTGTCGGCAGAGACACTAACAGGGACAGATCACACACACACACACACGTCACGGGATCATCCTGCAAACCGACGTGAACTGACAGACGAGCCGACGAGAGAGTTCTGCACTGCAGTGAAGCTTCTCTGCTGTCAAAGTGTCACAGTTCATCTGGAGTCGCTGAACACTGTCCCCCGGTCCTCCGGTCCTCATCTCTGAGTGGAGAATAGAGAAGATGTGGAGGAACCAAAGGAGCCGTGGAGGTTTGTGTGAAGCTGACATGAGGAGAGATGATACAGGACAACAGAGACTTCATACACTGATATAGAATATATAGGGCCCTATTTTAACGATCTGAAACGCAAGTGTCAAAGCGCAAAGCACAAGTAACTTTGTGGGCGGGTCTTGGCGCTGTTGCTATTTTCCCGGCAGGATAAATGACTCTTGCGCCAGGCGCAAATCTAAAATGGGTTGGTCTGAAGTAGCTTCATTATTCATAGGTGTGGTCTGGGCGTAACGTGAAATAAACCAATCAGAGCGTCATCTCACATTCCCTTTAAGAGCAGACGCGCTTTTTCTCGTCCTTCGGATGAGACGTAAAACCGAGGTCCTGACTCTCTGTGGTCATTAAAAATCCCATGGCACTTCTCGTAAAGAGTAGGGGTGTAACCCCGGTGTCCTGGCCACATTCCACCCATTGGCCCTTACCAATCATGGCCTCCTAATAATCCCCTTGCATTGAATTGGCTCTATCACTCTCTCTCCTCTCTCCACCTATAGCTGGTGTGTGGTGAGCGCACTGGCGCCGTTGTACTGTGGCTGCCGTCGCCTCATCCAACCAAGTGGATACTGCACACTGGTGGTGGTTGAGGAGAGATCCCCTGATATGCTTGTAAAGCGCTTTGGGTGTACAGTAGTACATATGAAAGCGCTATATAAATGCCTCATTCATTCATTAAAGCGGATTCCTATTGTAACGGCGGATTTGCCAGGCGCGCACCAGGAGCGGTTCACAGCTGAGGAGAGCAACGCTCTCGTCACGGCCGTAAAAGAGAGAAGTTACATTGAAATGGAGAAACCCACCCAAACTGACTTTAAACTATTTTTTCCTGGTTAGTTTCGCAATTGTTTTCTAAACCTGCAAAATAGCAGGAAGGAACGTTTGCGCCGGAACACGCCTCCTTTTTTGCGCTGAACCGCCCAATGAGCGCAAATTCATTCCCTAGTTTAGCGACGTGCTTCTGTGAAGGGAAAAGCGCGCTTTGCGCGGGTGCAAAATAGGAATACATGCGTCGGTGTACAAAGTCAATTGCGCTGGGTGCAAGATAGGGCCCATAGAGTCTGGGAATAAAACACAGGAAGAATAATTATGATGAAGATAATATTTGATAGATTTGCATGTCGATGGAAAGTGGGCGTCATCCGGCCATTTCTATGCAGACAGCCGTTTCTCACAGTCTTTCCATATTAAGTCAAGTCAAGTCATTACACATGAGAGATCATAGTAGATCACTTTACATCATATCACGGCTTCAAAGTGTGGAAGCTCGTTTCCGCCACAAAATAAAAAATAAAAAGGGTAATTGTGACTTTTTATCTTACAATTCAGACTTTTTTTCCCACAATTGCATTATAAAGTGATAATTGTGTGACATAAAGTCACAATTGCGTGTTATAAAGTGATAATTGTGTGATATAAAGTGATAATTACGCAATTATCACTTTATATCACACAATTATCACTTTATATCAAGCAATTATCACTTTATATCACACAATTATCACTTGATAACACACAATTATCACTTTATATCACACAATTATCACTTCATATCACGCAATTATCACTTTATGCATGATTCTGTGGGGGAAACAATCTTCCACATCAAAGAGCGCACACAGATGCACCGTGAACAGAGTAAATCTGTAGTGAAGCGTGTGTGTCTGAATCTGCTGGATTATATTCCCGCGTGAGATCCACAGGCCGAGAGCGAAGCGCCGACTGTCCAGGGTTTCCCATCACTTGCAATTAAGCCTGGCACTTTTATGGCTTTTATTGGGCGCTTCACACTCCAGACGAGGGAGGACAGACAGGTTCTGGTTACTCTGTCTCTCTCTCGTTCTCAATTAGCCCGGCAGAAGTATAGATCACTGCACTTATAGAGGCAGAATGCTTAATTGACCTCATCTCCACAGAAGTGTTTGGTCTCTGTCGAAGGCAAGGCCGCTGGACTGATGCCATTTATCGAAGCGCTAAAGGCTGCAAGGACAGGTATTCATTTGGAGGAAGAATAGAGTTCGGTCTGTGCATGCTCAAAATGATTATTGCCTCCTGTTATTATTTCTGCCTCAAGGACATCAATTGGAATCAATGCTGGGGTTTCAAAAGAGTTCAAAATATGCATTTACATTGAATATAAATGACATGCGTCGAAGTCTGAAAGACTAACAACCTTGAGTTTCAGGAGCAGAACGGCAACATCAGACTGAACCCGACTGAACTACAGCACTACACGGAACAGAATGCTTCCAGGTTACCAAAGTATTTATAGTCGTAAACAATAAAATGGTTATCAAGATTGGGAAAATAAAACTATTTTAGTCAACTAAAAATAAAAATAAAAGTATTTTCTGATACGGACATTGAATTAAATATGCAACACTTATGAAACAAGCCTAAATATTACCAATGCCATCAAATTATATTTATGCATCTGTGCATTTAAGAGATGCTTTTATGCAAAGAGACTTCCAAAAGCAATTCATCAAAGAGCAGCAATATTCAATTCCAGATTTATTAGACAACTAGATTTAGAAGCAAACTAGAGAAGAGGAGAAATGCAGAGAACAACGTTTTTCAGAAGTTGAGTGCACTGTATAAGGGATGCATGAGAATGGCTAACAAGAGAAGCACACACACAAATACAAATACATCCATAGTTATGGATCACTACATTGCAAAAAAAAAAAAAAAAAAAAAAAAAAAAAAATTCTTACTTGGTATTATTGCCTTGTTTCCAGTCAAAATATCAAATATTCTTAAATTTGATGCACTCAAGATGCACTTTCTATGTAAGAAAAATGACATAAGATATTTATCTTGTTTCCTGGGTGGTGGGGGGGGGGGGGTAAAATTATCTGCCAAAAAAATCTTATTTTTCCCTTTGCATTAAGATTATTTTTCTTAGCCCATGGCAGATCATTTTACTTGTTTTAAGCAAAATGCACTTAATTTAGATTTTTTTTTCTTCCAAGAAACAAGACTAAATATCTTAATACATTTTTCTTATATAGAAAATGCATCTTGATGTAAGAAGTTTTTGATATTTGTACTTGAAATAAGACAAAAACAGCATTTTTTTGCAGTGTACAAAGTAAAATGCAATAGACAAATATATTTGGAATTACGCAGAAAAAAGTGGAACTTGCGCTGTTATCATTCACACACCACATTATAAACGACCTGCATTTGGATTTGCCATATAAAAGCCCTGAACTGACCAAATGTTGCCCAGAGGCTGAAAAAAAACAAAAGTGAGTCTGTTTTTAAGCCGCGTGAATCATCAGATTTCATCTCAAAGTCCTCATGTTGGGCCAAGAAATATCACAGGAACTCAAACCCGAAGTTCACCCCGTTATTTCATCCCGTGTCAGTGTAAACACACGTCAGCAGAACTACCGTGTAACAGTGTTTGACAGCGTCGACAGATGTTAACAATCACTTCCGGTTCCACAGCAGAACGGCAGGAGACGTCTGACCACGAGGAAAGAGAAGAGATTCCTTCAATGTTCAGTCATGCATCTTAACTTCACTTTGAAGGATTCGCTAATGATGCAAGTCCTTGAATGCGTAAATAGGGTCAAAAGCAATATGAATTCCTCACAGCACTGTATGAATGACATAACTGTCAGTGATTATTCTGCAGGTAAACAAACCTGATGAAACATTTCTGTGATACAGTAACATTCAAAGGTTCTGTTTCAAATAAACGCTGTTCTTTTGAACATTCTATTCATCAAAGAATGTGGAAAATACAATGTATCAGTTTCTGCACAAAATGTAACTGTTTTCAACATAAGACACACAGGTAAACATCAGTAGCTTGATGTTTCATTAAGATAATATGTGTTTGTGTCAGTCTGATCCTCTCTGATCTCTTTGACACTGAAGCTCGAGGCTTTTACTGTGTGTGTCAGAAGAGTCTCTGCGCTCCGAAACACGTCGTGTTATTTAACGAGAGATTGCCAGAGCATTTTTTCCCTGAGAGGTTCAGATCAATGCTTGGCTGGAATGTTAAATGCCAGTGTTTTCCCTCAGGAGCTCGGGTGGCTTCTAATGGCCATTTTGTTTTATTATTCAATAATACAAAATAGAAAGTATGAACACGGACAACACGGAGCATGTAAAGCATGAACCCTGCTGTAACAGAGACGGGAGCATGACGACTGCAAAGAGAAGAAAAGATGATCTCGTTTAGTGTTGTGTCTTCTTCTCCAGAACAAAATATCCAAACATCTTCAGTGGTAGAAAATACAACTACCATATGATTGCAATTTGCATATCACACACACACACACACACACACACACACACACACACACACACACACACACACACACACACACACACACACACACACACACACACACGCTACACACACATTGACAGACACACTCACAGACACAAACACAGACACACACATACACACACAAACTGACACAGACCCACCCACTCTCACACACACACACACACACACACACACACACACACACACACACACACACACACACACTCTCTCTCTCTCTCTCACAAACTCTTACACAGACACACACTCACACACACACAGAGACACACACTCACACAAACTCAGAGACACACACACACACACACACGCACGCACGCAAAAAACCTCACCCTCACACAGACAAACTGACACAGACACATACTCACACACTAACACAGACACACTCACACACACAAACACTCTCTCACACACAAAGACGCACACACACTCTCACACACACACAGACGCGCGCAAACACACACACAGACAGACACGCACGATCGCACGCACACACACTGACACAGACACACACTGACACAGACACAGACACACACTCACACACACACACTCACACACTCACACACAAACACACAAACACACACTCACAAACACACACACACACAAACAAACACACACACACACACACACTAACACAGACACACACAAACACACACTCACAAACACACACACACACACACACACAAACAAACACACACACACACACACACACACACACACACACACACAGACAGACAAACTGACACAGACACAGACTCACACATACACACACACAAACATTATATACACAGGCCTGAGAGAGATGAGTGGGCGCGGGTGAAAGGTGAAGAGTTATTGCCTCATAGGAATCTTAACCGTGCTTTTTCATTTAGCAGAGATACTGACCCGATCCCACAGACAGAGCCGGTGATAAATCAGACGTGGACGACACATGGTGGACATTACAAACCAGCCTGAGGAGGAAGAACGTCTCAGCAGTCCAGCCCAACTCTAGACATCATCACACGGTTTGTTCAGCTGTTTGTTGTGTTGCTCTGAAAACACCAAATACGCACCAGAATCACTGTTTAAATCTAACACAGAAAGAAAAGGTTTTAAACAGAAGGTCAGAAGAGAAAGAAAACCATCACATCCATACAATTCCAGCAGAAAACAGACAGGATAACAATCTCAGACTCCAAAATGGTCAAATTATTAGTTTATTAACACCCTAGCTACCAACCGCAACACCCTGATTGCACAGCATCATGCTGACAATCAACCTCAGCACCCCAACGATAGCAACACCCTAACAACCCACAACACCCTAGTGACTGAATAGCTACATCCTAACAACAGACCATAACCCTTAGTGACTGCATAGCAGCTCCCTATCTATCCACTCTAGTGAATGCATAGCAACACCCTAGCAACCACCCACAACAACCTAGCAACTGTATAGCAACGCCCTAACAGCCACCCACAACATGTTAGCAACTGCATAGCAAAACCCTATCAACCAACCACAACATTCCAGCAACTGCATAGCAACTACCCACAACATCCTAGCAACTGCATAGCAACTACCCAACAACCACCCACAACATCCTAGCAACTGCATAGCAACACCCCAACAACCAACCACAACATCCAAGCAACTACATAGCAAAACCCCACAAAACAACCACAACATTACAGCAACTGCATAGCAACTACCCACAACATCCAAGCAACTGCATGGCAATACCCTAACAATCATGTGCAAAGTCATAGCATAGCATAGCAACACCCTAGCAACCACCCACAACAAACTAGCAACTGTATAGCAACGCCCTAACAGCCACCCACAACATGCTAGCAACTGCATAGCAACTACCCAACAACCACTCACAACATCCTAGCATCTGCATAGCAACACCCCAACAACCAACCACAACATCCAAGCAACTACATAGCAAAACCCCACAAAACAACCACAACATTCCAGCAACTGCATAGCAACTACCCAACAACCACCCACAACATCCTAGCATCTGCATAGCAACACCCCAACAACCAACCACAACATCCTAGCAACTACATAGCAATACCCTACAAAACAACCACAACATTACAGCAAGTCAGCAACTGCATAGCAACTACCCACAACATCCAAGCAACTGCATAGCAACACCCCAACAACCACCCACAACATCCTAGCAACTGCACAGCAATACCCTAACAACCATGTGCAAAGTCATAGCAACTGCATAGAAACACCCTAACAATCACCCATAACAATTTTAAAGTTTATCAAGATCAAGTTTATCCTCCTGTTGCACATGTAAGTTCCCTGAAATAAAAGCTTGATTTTATTTATAACACATGAGCCATAAAACCATGATTATGTTTAATGAACTCCCGTCACATCTGCTATTGAAAGAAGGATGTAAATGTAAAGAGAGACATAATCAGACTCCTGCAGATGTGTGCGAACGCAGCCGCTAATCAGAAACCGCAAAACATTTAACGCTACGACGGCAACACTGTAAACGTACAGTCAAAACCCGCTCGCAAATAAATCTGTGTCGCACACAGCATCTGTTCAAACGCTTGAGTTCCTCGTGAGCTCACTGCAGATACTGAAGCTGCTGTGTCAGTAAATCCAGGTGTTTGAACCCTGTCCACATTCATCAGGGTTTATCAGTGTGTCTGTCATGATTACAACGTCTCGTCAGTGAGCGAAACAAACACAGCATTCCCACAGAGCATATCTCACACAGTCAAGTGGAGAGTTCAGCTGAAATCTGACTGAAGAGGCTCGATATCGTGTCCTAATCCTGCTGTTAAGAGCATCAACATTTCACTGACACTTGAGCAATATGTCAATCACATGATGCATTCAATGCACTTTCATTTACAGACTTTGTGTCGTAAAGTGTGTGTTTCAAAGGGTTTGTTTTAAACCTCCAGCACTAAATGCACAGTCACTTTTCATCCCATTGACTTCCATTCATATGAGTGCAACTGAGTCCGGGAATGCAGGCTAAGTTTCGTTTAAGAGTTGATCAAATCATATTTATCATATTTACATGGAGCAGAACTTTATTTGCATACAGCTCAGAAGTAGTAGATCAGATTACATCTGTTTTGTGGAGACACATTTATGCAACACCCTAACAACTACCCACAACACCCTAGTGATTGCACAGTATCATGCTAGCAATCAACCTCAGCACTCGAATGAGTGCATAGCCACACCCTAACAACCCACAACACCCTAGTGACTAAATAGCAACATTTTAACTGACCATAACACCTTAGCGACTGCATAGCAACACCCTATCCACACTAGTGAATGCATAGCAACACCCTAGCAACCACCCACAGCATTCTAGCAACTGCATAGCCACACCCTAACAACCCACAACACCCTAGTGACTAAATAGCAACATTTTAACTGACCATAACACCTTAGCGACTGCATAGCAACACCCTATCCACACTAGTGAATGCATAGCAACACCCTAGCAACCACCCACAGCATTCTAGCAACTGCATAGCAACACCCTAACAACAACATCCTAGCAACTGCATAGCAACACCCTAGCTACCAACCACAACAGCCTGATTGCACATCATCATGCTAACAATCAACCTCACTTTCCATTCCATTGACTTCCATTCATCTGCGTGTGACTAAATCGGGAAGAGTCCAGGATAATGCGAAGAAGTTTCGTTTGAGAGTTGATGAACTTCATGACTAACAGGAGATCGATGCTTCACAGTGTGACATCGTAGATGAATTAAAAGTACACAAACTTTAAAGCTTCAAGTTTGCAGCATTGCATAAAGATATTTAGCTATTTTCACTCACTCCATCCACCATAGCTCAGATATTATTAGCACTAATAGCACATTACATAAAGGCATTTGTCATTTCAGAATATTACTTCTTTTTACACCTTATGCACTTGCAGTGTAAACAAGATGCTGTTTGTGTCTATTTATACTTAGTACTGGATTTCTGCCACTATTTACACTCTCATTTTTCAATAAATTTTTTCAAGTCCCCCTGTATTCAATAATTTGCTCTCTTAAAACTCATCTTTGATCACCAAAATGACACAATTAAATGTTTTTTTCCTTGAAAACAATTCTTCATGCCTTAAAACAGCTTGAATGTAACTCGACACCTTTGCCTCATTTAGTATGCGCGGTTCTATGAATATGCAAATGAGCCCCGCCTCCACTCACTCACTCAGCTCAGAGATCCACTGGTTGACGATCACACGTTGATCTGATTGGTTACAAGGTAGTTTGTGACGTCAGAAACACCAGCGATTTCAAAGCGTGTTTTTGAGACTGTCTTTGGTTCACTGCAGTTTTAAGGAGGAAATACTCAGCAATGCTGTCGACTTATGAACTTACACATAGTTTGTATTAAAGAGGATTAAAAAACACCACATAGACACATAAACAACATTAACAGATGGATTTGCACCACAGGGGGACTTTAAAAAGACAGGATTACAGTATCTCTGATGATACACTTCATTTCCACAACCAAAAGACTCAAATCTGAGCTTCCAGACTAGTTAACAAACACGAATTGAGTTTTTGCTCTACACGTTCAGCCGGACACTGACGGACATGTTCGGAAGGACACTTCAGCGCTCTCAAACAAGCAGTTTGCTGAAAAGTTAATGACCCCAAAGACCCGAGAAAGAGTAGAGAACAGGTTTTCTGGAGCGCTGAAGTGCTGTCAGTGTTCGGCTGGGATGGAGGTCGGGTCACAGGATTCACAGTCATCGGAAACACCGGCTGAATCCTGATCGGAAGACCCTCCACATCTTTCACTTTTCCCCGTGGAACGAGTTTAGAAGAGAGTCTGTGGACGGAGAAGCTCAGTTACTGGAGCTCGGATCTCGGCGAGCAGATCCAGGACGGGACGGAACATTTTCATATCTGGAATATAGATGAAATATTAAAGTCACATTTTTAAAGATGGAACTTGGTTCTTTATTTCCATTGTGTTCAATTACTTTTCATTGAGTAAATAATCAAGGCAGGGCTCTCAAGTCTCACGCATTGGACGTGAGACACACGATATTCAACCAGTTCACACGCTCACACGCCCCACGTATTTCTCACGCTGAAAAGGCAATGCCAACCAAGTTGTCCTGCGAGCTTTATATATAACGTTGTATACGAGGCGCAGGCACACAAAGTGAAGTTTCCGTGAACACACACACGTCGTGATGGAGAAGGTAAGTTGGAAGAAAGCTCGTCTAACATTTTTAGGCTAGAACATTTAATATATAGCCCATCGTTTACATTATTATTGATGCAGTCAAAAACTCTACAACTAACTTACTCTGCAACCAGGCCAGAAGCTTTGGCTCAGTTTGCCTAGCTTACGTTTTCTTAAACTAAGGGAAATGTTAGTGGGTATGGGAAGGAATGAAGATGTATTTCTTCATTTTATTTTAAATACATTGAAATTTGTTTATTTTATTTTATTTTAAATTATATATTATACTGTATTAATATTCTTTCTAGTTACATTAAGGCTGCATGTATTAAAGCAGAGTGCTCTGGGTAATATATCCTGTCAAAACATACATTAATCATTGCCATTGCATTTGTATTTTTCATAATAATACTCTAATATGTAATTTGTTCACAATGTCCCATGCACCACACAATAAATAATTATACCATTTTGACTAGACACATTCAAAATGCAAAAAGATTTGTTTTTCCAAACTGTTTGGAGCAATTTGTTATATTTTTGTAATTTTTGTATAACTTATTTGTAATTTTGAAATATAACATTAAAGAGTATATTTGATGTGATGAATTGCTCTGTCATTTATCAGATTTACCAATTGTTATAATTTCAATTATAACAATTTGGGCTGGTTAATTATGAGGAATGGGTAAAATTGGGGGGCGGGGACATATGGGGCGGGGCTCCATTAGGGCTCCTCCCCTAACCACATGTGATCTCACTCCAAGCTTTTGGTAAAACTTGAGAGCCCTGTCAAGGTTAAAACCTGAAAAGCCTTTGATTGAACCTTTAGATATAAAAGAAAATCTTTAGAGAAAATATAAAAGAAAAAATCATATAATAAAAATAATCATATAAAATAATCATAATATTTATATATATCAGTTTTTTGAATTTATTATGTTGATCATTTAGAGGCCTTAGGAATTTGCGTCTCAAATATGTAGGCTTTATAGATTAAAATAAATATATAGAAATCCTTCCATAAATAACAACATAAGTAGATTGATTTTACAAAAGACTTTAAAATGTTATGCAAAACAGGAAACACACACACACACACTCTCTCTCACACACACACACACACACACACACACACACACACACACACACACACACACACACACACTCACACAAACACACACACACACATATACACGTCTATATTACTAACAGGGGACTATCGCTCTACATTGGCCAAGAGGGGACTAGTGTTTCTGGTCATTTTGAAGAAACAAAAAAAAAACATACAAAGTTTTCTTTTAAGGTCTTTTTCATAATATAACTTTAAATATGCATTTTTTTATTTTTTAAAAACATGCCAAGTGGGGACCTGCAACTCTGACCGATGTCTACCTATCGAACAAGGGACTCCCATAGCCTGCAATGGAACTGTGTCTGTGTGTGTGTGTGTGTGTGTGTGTGTGTGTGTGTGTGTGTGTGTGTGTGTGTGTGTGTGTGTGTGTGTGTGTGTGTGTGTGTGTGTGTGTGTGTGTGAACAGTGAAGTGAACTGGCAGTGAAGTCTGTCTTCATTTTGTAACTTATATGAAAAGTTCAGATGCAAAAGCCTCTAAGTGCCATCTGAAAATTTCTTCTAGAATGGTCATTTTTATCAAGCTCGTATATTTAAGTTCACTAATTTCACTTAAATCACAATTAATAGGTCATTTTCATTGCCATTTAAGTGAAATTACTGATCTTAAATATATACACACACACACACACACACACACACACACACACACACAGTTCCACTGCAGGCTATGGGAGTCAAGGTTATTTTCGTAAACGAAAAATGAAACTAAGACTAAAAATATTAGTCAAAAAACATTTGCGTAAACTGAAATAAAATAGAAATTTCAACAAAAATGAAAAACTAAACAAAACTAACAACACTTACTGAAATAAAATAATAATTAGAAAAATTAAATGATCGTATTCGTAATTAAGACGCTCTCATCCTGTAGCCTACCAGAAAATAGACTTTATGCAAATACAGTTAATTCCAGCCAAGATAACCATCTCATGTGAAACTAAACCACACATATTAGATTAGATACCACACTGAGCAGAAAACGGAAACAACAAATAGCATGTCTAGCCCAGAAATAGATGTAGGCTACATTTGTCAGAGTAGAAGCAGGCCTATACTGTCTGGTCTGAATAGAGCATTTGAATATTAGTATAACTATGAGTATATGATTTTAAACGATGCAATAAATGTATCAATACAAGAATAATGTTTGAAAGGATTAATCATAGAAATAACCTTAAAGAATAATCATAATAATCATACGCATATTTTTTTCCCCTTTTCTTATACACCATGTTTAACAAGATTTAATTTTTAATATGAATGTATGACCGTTCATATTGTATGTATGACATTCATACTAAAGTATTAATGAATAATTTGTATTTTTTAGTTGCATATGTTTGGTTCATTTGTTCATCCTCAAACTATTATTTTACAAGAGTTTTCATAAGAGTTAACTGTAAACTGCAAACATTAAACTTTGCTGAAATTAAATGTCTTTAACTGGAAGTGT
>NC_138240.1:1377668-1387668 GCF_964197995.2 Scardinius erythrophthalmus | reverse complement strand
AATTGTTTAATTTGGACTCTGTGCTTGCTCTTTGAGACAGTGACCATAGACCTGCATTATATGACTGACAGACAAGAACGGTTTGACCTAAAAATATCAAAATTGAAACTACTGCGGAAACAAAGACACCTACATCTTGGATGCCCTTGAGGTAAGCTAAAACATATCAAAAATTAATTTCAAAGTGAACTATCCCTTTAACACACTCAAATGCAGTTTAGTGTGATAGTGTGTAGAGCAAGTGAAACAGCGCTGCGTTACCTCACACGTTTCATTCGTCTAATAAACTGACCTGTGTGAGTATTATTCAGCTCTTGCGTTCGGTAGAATGAAATGTCCTCATCTTTTTATATCTGCAGGACTCGCGTGTGGCACTGAGATCTGTCTCTCATTAGCACTCGCGCCCTGCTTCACACCAATCATGTTAAACACATCAGTGTATTCACTCATCCATAAACATTATTAGATCCATCGGCATGACGACAAGTTCATAATTCCGCTTATGCGTCATCAACCGACGCCTTTGTTATTGTAAGAGGTTAGAAAAAAATACATATCGTAGCTTTAACTGTAATGTTTTGTTGGAAACTATGATTACAGTCGAAGAACGTGTTGATTTGAAGGTGAACAGCGTGTGTTTACCTCACACAGATCTCTCAGACTGATGGATTGAGAGTGAATCAGCAGTTTAATCTGAGCATCGGACTCCAGAAGGTCAAACCTGTGGATTAACTCTTTATCTGCAGTCTCGCTCGTCTCATCTTCATTTCTCAGTCAGTCCTCTTGTTATTCAGCTCGTCTGGCAATGTAACCATTTACACACAGACACACACATCACAGACTTTGACCTGCTACACAAAACCCCGACAGGAATATCACTTGCGATATCTGTGTTCATGTGTTTCTGTTTATGATGTTCAGTCTGAAGGAAACTGGAAAAGTAAAACAAGGTTAATATTCATACAAAGACTCAGTTTCCTTATTGCACTTAAAAAAAAGTGTTACTTGAAATAAAATACATAAAAAAGTAAACATTTTATTTCAGCTAGTTGCCAAAAAAGTTTCATGCATTGTAAAAATACTCGAAAACATTGAAGTCGTCATGAAACAGAAGTTATGCTAGTCTTTTGTACCATATATCCGAGTGAAAAACTTCTGGAAGAAGAACAAATGTGGGCGGGGCTTGATTTTGTCCGTGTGGAATTGATTGGATGGTTGTGGTTTGCTATTGGCTGATCTCTTGTGAGTGACAGGTTGCCCCGCCCACATCATCAGAGAAGAGAAGAGATGCTGCAAGAGGAACTTATTCTCATTCAAGATCACGAGGAACATCAATTTAACACAATAATGATGTGCATGGAAATCATTTATAGTAAATACTGCAATATGACATTTAAAAAATATATATGACTAAATTTTTGCTTAAATCTTGAAATAAACCAATTTCACCAATAGACTCATGGCAGTGAGTTTAACCCTGATAAACACATCTTCATCACAATGAAAAAATCCAGCTTCCTTTTTATAACTTTAAACAACATTAATGCAAACCGTAACTGAGGCTCAGTGTTTTTGCTGAATAGCATGGCCCTCACTGAGAGATTGTGTGTGATGTGCCTGTAATGGAGGACGGTGACGCAGTCAGAGGTGAATCTCGTCTCGAACGCCTCCATCAGTAGATGTAGTGGCTCCTCCAGATCTGGACACACAAATTGGCCTTTAACTGCTCTGTCTCTCAGCGATATTACATTTCTCTCCTCATCGTGTCTCTCTCTCTCGTTCCGCAGTGACAGTTTCAGTCACTCTCATCTATGAGATTACAGCTGGACTTCGAGTCACTAAACTCCATTATCTCAGAGACTGAGCCGCTGCAGTTTCAATAAAGCCGTAGCTTTGGGTATCCGGGTAGGAAATCAAAATTAACAATTCTTATTGTTTTTCTGGAATATTGCAGTGTTTATTCTAAATGATTGATCGGTGCACATCATTATTGTTTTAATCTTGAATGAGAATAAGTTCCTCTTGCAGCATCTCTTCTCTTCTCTGAGGATGTGGGCGGGGCAACCTGTCACTCACATGAGATCAGCCAATAGCAAACCACAACCATCCAATCAATTCAACACAGACAAAATCAAGCCCCGCCCACATTTGCAGGAGAATCGTCATATTTCTCTCCTCTAGCGACGAGACTGTCTGTATGTACCAGTTATTATCGTTAACTAACACTATTAAAAAACATGCTAATTGAAATAAAGCTGCAATAAACTAAACTAGAAATAAGAAATGTTGTCTTGGCAATAAACTGAAATAAATTTAAGTGAAATGGAACTAAAAGTGAAATAAAAATAAATTGAACCTAAATAGCAATATTTAAAAAAGTAACAAAAATTATATAAAATAAAAGCTCATTCAAAATATGAATAAAACTATAATAAAAATAAAACAACACTGGTGTGTATAATGCATTATAATCAGGACTGTTTAAAGTCCTTAGATTAAAATATTTAATTGCAATTAATATATATTTTTAAGTTAAACAAGAATTGAAAACTAAATAGTGTTTTTACTCATATAAATACAGAATAAAAGCATAGGCTGAATGGACCCTAATAAGGGATCAAATCAACATTAGGGGATCAAATTGACATCTGAGTTGAGAACATATTGCATGAACACACAGCACATATGAATATTTACTGTTTCCACTTTTTCTAAATACTTTTAAAAGTAAAAGTTCCAGAAAGGAGTGTTTGCATCGATGCCAAACAAGCTTTCAGTGAACATTTCTTAAAATAACCCACTTTTTTCCACTATAAAGAGCCTTTTGTGCATTGGAAAGGAAAAGGAAAGTTCCATTAATGTTAAAAGTTCAATGCCAATAAAGAATCTTTATTTGGAAGAGAGAATTCAGCAAAATATAGAAGCATATTTATAATAATCAACTTGTTTTCAATCAGCTTGCCATAGTGCTTTCTGTGACGAATGAGTTACATGCTATTACTGGTTTAACAATTACTGTACAGGGTTTGTTCAAATCACTAACCCTGACTGATGAGGAATACTGAAGTGTGTATACAGGCTCAGATCATGGTGGATGTGCTTATGAACATCAGTCATCCAGAGACTCATTTATCATATCCATAAAGAAAAACATCACCTCTGAAATCTTCAACTGAAGCGTAAGAGTTTTCTGCCAAAGCCTTCGACCGCAATGTTCTTGCCCAGTCGATTTGTCTTCTATCGCTGGGAGACCAGACACAAACATTGTTCCATCATTTGAGTTTTTGATGGTGTGTGTGGAGAAATTAAATATGTATGTACTTTGGAGGACGGTCTGATCCTCTCTCAACGACTTTATAACGGCTCTAATGCAATTTCTTCGGGTCAGAGGCAATTTCCCATCAGTGTTTGTGGAGAGATGAAGGGTGCGAAACGGGAAGAGGTTACGGAGAAGAAACTGCGATGGGAAGTTAGAAACATGTCACACTATATTTTTCATAAGTTTTTACTCTCCGATTTGTTAAAACTGTTCCTTTTACACTCGGCCACATGAATGTGTTTCCGCAAAACATGCAGGGAATCTTCAAATCCAGAACTATATGCAAATTCAATATGCAAATTAGATGCGAAAGCAACAGATATGACCTGCATTCTCAGTTTATTTTTTGCGATAGAAGAAAGAGCGGCATCAACACTAAGATCATGTGTGTCCCTGGATCACGTCACCAGTCTCGAGTCGCACGGGGATATCTGTGGCAATAGCCAACAATACATTGTACGGGTCAAAATGATCCATTTTTCTTTTATGCCAAAAATCATGAGGATATTAAGTAAAGATCATGTTCCATGAAGATATTTAGTAAATTTCCTACCGTAAATATATAAAACATGTATTTCTGTGAGTGAATGCTGCACAATCGCCAACATAAATGAACAACTTTAAAGGAGATTTTCTCAATGATTTGATTTCTTTGCACCCTCAGATTCCAGATTATCAATAGTTGTATCTCAGCCAAATATTGTCCTATCCTAACAAACCATACATCAATGGGAAGATTATTTATTCAGCTTTCAGATGATGCATAAATCTCAATTTCAAAAAATGGACCCATGTGACTGGCTTTGTGGTCCAGGGTCACATTTAGTCCCACTACTTTTAAACAATCTGAAGTGGTTTGTGTGATCGGATTGCAATCGTTTTCAATGCGTATCGGAGGGCATTTACACCTGGTGTTTTCACCATCGGATCAGAGAACACACACAAAGTGAATAGCCAACGTTTCACAGCCAATGTTTAAGTGTTACACCGTTAAAAAATATTCTTGGTTTTACTTGTAACCAGTTTGCCTTAAATTTTTAAGATTCATTCAAATTGAAAAATTGAGTTAATACAATGAAGGAGACTGGTTTAATCATCAGAAACTCAAAATATTGTGTTATCTGAACCACATAAATTAAGTTGATTTGACAAAAGAAAAAAATGTTGTGATTACAAATCATGAAAATTTGTTTTTACAGTGAAAAGGTCCTATATGACACTTTCAAAGCATGGTTCTTTACAGAATCTTATAAAAAGGGTTCTATTTAGTACTCTATTTTTCTTAAGAGTGTATAAATAATGCAAGTGAATGTACACTCCATTCAGTATTCAACCTCAACATCTATATAGCCAACTTTTCACAGCCAATGTTTTCCAGCCTTTTTAGGCCACTGAATTTTTTTTGGAAGTCATCTTTTCAGACCATTGATCAATTGAAAGTAAAGACAAAGCAAATGCAACAAAACCAGATCAATCCCACTAAAACAGATTCACTGTAAACATCATGCGATTGGGAGCGATCTAGTTCTGTTGCATTGTTTGGGAATTAAAGAGAAAGGAAAGACTAGGATGATTTAGTAGTTAGGAAGATAATGGCAAAATATGCAGCACAATGGTGAATTTCATGCATTTACAATAATCAATGTTTTAATGTGATTTCAGGCTAGAGGTTATGGTGGAAAAAATCCCCAATGACCCGCACAAAAATGAAGGATGAAGAACATTTTTAACAGCACAAAAAAAAACTTGGTTTATTTATTTATTTAATTTCACCATACATCATAATGTTCCTCAGTTGACCTTCAAGTCATTGTGTTTACTAAAATGTAGGCCATGCTTGGCCACGTCTATAGCTCGAGGCTATATTTATATTGATATTTCATGAAACAAATGCATAGGTCATACATTTGTTATGAGGCGCATGAGGAGAAACGACGGGATAAAACAGGAGCAGATTCGGATCCGGCTTGTTCTGACACAGACAAACTGTTCTGCGCTTTTGCAATGTTGTTGTTTTTAACTAAAACTACATTTTTTTTCATAATTGAAATAAAGCTCAAATAAAATAAAGTGTAAAATATTCTAAATGAACACCAGAAATGAAATTTAAAAAAATGTAAATGTTACCTTGGCAATTAACTACATTTAAGTTGAAGTATTAAAATTATCAAAGCTAAAATGGAAATAAAAGAAAGTAAGAAAAAGATTTTTAAAAACTAATGAAAATGGCTTACATGCACAATATAAATGCATGTTAATACTGACCACTGTTGTTATTGTTAATTAAAAAATGACACTATAAACATTACTTTTGGTACTTAAAGTTAGAATATAAAAAATATACATAATAATAAGAAAATATACATATTATATGAAGTCATAAATGTTGCCTTGCCTTGAAGTACTAAAATGACTAAAATTTTAAATAAAACAGAAATAAAATAAAAAGCTTGAGAAATATAAAAAAAGAAACAAAAATGACAAAAGCACAAAAAAAAAAAAATGTATAGCTACTACTGAAAATATAAATGCTATTCAAAATATGAATAAATATAGCCTAAAATAACACTGGTGTGTTGGTGTTTTAGTGAGAAACTGAGGAGTGTGAGCTCTTTAAACGATGGTGTGTTTGGGCTTCTCATGAGCCTTTAGAGAAAACCTTAGCTGTCATAAACTGTGTGTGTGTCCATGAGACGAGTCTTTCATTTGAGCTCCTTCGTTTCAGAGAACAAAACCAAGGAGAGATGTTTGCTTATCCGACAAACAAAAGCTCTTTTGAAGCAAACTCCTGCTGTGTGGAGAAGAAAAAAGCGTTTATCCTGATGACATTACCAGCGTTTGCATATGAACCGCAGAGCAAGATCAAGACTATGAAGATGATGATGATGATGATGATGAGGGTGTTGGTTATTGCTCAGATGTTGCAAGGAAACAGCAGGAACAGAAAATCACATTAAAGCTCAAATACGGGATTGTGTGGTTCTCGCGCCTCAAAACTGTTGTCGAATTACAGGAGGCTTCAGGTTTCGCCGGTGGAAAATTGCTACACAATTGACATCCGCTCGACCCGCCGATCCGTCCTCTGTAAAAGCATTGTGTGCAATGATTGGATCAAACCACATGAACCCACGTCTGGGCTTGCAGCAGAAATAAGGGTTTATACGACGGCTCATTTCAGAACCAGAGCGACGGCCAAACGCTCGTCCACTTACTGAACTAAAAGCCACCATCCATTTCCCAATTGCCTTTATCTTTACGGGACGCATTTCCAACATCAAACCGGGTCTATATATAGGCCTATAGTTACTGGAACACCAAAAATGCTGATCGATACACACGAGCAGAAAGAGTTCGTGTTTTATTAGACGATTATTTTAATGTTCTGATGGGTTGAGATTTGACAGTATAATTCAGTGATTGAAATAACGTCTCACTCCTGTCAGATCAATAGCTCTGTCAGATATGAATGCATTGATGGGGTTTTGCATTGTTTGAGCTTTTCATTCGAGGTTTAGTAGCGTCACATTTATCTTCAGCATGAGCGACTGATGCTCTGAACTCATGAAACCATGGATTTCCGTTCGCTGGAGACTCTGAAACGCACAAACGAAGCACAGAAGTGTGTGTGTTTGAACAAAAGCTTTAACATGAAGCTGTTTGACATAAACCTGAGCGCTCTAACAGGGCTGGAGGAATCGATTGGATGAAAGGGATGGACGAGCGTTCAGAGACCGGTTTGATGTTCACCGTCTGATTTAATAGATCCGGGTCTTTCTCTCGCACACAAACACACACTTCTCTTTGCCAAATGAGAGTAAGTCACACACAGAGTTGAGCTCGCAGGATAGAAACACAGAAGGAAGAGTAAAGAAAGCATTTTCAGAAGAAAATATGGTAGTGTCTGATCATGCCGATCTGCTCTGTAAAAACGTACATGATCAATAAGTCATGGCAACATGTTTTTCCATTACTTTAACTCGTTAAAATAATTTAACCAACGTCATTTTTTTTTTTTTGCCATTAATTGTAATAATCCAGTGAGAGTCTGACAACAGCCGGTGTGATCTGATCTCACCATCATCGAGTCTGTCTGTGATTACATTCTTTGCGTTTAAAACGGCTTTTGTCCAGGTACACTCGCGCATAGTTTCTCAGGTAGCTTTGCAGGAAGGTTTCTTCAAGCGTCTCAGAGACGTTCCCGCAGTTCTTCTGGATTTAGTCTGTCTCAGTTTCTTCTGTTTCTTCATGTAATCACAGACGGACTCAATGATGGTGAGATCAGATCATACCGGCTGGTGTCAGACTCCTTGTCAGATCTCACTGGATTATTACAATTAATGGCAAAAAGATTGTTTGGAAATGTAAACTGATATTTCCTACAGACACACTACAGCAAAATATATAAATAACTATAAATAACTGACTTAAAACCATTTTTTTTTGGGGGGGGGGGGGGTATCGTTTAAATGCCACGGCCTACCTGAGCATTGTTTCTGACCATGTCCATCCCTTTATGACCACCATGTACCCATCCTCTGATGGCTACTTCCAGCAGGATAATGCACCATGTCACAAAGCTCGAATCATTTCAAATTGGTTTCTTGAACATGACAATGAGTTCACTGTACTAAAATGGCCCCCACAGTCACCAGATCTCAACCCAATAGAGCATCTTTGGGATGTGGTGGAACGGGAGCTTCGTGCCCTGGATGTGCATCCCACAAATCTCCATCAACTGCAAGATGCTATCCTATCAATATGGGCCAACATTTCTAAAGAATGCTTTCAGCACCTTGTTGAATCAATGCCACGTAGAATTAAGGCAGTTCTGAAGGCGAAAGGGGGTCAAACACAGTATTAGTATGGTGTTCCTAATAATCCTTTAGGTGAGTGTATGTGTTTGTACTGCGTATAATTATTTTGTATATATAAATACACACACATGCATGTATACATTTAAGAAATATTTGCATACATATATATATTTATATATAATTTATATTATATATAAATATATTTTTTTTATATATAAATAACACAGTTTTTCTTAAATATATGCATGCATGTGTGTGTATTTATATATACAAATTTAATTATACACAGTACAAACACATATATTATTTAAACACAAACTTTTATTTTGGATGCGATTAATCACGATTAATCTTTTCACAGCCCTAATAATTATGTTTCTTTTTATTCTAATCAGTAATGCACATAAGGGTTTTATCTTATGTTGCTTAATGACTGTTTATTGCATTATTCACGTGTTATCAAACATAAATAAAATATTAGTTTTTATTTTAGCCTGTGGAAAAGCTACTTATGATGAGCTTTGATTCATGATTTTGTCATTTTAAGGTGGTTGTCAGTATATTAGGTAACAAGAAAGATAGAGTAGTTTGGTATATTGACATTATTTATTTATTTACTGTAAATTTAAGATAAGTCTTAATCCTGCATCCATAGTTTTTTTACAGTAAATTTCACCTAAAAGAAACACGCACAGAAAATAATTTTAAAGAAAACCACTAAAAGAGCAAGAATTAGAGTCAGAAAAGGCTGAATTTGTGAATCTTACCTGTCTAGGTCATATATTTCACCCCAAAACCTGAAGAAATAAATTATAATTTAGCATAAAGAAAATGAAGTCTATTTTTCGGATGTTTATGTGGAGAAACAAGCACATCCATCCTCCATTTCCATTACTATAATCTCATTAATCGAGCTCGGTCTGGACACTGAGATTTGTGTTGAAATGATTAAAGAGAGTGAAATCCAAGCCGGATCCTTTCATGAGTTTTACTTCAGCACATTTTAATAGCGATGCTGAGTTCAGATGAGCATTTAGATATCAAACATGGGAATATTTGAGTTTGACAGCAACATCTGACCCGTGTTTGACGTTCATTAAGATCTTTTGTTTGAGGCTGATATTATAACACGAATTGCTGTCTTGAGTGTGTTTCACAGCTTTGTGTTTTATTCTTCAGATAATGTAGTTTAATGGACACAGCGTGTCACTGAGCCTCATTATCAAACTATTAAAGTGCTTCATTAATGACATTCATCCTCAACACGCATATAATGCTCACAAACGTCACAAATGGACTGCAAACCCAATCTGTGTTATGAAACTATTCATCTTGCTGACGATGAAATTCAATTATTTCTCCTCAAAAGTCGCTGGATGAGTGTGAGACGGCTTATTATATTGATCTGAATGTGAAGCTCAAGCTGATATTGAGCTCATATTTCAGCCTGTGCGATAAACACGTTCATTTAAAACACAAAATAAACATGATTATAAAAGACGACGGATACTAAACAATCCATCTCAGAAGAGGCCGGACGTCGACTGGAGCTTCAGCTGTTCTGCATGAACATAAATCAGAGGAACATCAGAGGAACATCCAGCTTCATACGGTCAGATTCCTGTTTTAAAACAAGCCAGAAGATTGAGAATCTCTCAGAAAATGAAGCTGAACGAGTTAGCTGTTAATTCACTATATCACCATCATGTGTTTACTTTGAGCTTCTGTGTATTAAACGTCTTTCCATCAAACACGAACATATGAAGTCTGAATAATGTTTTTTATTCTAAAAATGGTTCATAAACAATGCAAACATGATGTTCTTCCTCAGTGTTTCTGAGGAAGATATTAAGTCTTGTTTAAAGGG
>NC_138240.1:1357668-1372668 GCF_964197995.2 Scardinius erythrophthalmus | reverse complement strand
CATTTAAATAAGTATTAATTAATCATTACCAATATTAGTAACAGATTAATTGATTTGACACAAGACTTTTAACATCTACAATAAAAGATGTGGGAGACAGACGAGCAAGAGGCCAGGAGTTCGATCAGCAGATATTATATGAATATTTCTGTATTTTGCATTGACACACAGAAGGCCAGACGTATATATTGATGCGCCGTATGCTTGATAACACGGTGTCTGGTGACGAGACGTAAACAAAGCTAACTAGATTTCTCAAAGCCCTCAATCTGGCCTTCAGGAACGACGTGTGTGTTAAACCCAGATGACAATGGCAATCGCCTTCAATAACGTTCAGCCTTGAGTTCATGTCTCAGACATCATCAAACCGACAAGAAGTCTGGAGGAAAACAAATGTGTTATTGAAACACATGAGAAGAACCAGAAACACTTTGCAATACCGAAAGTACCCTGGTATTCCCATCACTGTACTCTTCTGCGTTTCTGATCACGATTCACACACTTTCAGATGTTCGTCCGCACCGACAGGACAAACGTCCTTCCCGGTCAGAGGTTCTGAAAACCCGCTCAGAGTTTAATGACCACATGAATATTTAGAGATCTAATTACTGTAGTGAAGGCCGTTTCTCATCAGACGCTCTCAACCTTCACAAATACCCTCAAAATGGACTTCAAATTGATCAACAGCCGAATCAATATTATTATAATGTTGAATATTGTCAGTCAAAATCCTCACAGACCACGCAGATCATAGTCTTCATGTCTGCATTTAACTTTAAAGAAAAATCTGAGAGCAAATAATGCAAGTTTTTGCCTGATTTCACCCTATTTTAAACGTTTTTGGGCAAATCAAAAAGTATTATAATTTTTTTTTTTTTTATAAAAAATTGCATTTGGCTTAACGAAAATTAAACAGATTTTAGGACCATTTTGAATTATGACTTCACTTCCATGACAATTAAGAACAGTTAATTACTGTAACTTGTCCAGGTGTGTTATTGTTTTAGGTTTGTTTGTGATTATTATTCTTCTCAGTGATGATTTTCATTAATACAGTAAAAGTAAATAGTGCAATAAAATAATGTTAAATCAGCATAACATAAATGCAGTTCAAAAATACAGGGTAAAAATACTTTACAGTTCAAATATTTAAATAATAAAGATAAATACAACATAACCACACACACACACACACACACACACACACACATATATATATATATATATATATATATATATATATACATATATATATATATATATATATATATATATATATATATATATATATAAAGACTAATAATGATTATAAAATGCATTGTATTCACATGGTTCTATTTCAAAGCCTGTCAGAAAAAAAAAATGTTATTACCATCATAATTTGTGTTAATGACGTAGTCAACTTCTTCGCCACCAAAAAATAAATACTTTTTTTTTTTTTTTTTTTTTACAAAAATGTATATATACTTTATTTAAGCAAAATAAAATAAAATCACTACTATAACCCAGACATAAATTGTAAACTTTTCACTTTTTGAGCTGAATTTAGAACAAAATCTCTGGAATTTTTTTAGGGTGGATTTAAACAAACATAATAAATATTCATTGTATTTGTTTATGACATAGTCAACTTCTTGTTTGCCATAAAAAAAAAAAAACTTAATAATTAATAAAAAACTGAGCTCCATGGCAACTGAAAATGTTTATGTATAAAAGTGTTATTTAATTACACACACATACACATATTTATGTCATACAGTTATACATTTATATACATATATTTATGTCATTATGTATATTCAAATATATATATATATATTATATATACACTCACCTAAAGGATTATTAGGAACACCTGTTCAATTTCTCATTAATGCAATTATCTAATCAACCAATCACATGGCAGTTGCTTCAATGCATTTAGGGGTGTGGTCCTGGTCAAGACAATCTCCTGAACTCCAAACTGAATGTCAGAATGGGAAAGAAAGGTGATTTAAGCAATTTTGAGCGTGGCATGGTTGTTGGTGCCAGACGGGCCGGTCTGAGTATTTCACAATCTGCTCAGTTACTGGGATTTTCACGCACAACCATTTCTAGGGTTTACAAAGAATGGTGTGAAAAGGGAAAAACATCCAGTATGCGGCAGTCCTGTGGCCGAAAATGCCTTGTTGATGCTAGAGGTCAGAGGAGAATGGGCCGACTGATTCAAGCTGATAGAAGAGCAACTTTGACTGAAATAACCACTCGTTACAACCGAGGTATGCAGCAAAGCATTTGTGAAGCCACAACACGCACAACCTTGAGGCGGATGGGCTACAACAGCAGAAGACCCCACCGGGTACCACTCATCTCCACTACAAATAGGAAAAAGAGGCTACAATTTGCACGAGCTCACCAAAATTGGACAGTTGAAGACTGGAAAAATGTTGCCTGGTCTGATGAGTCTCGATTTCTGTTGAGATATTCAGATGGTAGAGTCAGAATTTGGCGTAAACAGAATGAGAGCATGGATCCATCATGCCTTGTTACCACTGTGCAGGCTGGTGGTGGTGGTGTAATGGTGTGGGGGATGTTTTCTTGGCACACTTTAGGCCCCTTAGTGCCAATTGGGCATCGTTTAAATGCCACGGCCTACCTGAGCATTGTTTCTGACCATGTCCATCCCTTTATGACCACCATGTACCCATCCTCTGATGGCTACTTCCTGCAGGATAATGCACCATGTCACAAAGCTCGAATCATTTCAAATTGGTTTCTTGAACATGACAATGAGTTCACTGTACTAAAATGGCCCCCACAGTCACCAGATCTCAACCCAATAGAGCATCTTTGGGATGTGGTGGAACGGGAGCTTCGTGCCCTGGATGTGCATCCCACAAATCTCCATCAACTGCAAGATGCTGTCCTATCAATATGGGCCAACATTTCTAAAGAATGCTTTCAGCACCTTGTTGAATCAATGCCACGTAGAATTAAGGCAGTTCTGAAGGCGAAAGGGGGTCAAACACAGTACCAGTATGGTGTTCCTAATAATCCTTTAGGTGAGTGTATATAGTTTATAAAGTAGAATAATTTTTACTCAATTGTTTTTATTATTATTTTATTTATGTCAAATGAAATAAAAATCACACTACTTGAACCCAGAGAGAAATGGAAAACTTTTCACATTTTGAGACACACACACACACACACACACACACACACACACACACACACACACACACACACACACACACACACACACACACACACACACACACACTCGCTCGATTCAAATGACACAGGAGCCCGTGAAGTAGAATCGTGGTTTTTAATTGACTCAAATCCCCCAGTACAGTAAAAGATCAAGACTGTAACTAAAGTCTTCCTGCATTCACGAGCGAGCGCTACGGACACCGTATAAAAATACCCTGCTCGTCTGAAGGAGAAAACAGAAGACGTGTAGATGAGTGACGTAACTAACCTCTCTACTTCAAACTCAGCATCTCTAATGGGTCACACTCCATCATCATCATCATCATCATCATCATCAAATATTCACAGGGTATGCAAACTTCCATATGGTGGATAATATATCTCAAAAAAACTGAACACAAAAATCAGTTTACATCCAAACAAACTCCAAACCACAGGGTTACAGATTCACAAGAGTAAACAACGTCATCTCAAACGAAATCAACAACACGCGTCCTGATCTCTATGGAAGGCCAAAGGGGCCAAAACACGACAGTTTCACACGTTTTGGCCCTTTTGGCCTTCCATAGATCTCCACGTCTAGATCTACAACACGAACACGTATGTCACGCTCGATCCGACGGCCTCGTCACACTTCTCAGCACTCACTGAAATAGAGACGGTGTCATTTCTAATCAAAGTGTAACGTGTCTAAATGAACTCTAACTAACGGAAGTCTAAAGAGCAGATTCGCATGAAACCTGTCACGTGACAGATTCACCCCAAAATCACCAGAGAGAAATATTTTGCATAAAGAAAATTTGGAAAAAAATTTTTTTTGGACCATTCAGATTTGTTTGCATTGCAACTTTATTTTAATATGAACACTTTTGTCTCATTTTCCAGGACAAATATCTAAACATTCTTAAAACAAGATACATTTATGTGAAAAGCAAAATGACTGAAAATTTCTGGAAGAAAAATAATAATAATAATTGAGTTTGTGCTTAATATCGGCCAAAACAAACTTAATTCAAGGGAAAACTAGATTATTTTTCTGAAACCATTGGCAGATATTAATATATATATATATATATATATATATATATATATATATATATATATATATATATATTTTTTTTTTTTTTGCTTCTTCAGTAAATGAAAAAAAAAACTTATTTTCCCTTTGAATGAAGGTTATTTTTCTGACCCCAATTGGCAGATATTTTTTCTTGATATTTTTTCTACTCACTTAATTTTGGTGCATTTTATTCTCATTAAACAAGATTTAATATCTTTATTCATTTTACTTCTTCTCCAGTAAATGTCTCTTGATTTAAGAATGTTTAGATGCTTGTGCTGGAAAACTAGACAGAAAAACAATTTTTTGCAGTGAATTAAATGTAAAATTAATGTAAATTAACATTTACCCTCAAATTGTCATTACTGCAATGCAAAATAATGCAATGCATAAATGCATAATAATATTAATGATAATAACAATAATGCTTAATTGTAAGTATTTCTACATCATGGTTGAGTCTGTACTACGCTGATTTTCTTGTGTGTTTCAGTAATGAGATTCTAATGAAAATCACCTTCGACAATAATGAGAATAACAAACAAATAACATGTACGTGAAACTTCCAGATGCGTCACTTAATGTGAGTGGCAGGGAAATATCAAAATGCAAAAATCCTGTGGTCCAAAAAGCTTTTTTTCCCTAATGCAAAATGCAAAAACAAAAACAACGCCAGTTCTTATTTCTCTCTCTCGATTTTAGAGTAAAATATGAGCTGAACAAGTTTCTGATGACTTTCGTAAATGTAAATGAATGCAGTGCTGCATGTCAGAATCCTGTGTGTGTGTGTGCGCGAGTGAGAGTGTGAGTGTGAGTGAGTGTGTGTGTGTGTGTGCATGAACATATTCATTGACGTTTAAATCAAACGACTCAAAGCACAATATTGAGGCTTCTGCTGCATAATGTCATTTGATAAAGGAAGGCGGAATAAACGGCATAGTTATGATAATGACTCTGCAGTGGCGTCATGGACAGGTGTGTGTGTGTGTGTGTGTGTGTGTTAGGAGGCCGTGGATGTGTTAGGGCTCCAGCCCATCTGATAGGCCCGTTCCAGCGTTCTCTTACAGTCCTGCATCACTGTACTGAACACAATGTGTGGATACTGCAGCACCAGTCTCTCCACGGTCTCCTCGTTCACCTGCAAAAACAAAAACACATTTGCTTTTCATTTGACTTTGACATGACACATTCTTTCCTATAAACGATTATGGGCCCTATTTTAACGATCTAAGCCAGGGGTGGGCAAACTTTTTGGCTCAAGGGCCACACTGGGTTTTAAAAATTTGACAGAGGGCCGGCCCAGTAGCAGATTATGAAGCACGATCTCATGAAAGTGCGTATCTATACCACAAATTTTATTTCTCGTGCCATTTATATGCCAAAAATGTTTTTTTTTTTGTTTGTTTTTTCTGCGTGCATGCTACACACTGTAAACCCCTTGGTTAGGATTAGGGGTGTGGAGTGCGTGCCTATTACACGCCATAAAGTGCATATCATATGCACGCGAAAACATATTATGCACTACAAATACAATTCGTGGTATTCGCACTTTCATAAGACCGGGCTGAGCAAACAGACAATGTTGTGGCAATGTCTGTGCAAAATTCAACAACTGAGAGACGACATTCTGACAATACATTTTTTTATGCTAGATATCCCCCATTTAGCATGTTATGTTTTGATGTTAATTTTTAAAGATGTTAGATAATTATAGCCTATACTTTTTAAATATTGTTTATCCTTATTATTATTTAATGGCCTAACAGTAAATTAGAAACAAAACATCTGCAAGTGTACACTTAGAAGAGTAAAAATTACAGGTTACGTTAATTCAACTTTATTAAAACTGAATGGCAATTTGCACTTCCAAAAGTCATACATTTGTGGAAATAAACGAATATACAAATTTATTTTAAGAATAATAAAATAAAACATAAAAGGCAAAGGGAGATCAGAACATTTAATGAAAAAAAAAAACGGGTTCTGTACATGGCAGACAGGGGAGCGTAGTCGAAAGCCGGACGATAAAGGTCGGTAAACGGAAACGATACATCCACAAATCCAGAGCAAAGAAACTAAATAGCAGACAAATCAAAGGAACAACTAAGGTGTGCAAGCGGTTACCAAACATTTTTTTTCTCATTGAGTTTCCAAAAAAGGAAAAAACATTAACGTGCAACAAGTCTATGCGCTTAAGCAGCTGTCTGTTTGGTTTCCATGGTGACGCGTCATTGCTTGTTACGTGACACACACACCGCAGCCACAACAGCGCTGAATGAACGATGATCTGCTTTTATGTCATTTTTCCTTTTTTACATTTGTTAGCTATGGCATGCAATATCTGATATTCCGATTGTCAAATATATGCAACGCTATATATATATATATATATATATATATATATATATATATATATATATATATATATATATATATAACGCAAAGTATTGCAAGAAAAAAAGGCAAAATTAATGCGATCTTAAGACAATTTTTTTAAATACTCGGCGGGCCGGATTAAACAGCCTAACGGGCCGCATGTGGCCCGCGGGCCGTAGTTTGCCCACCCCTGATCTAAGCTCATGGTCTAAAGCACAAGTGCACTTAGAGCGTGTCCGAATCCACTTCTGCTAGTTTGACGACGGGACAAATGGTCGGCGCTCCCGGCACTGGTCTAAAAGTGTCGTCTCTATTCTCTTAATGAGTAATGGGTGTGTTTCGTCTCTATTCTCTTAAAAGGGGCGGTTGAATATGATTTGACTTTTCTAACTTTAGTTAGTGTGTAATGCTGCTGTTTGATCATAAACAACATCTGCAAAGTTACAACGCTCAAAGTTCAAAGCAAAGGGAGATATTTACTTTTAAAGAAATCGCTTTTTAAGGACTACAACAAACGGCTGGTAGAGACTACAGTGAGCTTCTTCAGGGGTTAGTGACATCACTGACACAAAAATTTACATAAACCCCGCCCCCTGAACACGATTTATAGATTATCATGACAGAATATGCTAATCAATGACTAGAAGATAACTACACATCAGCTACATAAATTCATCAACTAACATTCAGAAATGTCCTGTTGCTTCTACATGTTGTCACTTCTTCTTGAGTCTCTCCATCATTCTGACTCCGGTTTGAACATAAAAGCCTAAAGGTTTATTTTGAAATAACGCACATGTGTGTGTGTGTGTGTGTGTGTGTGTGTGTGTGTGTATGAGGTTAAAGCAAGACCATCTACGGGACAAGCCGGATTCCACATCTTTATGTACACAATATTAATCTTTTACATTTTAATCCTTTTAATTTTAATATTTGGCATGTTTGTGTCCTGGTGCGCGTCCCAGTGTGTGTAATAAGCAGAGTGAGTGTGTAATAAGCAGAGTGTGTGTGTGTGTGATAAGCAGAGAGAGTGTGTGTGTGTGTGTGTGTGTGTGTGTGTGTGTGTGTAATAAGCAGAGTGTGTGTGTGTGTAATAAGCTGTGTGTGTGTGTGTGTGTGTGTGTGTGTGTGTGTAATAAGCAGAGAGAGTGTGAGTGTATGTAATAAGCAGAGAGTGTGTGTGTGTGTGTGTAATAAGCAGTGTGTGTGTGTGTGTAATAAGCAGAGAGGGTGTGTGTAATAAGCAGAGAGAGAGTGTGTGTGTGTGTGTGTGTGTGTGTGTGTGTGTGTGTGTGTGTGTGTGTAATAAGCAGAGAGTGTGTGTGTGTGTAATAAGGAGAGTGTGTGTGTGATGGACCTGCCTATAAGCACATATTACTAACACGCTCTTTTTAGGTAACAAAAAAAATATTGCGCTATTGACTTTAGAGCAGGCTTCAGTCGGTCAACGGCTCAGTCTATTTCAGTTCTTCAAAACTGCAACGCTCCATCAATACTCCCGAACACACACCTGGTTCTCAGACCAGCAGCCCTTGGACACAGATGGGCGCAAATGCATTTGCTAATTACACATCGCGGCGCAGGACGAGAAAATGAAAACTGCGTCAGGCTGAAACTAGCAAAACACACTCGCGCTGCATTGCATCGGGTGTGTGATAGAGCCCTATATGTGTGTGTGTGTTTTTTTTTTAAATGCATGATGTGCAGGGCTGAAATTTGCATTGAAAATTCAAATGCAAGAAATGTGAACAATTATCGAATGTAAGGCATCCATAAGAAAGCCCACGCTGACTCTGATGGAACACAGACGCTCCACATGTTCAGTGAGATAATCACCACAGCGAGTCCACAGGGATCCAGTCCAAACCTTCATCATGTACAACGTCAAGTGTGTAATACACATGCAGACTGAAGGTGAAGATCTCACATGACCTGCTCTAATCAGGCAGAGGAACAACTACACATCTGCAGCTCATGAAGATCCAGGGGAGAAACAGCATCTGCTGCACTTCAGGAAAAAGACATTTTGCTTCTAAAGTAAATATATCTTGATTTTTGAATGTTTAGAAACCTTTTTCTGCACTTAGTTACTTAGTATTGAAGATACTGTAATTTTCAACTCAAAGACAGCTGTTTTCTATGCAAATTTGTTTAGTTTGTAGATTACCTCATTTTAAAAAATGTGTGCATTTACTGTATAGATCATTGTAGCTGTAATTTTTTAAATGATGCAGAAATCATGTAGAATATTACATGCTTTATAACCGGATGTGTTTGATGAACCTGTTTGGAAACAATCATTATCAGTTCTGTTTTACACACTACAGCTTTACATCTGTGTGATGTTTTATTGTGTCCATCTCACAGCAAACGCCACGAGAGAGAGAGAGAGAGAGTGCGTGTGTGTGTGTGTGTGTGTGTGTGTGTGTGTGTGTGTGTGCGTGTGACACGCAGTTGCAAACTACAGCACATTGATTTGTTGCAAATTAAAAGCAAATAAAATGCCTTGGTCGTCTCATTTGTGAGATGACAAAACAAACTGAATTATCTGTGCATCGACTTTTTGCAATCACACACACACACACACACACACACACACACACACACACACACACACACACACACACACACACTCGCACACACGCACACACACACCCACCCACACACACACACACACACACACACACACTCTCTCTCACACACACACACACAGACACTCACACACATACATACACGCATGGACGCACAAACACACACTCATACTCTCTCTCTCCCTCCCTCACACACACATACACTTACACACACAGACACTCACACACACACTCACGCATGCATACAGTACACGCATGTACGCACAAACACTCTACTCTCTCTCTCTCTCTCACACACTCTCTCACACACACACACACACACACACACACACACACACACACACACACACTCTCTCACACACACACACTTACAAGCATACACTCATACACTTACACGCACACACAGACACACACACACACTCACTCACTCACTCTACACGCATGCATGCACAAACACACACTCACACACTCTCTCTCTCTCTCTCTCTCTCTCTCTCTCTCTCTCTCTCTCTCTCTCACACACACACACACACCCATACACTTACACACACAGACACACACACACACACACACACACACACACACACTCACGCATGCATACACGCATGTACGCACAAACACACTCTCTCTCTCTCTCACACACACACACACACACACGCTCTGCAACAGGAATGATCTGCCTTGTCCTGCACAAACACAAGCATGCAGTGATATCAGACTGATAATCATCTCTGAGATCTAATATTATTTGCTATAACTGTCGGTGTTCTGGATCAGAAGAACCAGCACGTGACGAGGATGTGCAGTGTGTGTTCATACATGATGCTGATCCAGTTCAGAAAGACAAACGTTACCTGTCACGCAGCATTAAACCACCAATTACTGCATGGCGTGCGTGTGTGTATTTATGACTCCATCTAAAAGTAAAAATGCACTTTACAGGCTCAAGTTGTTTTCATTATTCCAGCACACTTTATAAATGTGGCGGAAACACTGATATTCCGGCTCTTAAACACTGAAATATGTGATCCGGCTTCAGTGGATCCAGACACAAACACACACATTCCTCAAACGCTGCTCTGGTTAATACTTAAAAAGCTTTCTGGAGTGTGTGAGCATCGAGTCCAGGCTTAAACAGACGCTGATTTACCGCAGCCCTAAACCTGCCTAAAGCTCATCTACCGCGGTAAAACACTGAGACGTGGCTCATATTTCTCAGAAGACCCTCGTGTTTCAAAACATGAAACCTCAAAAATTACTAATAACAAAACGCATCAGACCACAAAACCTGCCTGCAGCTCCAAATACAAGAGTATAATGATCATAAAACATTTTTACACACCACAGATTTTTGTACAACACTGATCCAAACAAACAGAAGAACATTTAATTCAGAGGGACTCATGGGGAAAAAAAGTAAATAAAGTCATATAAGTGCCATTTTAGTTGGACATTTTGGGTTCAACCATCAGTTTTTTCATCCATTACCAGAGAAAACTATGTAAACTCGGTTTAGTTTACCAGCTTTACACACTTGAGTATAACTCCACACACACACACTGCTTTTCTCTGTGTAATTGTCTTTTGCCCCACAGACTCTCACTGTAATTGTTACTGTAAATGTGATTTGTTTTCACAAGCTGAAATTATTTTCTGCGGTGATCAACATAATGACACAGATGCTGCACATACAGCTGAACTTATATTGAACCCAGAACGTTTTTGAGCCCTAGCAACCACCCAGAACACCATAGCAACTGCATAGCAACCACCCAGAACACCCCAGCAACTGCATAGCAACCACCTACCAACCAACAACAGCCTGGCAACCACTCAGAACAATTCAGCAAAAGCATAGTAACCACCTAGCAACCATTCAGAACACCCTAGCAACCACACCAATCACCTTAGAAACACTCTAACAACCTCATAGCAACCACCCAGAACACCCCAGCAAATGCATAGCAACCACCTACCAACCAACAACGACCTGGCAATCACTCAGAACAATTCAGCAAAAGCATAGTTACCACCTAGCAACCATTCAGAACACCCTAGCAACCACACCAATCACCTTAGAAACACTCTAACAACCTCATAGCAACCACCCAGAACACCCCAGCAAATGCATAGCAACCACCTACCAACCAACAACGACCTGGCAATCACTCAGAACAATTCAGCAAAAGCATAGTGACCACCTAGCAACCCCTTAGCAACCATCCAGAATACCCTAGCAACCACACCAATCACCTTAGAAACACTCTAACAACCTCATAGCAACCAGTAATAACCCAGCAAATACCCTGAACACCCCAGCAACCCCATAGCAACCACCCAGAACACCCTAGCAACCCCCCAGAATGCCTAACAACCAACCAGCATACCCAAGCAATATCCTAGCAACCACCCAGTACAACCTAACAACCACCCAGAACACTCCAGCTATACCATTACAACCGAATAGCATCCACCTACCAACCAACGACAACCTGGCAACCACTCAGAACCCTAGCAACAACATAGTAACCCCCGAGCAACCCCTTAGCAACCACCCAGCACACCCAAGCAATACCCTATCAACCGCATAGCAGCCCAGCAACCCCCTAGCAACCACCCAGAACACCCCAACAATACCATAGCAACTACCCACCAACCAACAACAATCTGGCAACCATTCAGAACCCAAGCAAACTGCATAGTAACAATCTAGCAATCCCTTAGCAACTGCCCAGAACACCCCACCAACACCCTAGCAACCACCCAGAACACGTAACAACCATCCAGATCACCACAGGAACACCTTAGCAACCACATAGTTACCACCAAGCAAACTCTCTCTGTCTGTCTATCTATGATCTTAAAACTCAAGATTATAAATCATTTAAATAGTTTCAGGCAAGGCATTCTCAAGCCATCACAACCAACTTTACAAATCAGGGAATGCATCAACACACGAAAGCAAACTGCACTCTATAAGACGTGTCATGAAGACCTAAGCAAACTGAAGCAAATGCTCTGTAGCTAATTTCCAAGCTCTTTGCTTTTCTCCTGTTCATGCGCTTCATATAAAACCATGAAGAATCTAAGATCCTTTAGCACTGGATTCTGTCCGTTTGTTTTACAGGAGCTTTATTGACAGTGATGTCTGATCTTCTCAAATCTCTTGAGACACTCTGTTTCCATTTTCTCCTCATAAAGTCTCTTTATGAGGCTTTATTTATCTCTTCCTCCTCCATTACCATCACAATCCCCCCTCTGTCGTTCTACACTGTTGTTTTTGTCTCGTTTCACACCAATGCCGCTCTCATCACTCATCTCCACTCATATTTACTCTGTAGACGGTAATGGCCCTGAGTTGCACAGTGTCGAGTTTAAACTGAGCTTCAAAAGGAAAAGGAAAAAAATCCAATGAATGGATCCAAACCCTTTCGGAAACCCTCGATGAGATGTTCTGTCCTCAAGGCAAACGGTTACCGGGGTAAAAGCGTGATGGGTTTCTGAGAAGCTGAGAGGCACGGTGGCCTGTTTTGGCTTCGGCAACGAGACCAAACACTGAGATGTTGTTGCTGAGAGAGAACAGACCCGTGAGAGCCGTGTAAATCTCAACGTGACGTTTCGCAGGTTACGATCACTGACCTGTAAACACGCGGCTCAAACGGACGGTAATTTCCCACAGAGAATGTAAAACTCTCCAGATATCGGAGAATGAACCCAAAACACACATTACAAACTGCAGGAAAATGTAATGATTTAAAGGGCCAATTCACTAAAAATGAGAATTTGGTCATTATTTATTCACCCTCATGTCTTTATTTTTCAGTGGAACACAAACAGAGAGATTTTGAAAACTGTTTACACAGATATTTTTCATAATAATGAGCATGACTGTGTCAAGCTCCAAAACCTCCACAAATGTATCAGAAAAAAATCAAGCAAAGCTTGCCAGTCATGGTCAGACTGCAAAAAAAGTGTTAATAATTAATATTTTTGGTAAAACTTTACTATAAGGTCTCACACTAGTTAATGTATCTAACATGAGCAATATGTTTCTTAAAGCATTTATTAATGTTCGTTTAATGTAAATCAAAATACAGTTGTTCATTGTTATATATAATGTTGAAGTATTGATTTGAAAAATCAAATTAACTACATTGAAACTTTAGGAATAATGAATGTTATAGATATAATGTATTGTACTACTAGGAAACACTGCATAATATTTTCAGAACTGTTTTCATGTGATCTTAAATATAAGTGTGTCTTGGTTGTCTCGATGTACTGCATACTTAAAATGATGTGGCAACCAGCAACACCCTAGCAACCACCCAGAACACCTCATTAACACCTTAGCAACACCATGGCACCCATCCAGAACACCCCAACAACTGCATAGTAACCACCTAGCACCCCACCACCACCCAGATCACCACAGGAAAACCCTAGCAAACCATCCAGAACACCCCAGCAACATCCAAACAACCACCTAGCGAACAACACCACCCTGGTACACCCTTTCAACCACCCAGATCACCACATGAACACCCTAACAACCAGCCAGAACACCTAAGCAATACCCCAGAACACCCTAACAACTGCACAGTAACCACCTAGCAATCAGCAACACCCAGAACACCATTACAGCCTCCCAGATGACCCCAGGAACACCCTAGCAATACCCTAACAACCACCAAGAGCACCCCCCAGAACACCTTAGCAACACTCTTACAACCACCCAGATCATCACAATGTTGTGATTTCTACGCAAGTCACCGATGACGTATTGATTTTTGATCATACGTCACTTAAGGTATGGTTATGAGTGTATCAGATGACCCCTCCCCCTTATCAGTACGGGCACAACAAAATAATAACACAACCAAAGAGCGGTTCAATTAAGTTGTTAAAGACAACCTGTTGTCCAATAAGAAGTCCTCTGCTTGGTGGTGGAGGGTGAAGAAGTTCCTAGCATTTCCTAGCTTGTCTTAGCATCTTATCTGATGTTGCTGACCGTTAGTTTATGTTCATTCACCAAGGATCCAATCACAGAGTGGCACATCTTCTTCCTCACTGGCAGTAAGAGATGAGCCTTGCCATAAACTGGTCCCTGGAACGCCTTTTTTATCTGATGATCACCACAACAGAAACTCCCTAGTAGCAACACATAGCAACCACCCAGATCACCCCATGAATACCCTAGCAACACCCTAACAACCACCCAGAACACCCCAGCAACACCCTAACAAGAAACAGCACCCATGCACCCAGCCAGAACACCCCAATAATTGCATAGTAACCACCTAGCAACCAGGAACACCCAGAACACCACAGGAACACCCTAGTAGCAAACACCCAAAACACCCTAGCAATCACATAGCAACCCCCAGATCACCCCAGGAACATCCTAGCAAAGCACCGAGAACACACTAGCAACCACATAGCAACCACCCAGAACACCCAGACAACCACCTCAGCAACACCCCAGCAACCACCTAACAAGCACCCTAGCACTCACTCAGAACACCCCAACAACCACATAGTAACAACCTAGAAACCAGAACACCCTTACAAACCACTCAGATCACCCCAGGAACACCCTAACAACACCCTAACAACACCCTAACAACCACCTAGAACACCCCAGCAACCACCTAACAAGAAACAACACCCTACACCCACTCAGAACACCCCAACAACCACATAATAACAACCTAGAAACCAGAACACCCTTACAAACCACCCAGATCACCCCAGGAACACCCTAACAACACCCTAACA
>NC_138240.1:1331243-1357468 GCF_964197995.2 Scardinius erythrophthalmus | reverse complement strand
GTCCTTCAGTCGCTTTAACTCGCTGCCAAAGAAGAACTGAAGTGACTTTGAGAGATCGCTCTGGCCAAAACCTGCAGAGATGAAGTGAGGAGGTCGAGGTGACCGCTGGACACTACACAGTGCCCTAACTAGTGGTCACATGATCTGGGGTTATTAAAGGTTGATGCTGAGAAAGTTTCTTGCATTTAGGCAATCTGAAAGACGCTTTCATCCAAAGATTATTTCTTTTTTTTATATCTATCTGTCTGTCTGTCTGTCTGTCTGTCTGTCTGTCTATCTATCTATCTATCTATCTATCTATCTATCTATCTATCTATCTATATATATATATATATATATATATATATATATATATATATATATATATATATATATATATATATATATATTAGTGCTGTCAGTTATACGCGTTATTAACGGCGTTAACGCAAACCCATTTTAACTGCGTCAATTTTTTTATCGCGAGATTAACGTTCTTTTTGGCCTAGCAAACTTTGTAGTTTTTTTCACATGCTGTTGCAACAACTAGTAATGTTAGAAAAACTACAACACCACACCGGATCCAGCTAGACCGGAAACAAAACAACAGGCACGCCGCACACACACACTTGTTTGGGCTCGCGAGCCGGCTGAAGAGTAGAAGGCTAACGTTACGTTCTGAGTGGATGGCGAGCGCGAGACGCCGAAATGGATGCCAATGAGATTCTGAATGGAAAGTTTGCCAAAATGGTTCCATTGACAAGACCGAAGTGATCTGTGTGTTTCGTCGATGTGAACTGAGCGATCATCGCAGCACGTCCAGTCTGAAACGCCACTGGATGGCCAAGCACATGCTGATGCGATGCGAATTAGGCGATTATTTGCTCCGAGTGAAAATGTTAGTGTGAAATTGAACACTACAGTATAAGTCAATGTTGTTTTAAATAAAAAAACATCTGCACAAAGCAAGCCGATCCACTTTTCCATGTTGATAAGAGCATTAAAATGAGAAAAAAATAATGCGACAAAAAGAAATCAAGCGACATTTAGAACAGATAAAAACGTGCGATTAATTGCGAATTAACTATGACATTAATGTGATTAATCACGATTAAATAATTTAATCTTTTGACAGCACTATTATATATATTAATTCAACATTTTCCAACTTTAACAGAAAGCACAACAAAAACTCCTCTTTAAATTTTTTTTTAAAATAAAAGTATTCTCCAAGGACGCATTAAATTGTCAGAGTAACAGTAAAGACATGAATAACGTTAATATACTGTGTTAATGTACTGTGTTAATATGAAAATTTTTTATGTATTTTACACATTGCATTGTGTTTTAGGGTTAATGAAATGTCTGTAAATGTAACACTACATTCCATTTTCCTTCTGATTTCTTTTCAACTCCCTCTGTATTTAATAATGTTATCACTTAAAACTCATCTTTGATCACCAAAATTACATATAAATGTTTTTTTCCTTGAAAAAAATGTCTTCATTCCTTAAAATATCTTGAATGTAACTCGACACCCTTGCCTCATTTAGTATACGCGGTTCTATGAATATGCAAATGAGCCCCGCCTCCACTCACTCACTCAGCTCAGAGATCCACTGGTTGACGATCACACGTTGATCTGATTGGTTACAAGGTAGTTTGTGACGTCAGAAACACCAGCGATTTCAAAGCGTGTTTTTGAGACTGTCTTTGGTTCACTGCAGTTTTAAGGAGGAAATACTCAGCAATGCTGTCGACTTATGAATTTACACATGGTTTGTCTTAAAGCAGATTAAAAACACCACATAGACACATAAACAACATTAAAAGCTGGATTTTCACCGACAGGGGGACTTTAAATTTAAAATTTTAATATGTGTGTGTGCTATTTATAATATAAAATATTTTATTTTCTTTTTAAATGGCACTAGTCATTGGAACGGGAGAGATCGGAGAGAATCAGCCCTAAAATCAGGCAATTTTTATAATAATAACCTCAATATCAGCTGATTATATAGGCTAACAAATATACCAGTCCATCACTAGTCCCTCAATGTTAATCTAAGTCTGTGTTCGAACCACAGAAAAAGTTTCAATTCACAGTCAATTTCCAGAACCTTCACTCTCTCTGTTCTTCAGCAAACCTTTGAAATCAAAATGGACAATTTCTACTGTTATGGAATATTGCAGTATTTATTATCTGTGCACATTATAGTGTTAAATTGATGTTCCTGGTGATCTTGAATCAGAATAAGTTTCTCTCGCAGCATCTCTTCTCTTCTCTGAGGATGTGGGCGGGGCAACCTGTCACTCACATGAGATCAGCCAATAGGAAACCACAACCATCCAATCAATTCCAAACAGGCAAAACCAAGCCCCGCCCACATTTGTTCTCGTTCCAGAAGCGCTTCACTCGGATATACGACACTAAAGACTAGCGTAACTTCCCTTTGATGTGACTTCAAGAACACAAACCTCTGAGGACTCATACTTAACAACCATGAACAAAAACAAGCTTTTCTTCAGATCAGATTGAGTACTAGTTTAGTTTACACTCGTCAGGCTGTCTGTGTTATTACGTCTCGCTGACCGTAAGCGACACAGATGCATGTAATGACGTCTAATGCTTCTGACTAGTGGTGATTTTCAGAGGAGATGTGGTCAGTTTTCGGGCACAAGCTCAACACAAACACAGTGATTCAGCGCCGCACCACAAGGGTGTCATTTAACAGCCAGAAATCTCCTGCTAAAATCTTTCCCACTCAAAGACACTGAAGCAAATCTCTGTGTTCCTGTCGTTCGGCTTCGAGAGGTGAGCGGTTCTGTCGTTGCACTAATAAAAGCCAAATGTGACCCTGGACCACAAAGCCAGTCACATGGGTCCATTTTCTGAAATTGAGATTTATACATCATCTGAAAGCTGAATAAATAATATTCCCATTGATGTATGGTTTGTTATGATAGGACAATATTTGGTCGAGATACAACTATTGATAATCTGGAATCTGAGGGTGCAAAAAAATCGAAACATTGAGAAAATCTCCTTTAAAGTTGTTCATTTATGTTGGCGATTGTGCAGCATTCACTCATGTTTTATATATTTACGGTAGGAAATTCACTAAATATCTTCATGGAACATGATCTTAATATCCTAATGATTTTTGGCATAAAAGAAAAATGGATAATTTTGACCCATTCAGTGTATTGTTGGCTGTCGCCACAGATATCCCCGTGCGACTCGAGATCCAGACACACACACATGTGAACAAGCAGGAGAACGACTCTTCTTGCTCCGTCATGCAGTTACTGACATCTAACATTACGATCTGGCAGAACTTGTAGCTATTGTTTGCCCGGCGTGTTCGCTCAGCTTTGTCCTTCAGTCTCGGCAGGCAGTAATTACCCATGATTCAGTGTGTGAACACATGCAGCTGCTGTGGCCTTTGTTTCGGGGGATCAGAGGGTTTATCTGCCATCATTACTGCATTATCTGTCCCACACACTGCTGAGCTCAAGGATGGGACTGACAACACGGCCCCAAACACACTCCAATACAGACATACAGATATGAATATTGTGCATTGTTCTTCATACAGAGGGGATCAAAAGCCAAAGTGTGGGGTTTTAATACCGTAAGCCTGGAAATATAATCACGTTTTGATAAATTTATAATTAAATATATAAAGGAATGTATTTATTATATCCATTGACTTATTTGTTTGATTCCATTATAAATGATAAATAAATATGTATTAAAATATAATAAATAAATAAATATTTTCAGAATAATCAAATAAACAGATAAATGTTTATAAAAATATTTATTTATTTAATTAAATCAATTAAATTTAAATAAAAGCAAATAAATAAATAAAAAATAATGTAAAAGACTAGTGCTTTGCCATGACAGTATGAATTTTTTTTAGGAAATAAATAAATTAATTAATACATAAATAAATAAAAACAAGTAAATTATTATATTTATTTAATTAAAAAAAATAAACCACATATAAATAAAAAAATAAATCATAAATAAATAAACAAATACTGTATGAAATTTCCAGAATGAAAAGTTTAAATAAATAAATTTAAAACACTTTCACCATGACTGGCAAAGTTTTGGAATTCTAAATAAAAATAAATAATAAAATAATGTAAATAAATAAATAAATAAAAGAATGTGAATAAACTATACTGTACTATAATACTATAATAACTCTAATAGCATGATAGTAGTTAGGCCTTAAAGAGGAAACTGCCTGAGGGAGGCGGCCGGTTAAAGTTCATGTCGATCGTGGCGCCAAGTGTGGAAACTCTGAGAATGCAGCATTTCTGAACATAACAAGCTTTCGTAATCTGAAGTCTTCGTGTTTCAAACGCATCTCAGTCTTACCGTGATCGGTGATCTTGCAGGACACCAGATAAAGCTCCTTCAGACTCCGACCCTCCTTCGCGATGATCTCCACACATCTGGAGACACACAGCAGAGACAGTGAAGGTCAGGAAAGGTCAGTAAAGGTCATCTGCACATGCTCAGATCGGCTCGTTAATAAAGCAGCCGAAATCACATCACAGTCTGAGACAGCACTGGAACTGGAGGTTTTAAAATTTTGATAAACAAACAAACAAATGCATAATAAATAAATGTAAATAAAGTATAAATTAAAAATACAATATAAAATAAAATGTAAACAACTGCTGATTTGCCATGATTTTAAAAATATGTATGAAATAAATAAATACAAATAAATTCAAACAAATAATAATAAAATACAATATAAAATAAAATGTAAAAGACAGCTGACAGTAGGCAAATGATTTAGAAAAATGAAATTAAATAATGAATAAAATTAATATATATATATATATATAATAAAAAGTTCTATGATTTTAAATAAATAAATTAAAAATAAATTAAAACAAACTATTAAGTAACTACAGTGATTTGAAAAATGTGTAAATTGAATGAATGAATGAATGAATGAATGAATGAATTAATAAATGAATTAATTAATAAATGAATGAAAGTAAAAGAATGCTGCTTCAGAATGAGAAGAATGCTTTTAGGATTTATAAAGTAAAATGCAGTAATGTTCTTCTGCACATGCTCAGATCGACTCGTTAATAAAGCCGGCGTAATCCCATCACCTGAGCGTAATTACATCACACTCTCCTGAAACTTAATAATGAAACGTGTCTCGCTGACGGCCCTTTCTTCTCCACTGATCCGAAATCTGCACCTCAAAAGCGTTTGGGAAGAAAATTAATAATTTAATTGAATCTACTCTGATTAAAAACTAAAAGGGCCTTCAGATGGAAAAAGCCTCCGTGCCAAAACTGCTAATGCCACGACTTCAAAGACACGATAACTCGGATCCGGCGTCGGTCCGGCCTCGGCGTGTGTGTGCCGGAGAACGCAACCAGAGATCAGAAACACAGCACTGAAGCTCCGTCTGTCTGACCCCGTTAATATAGCAGAAAATACCCGTTAATAATCATAAACATAGCATAGAAACTCCTCCAGTTTGACCCTGTTTAGACCTTCTACAACATGTATTCTCCAACCATACAGTGACGGGGGCGTTCCTATTCAACTAGAATCAATTATAAACCCATGAAGAGCTTCTGAATCACTGTTGTTGACATTTGCATTTATGCATTTGGTATATGCACATATATTTAAAGCAACAATAAACTTTATTGGCCAAAAAACATTCAGAGAACATTCAAAATACAAGATGTGTTTCTGCAGTTTGTGTGCCTGAGAATCAGAAGCATAAACCTGTGCGATGACCGTCGCTTTATTGTAGAAATTATTTTAATGCTTGTTTCTCATCAACAGCGGCGATCACTGGAATAAACCTTCAGCCACAAAACTCTCCTTAATACACAACATATTCATTTTACACAACATAACACTGAGAGGACAATAATAATAATAATAATAATAATAATAAAAAAATAATAATAATAATAATAAAAAATGTAATTATATTAAATAAATAAAAAATAGAATAAATTAAATATAAAAAATAATAAAAATTTAATTGTATTAAAAAAAATAAAAAAAATAAAAAAATAATAATAAAAAATGTAATTATATTAAATAAATAAAAAATAGAATAAATTAAATATAAAAAATAATAAAAATGTAATTGTATTACATAAATAAAAAATTGAATAAATTAAATAAAAAAAAAATAAAAAAATGTAATTATATTAAATAAAAAAAATAATAAATTAAATTAAATACAACAACAATAATAATAATAATAATAATAATAAATGTAATTATATTAAATAAAACAATAGAATAAATGAAATTAAATATAAAAAATAATAAAAAATTTAATTATATTAAATAAATAAAAAAATAATAAATGAAATTGAATAAAAAGAAAATACAAATAAATTATTTATATATATATATATAAAAATGAACACACTCCTGTTACATCAACACAAGAGCTGCTGCTCAGGAGATGTTCACCATCTAATGGTTTTCCACTGTCTAACTGAATCTGATTGTGTTTCTACATCTCTGTCCGGACGCTTTCCTCCGATCCGACCCGGAGATGATCACAGACTACACTTCAGTTCAGCACAGAGGACGTGTGTGTGTGTGTGTGTGTGTGTGTGTGTGTGTGTGTGTGTGTGTGTGTGAGAGACTCATCTGGAATCATCTCATACGACTTCAGCATCAGAGCTTCACAAACGAGCAGATCTAAAGGAGCGGGATGAGGATAATCAGGACTGACACGTACAGACTCGTTTATGAGTGCGATCTGAGGAAGCGACACATTAACCCAGCCGACGCTGAGCCACTGATCCGCTGAGCTCCATTACAGTCGAGGAGGAAAAGGAGACTGATGAATGTAACCTGTGACGGCCACATACGTGAAATTACACAAACGTGAAAGTGCAGCTGAAGTCCTCAAATTAATCAAACGGCAGACGGTCGAAACGAGCACTAGTGCTCATGATCTGTGAAGTGTAGAGGACCAAACTTATATGATAAATAAATAAATAAATAATGTTTTAAAATAATCCAGTCTGGCCATGACAATAACCATTCAGGCTTATATTGCAACAAACATACAAATTCAATTAATATAATTAAATTAATTCATTAATATAAATAAACAGATTAATTAATTAATTTATTTATTTATTTAATAATAATTACTTATTTAATTTCACACACAAACACACACATATACAAATCAATGAAAAATACAAATAAGCAACTGTATTAAAAATAAATAAATAAATAATATTTAAACAAATAAATATAATTTAATATTTTAGATAATTTATAAATATATTTATTGTTGATGTATTTAATTATATTTATATCTAATTAGAATTAAAAAATAATTAAGTAAATGACAAAACAAATAAATTAAAAACAAATATATCAGAATATATCAGAAAAATATCTGAATGAAAATCAAATGTAATTAACAAGTAAATGAATATATATATATATTAATTATATTATATAATTATAATATTTAATTATATTTATATCTATAATTTAATGAAACAAATAAATAAAACATATTTAAATTCAAATTAAATATATAAATAAGTATTTTATTTACTATTTTATTTCTTTTATTATAATGTTAATGCTGTTATTTTCACCGATTCACATTGTAGAGACCACAATCTTCCAGAAATAGAAGCAGTTCCTCACATCATCATCATCAAATTCAGGACAAAATTTAATAAAATAATTGAATTGTACTTGTTTGACCAACTCCTCTATTCCTTCACTAATCTTCCTATAATTACATGCATTTATTTATTTGTAATCTCTGCAGATTCGGGCCTCCACACGCCAGCGCACGTATGATGAGATGGAAATGTTGAATCTGGTGACGCATCTTTTATCTTACAGTCGGTTCATCATTATAATGCTGGACCGGTTCCTCGTCTCACTAATTCCCATTCCCGTGTCGGTCCGTGACTCAAGGCCATGATGCCCACTAAAAGGACATTAAAGTGGTTTCCATGACGACAAAGACAATCCACACTCAGCCAATTAGGATGAGAGCAGTGGCGGGCGGGCGAGGCGAATGGTCAGAGAGAGAGAGAGAGAGAGAGAGAGAGAGAGAGAGAGAGAGAGAGAGAGAGAGAGAGAGAGAGAGAGAGAGAGAGAGAGAGAGAGAGAGAGAGAGAGAGAGAGAGAGAGAGAGAGAGAGAGAGAGAGAGAAAAACAGGCCAGTAATCACACTGGTGACAGCAGTGGTGGGTGAGCGAGGGATGGTCAGAGAGAGAGAGAGAGAGAGAGAGAGAGAGAGAGAGAGAGAGAGAGACAGACAGAGAGAGAGATAGAGAGACAGAGAGACAGAGAGAGAGAGTAAAAACAGGCCAGTAATCACACTGGTGAGAGTGCGGGCGAGCGAGGGATGGTCAGAGAGAGAGAAAGAGAGAGAACAGGCCAGTAATCACACACACTGATGATGAAGACTCATCTTCATCACAGCTCAAAGCGTTTATGTGTTATTACCGTGTTATTACCGTGTTTACCGTAATCAGACGGACTGATTGTTGACTGACATGATTGTGAATCGAAGTCCAGTTCTGGGAAAAGAGACGATGAAACTCTATTGGTTTATGGACTCGCATCACTGGATGCTCTGATTAACAAAAGTTCATTTATATTTGTATCAAAACAACATGACTTTGATCACTCCACATCTGCGTCCATACGCTCACTGAATTTACCAGCAATTATGACTGAAGGACAGATCATCTTTACTAACTCTCCAGTGCTGTCTGGAACAAGTGCAAGTGCATATTCCCACCATTCAAATATTTAATAAACATCTTCATAACCTGACAGATGGTTACAGCTCTAACATTTTTTTAATTTAATTATTACTTTTTGTTTGTATATATATTCATTTACATTTACTATATATTTTTTAATTTGTTTAATTAAATGAATAATCAAACATACTTAAATAAATGAATACATATAGTATATATATAATAATATATTACATATATTTAAACAATTAATTATTTTTAATGATATATTTTCTTAATCTACTTAATCTACATAAATTATAATTATCTGTATTTATTTAATGAAAAAAAATAAAAAAAAAAATATGCATTTATAATATTTATATAGATGTTTACTTATATTTAGTATTATAAAGTATTTATAAAATATAAAGTATTTATTTCTTTGATTAAATATGCATAAATATGATCTGTTTCATTGTTATTAATTTATTTGTTGATTCAATTATATATATATATTTATCTGTGTTTGTTTGTTGCCATATCAGCATGAATGGCATTTTTTTTATAAATATTTATATATATATATATTAATATATTTATTTGTTTAATTAAATCAAATAAATAATTATAATTAAATCAATATAGCTAAAATAAATTAATAAATACATTCATTTACTTGTTAATTCCTTTTATATATAATATATTTGTTTACTTGTTAATTCTTTTTATATATAATATATTTGTTCATCTACATTTAGTTATTTTGTATTTATTTGTTTGTTTGCATAATAAAACATCAGAAGTGTGTGTGACCTGAGGAACATAGATGTGTGTGTGACCCGAGGACAATTGACGTGTGTGTGTGTGACCTGACTCCACCAATCAGAGCGCAGGACAGATGTCCGGTCCAGTGACCTCATCAGTCAGCGTGAGACTCAGGACCAATCAGAGCGCAGGACAGATGTCCGGTGCAGTGACCTCATCAGTCAGTGTGAGATGCTCAAGGACACAGAGTAAATACAGGACTCAAATCTGCATTTCACTCAAGCGGCAACATTCTAATCTGTAAAATGAAGCCTAGCCGGAAGTGCGAAAAACTAGCCTGGGAAAACCCAGACTACTTCCGGCGAATTTTCATTCTCTCTCCAGGATAGTCTGGAGAAGAGCCCATTCAAACTCATTTCTGTGCCGCCGAAATCGCGGCACCAATCAGAAACGTTTGGGGAGGGATTTACATGATGACGACAGCGCAGCGACGCTGAAGGAGTTCTCTCGCAGTGAAAAATACATTGCGGAGCAGAGAGGAGACTGACAACACGCTGGCAGACAGGACAGAGCAGGCTACTTTTCGGTTACGTTTGATATTAAACATTAATCAAAGTCTCAGCTTTCAAATTTGGTAATTTTTAAAAAAAAAATTTAAACAATAAATACCGTTTTGTTGCTCTTTAATGTGCCGTGACAGATCGCTGTAGAGCATCAGTTAAAGCTGTTCTTGTGAACCGATCATCTCTTCCTTCTAGTTAATTTATAGCCTCAAATAAACATGAACAAATATAAGAAGGAATGTTGTTTTAACCACGGAAAGGCGTCAGTACACTCCATTTTTCAAGTTCAAATCTATGTTAATCTACTCTCCTGACTGCTTTGTCGGACAAAATGGCAGATGGCGAAGTATGATTGGTCAGATCACCTGTCAATCAAGCTGAGCTACGTCGGTTGGTGACGCCCCTTTGGAAATGATTTGTCTACATAGCTTCTCCAGACCCTACACTCAGTTTCAACTGAGAAGGGTCTGGTTTTAACCAGGCTAGCGAAAAACTGCAATACATCGAAAATCCGCTAGGGAGAGGTCCCAAAAGGGAGCAAATGTCCATAGCCCCCATGTTAAAATGTCCGTTTTCACAGCATAAATTCATGTTTTTACAGGTTGGTCCCATGGACTTTAATTGTATTTTTCGATAGGTTCCGAGTGCCTGACAACTGTGAGGGGGGTGAATTTTTTTCTAACTCGTTAGTTTAGATCGTATTTAGATATAAAATGTATGACAAATAAGGGCGTGGTTAACTTTGATTGACAGCTTGATTGACAGCTTAGGCTGCGCCAAAGGAGAATGACAACATAAGAAGCGCCATTTTTTTACACAGTTGAAATATATTACTACTGTTTTTGTATCATGAAATGTAGTTTTAAGAGTTTTCAGGCGAGAATGTAGTTGTTTAAAGCTCAAATCTGTGGTTTATTTATAAAGATTTATGATTTGATCCAGGTTGTGAGATCCAGCGATGACCGGGCGCTCGGCGCTCATGTACCCCGCCTGGAACAGCCTTTCCTCGGCTAGTCGTTCTGACGTCTGCCGCTGACTCTGGCGTCTCTGTAGTGGTTAAACATGAGATATAATTCCTCTTGTGTATATCTAACGGCGATATTTGGTCTCGTGAATCTATAATTTGTTCCCTGGCCAATCGTTTTGGCTGAGGGGAAGTTTCATAACTTTATAAGTATTTAACTTTACCGTTATATGGTTAGACTAGAGCGCTGATGTTTGACTGAATTGTTTGCTTTATTTGTATAGCTTCTTGTACCTTTTACTTATACTTTTATAATGGCTAATATTGATAAAACTGAAATTTAACAAAAAGAGACTGGGTTGAGTTTTGTCATTTTAAATTTTAATACAACGAATATGATCTGTAATGTTGTTTACTGCAACATCTGTTGTTTAGTACAAATGCACATATTGCCTGGACCATATTAAAATGTTTAATGTTTTTATATTATATTTAAAACGAAAAGAGGCAGGTTTGTGTTTTATATTTCGTTTTGTTATAAATAGGCAAACGTTATATGCAGTGAATATAATCAATACGCGTTGCCTGAACCACATTTGTGTGGCTGTAATGTTTAAGATTTCTTTAAATGAAAACGAAAAGAGTTAGTATGGTGTTTTATAACATATTTCGTTGCCTAAAATATACACAGAGATAACCGGAGTAGCAGAGCGAGCTGAGAGACGTGCGCTGCGTCCTTTACCCATCTATGGATTGGCCAGAACAGAAGGTGGGCGGGGTTAGGATTTCCCAAGATTTTCCAAGATGGCGCCGCCCATACCCCCCATAAACGGCTTCAAAACCGTTCTTCAGAAAGTCTATGGGTGACATCACAGACGCTTTGTCCATATTTTTTACAGTCTATGGTAAGCACAGCTGGCCCCTCCCCCTCTCACACTGAGTGAGCACAGCTGGCCACTCCCCCTCTCACACTGAGTGAGCACAGCTGGCCCCTCCCCCTCTCACACTGACACTGAGTGAGCACAGCTGGCCACTCCCCCTCTCACACTGACACTGAGAGAGCACAGCTGGCTGGCCCCTCCCCCTCTCACACACACACTGAGAGAGCACAGCTGGCCACTCCCCCTCTCACACTGACACTGAGAGAGCACAGCTGGCTGGCCCCTCCCCCTCTCACACACACACTGAGTGAGCACAGCTGGCCACTCCCCCTCTCACACTGACACTGAGTGAGCACAGCTGGCCCCTCCCCCTCTCACACACACACTGAGTGAGCACAGCTGGCCACTCCCCCTCTCACACACACACTGAGTGAGCACAGCTGGCCACTCCCCCTCTCACACTGACACTGAGAGAGCACAGCTGGCTGGCCCCTCCCCCTCTCACACACACACACTGAGAGAGCACAGCTGGCCACTCCCCCTCTCACACTGACACTGAGAGAGCACAGCTGGCTGGCCCCTCCCCCTCTCACACACACACTGAGTGAGCACAGCTGGCCACTCCCCCTCTCACACTGACACTGAGTGAGCACAGCTGGCCACTCCCCCTCTCACACTGACACTGAGTGAGCACAGCTGGCCACTCCCCCTCTCACACTGACACTGAGAGAGCACAGCTGGCCCCTCCCCCTCTCACACACACACTGAGAAAGCACAGCTGGCTGGCCCCTCCCCCTCTCACACACACACTGAGTGAGCACAGCTGGCCACTCCCCCTCTCACACTGACACTGAGTGAGCACAGCTGGCCCCTCCCCCTCTCACACACACACTGAGAAAGCACAGCTGGCTGGCCCCTCCCCCTCTCACACACACACTGAGTGAGCACAGCTGGCCACTCCCCCTCTCACACTGACACTGAGTGAGCACAGCTGGCCACTCCCCCTCTCACACTGACACTGAGAGAGCACAGCTGGCTGGCCCCTCCCCCTCTCACACACACACTGAGAGAGCACAGCTGGCCACTCCCCCTCTCACACTGACACTGAGAGAGCACAGCTGGCTGGCCCCTCCCCCTCTCACACACACACTGAGTGAGCACAGCTGGCCACTCCCCCTCTCACACTGACACTGAGTGAGCACAGCTGGCCCCTCCCCCTCTCACACACACACTGAGTGAGCACAGCTGGCCACTCCCCCTCTCACACACACACTGAGTGAGCACAGCTGGCCACTCCCCCTCTCACACTGAGTGAGCACAGCTGGCCCCTCCCCCTCTCACACTGACACTGAGTGAGCACAGCTGGCCACTCCCCCTCTCACACTGACACTGAGAGAGCACAGCTGGCTGGCCCCTCCCCCTCTCACACACACACACTGAGAGAGCACAGCTGGCCACTCCCCCTCTCACACTGACACTGAGAGAGCACAGCTGGCTGGCCCCTCCCCCTCTCACACACACACACTGAGTGAGCACAGCTGGCCACTCCCCCTCTCACACTGACACTGAGTGAGCACAGCTGGCCACTCCCCCTCTCACACTGACACTGAGTGAGCACAGCTGGCCACTCCCCCTCTCACACTGACACTGAGAGAGCACAGCTGGCCCCTCCCCCTCTCACACACACACTGAGAAAGCACAGCTGGCTGGCCCCTCCCCCTCTCACACACACACTGAGTGAGCACAGCTGGCCACTCCCCCTCTCACACTGACACTGAGTGAGCACAGCTGGCCACTCCCCCTCTCACACTGACACTGAGTGAGCACAGCTGGCCACTCCCCCTCTCACACACACACTGAGTGAGCACAGCTGGCCACTCCCCCTCTCACACTGACACTGAGTGAGCACAGCTGGCCCCTCCCCCTCTCACACACACACTGAGTGAGCACAGCTGGCCACTCCCCCTCTCACACACACACACACACACACACACACAACACAACACACACAACACACACACACAACAGACGGACGAGTCTAACCCAGAGAACAGAGGAACTCACAGAGTTAAACACACAAACTCAAGGCCACGCTTCTCTACACACAACACAAACTCTAGCTGAGGAGCCTTTACAACACACACAACAACACAACACACGCAACACGACACGACAAACAACACAACACAACACAACACAACACAACACAACACAACACAACACACACAACACACACAACACACACACACACCCTCTCCCTGACAGACAGCGGAATAAAACACCCCAGATGAGACGCGCGCTCAAGGTCTGGAGAGGGTGAAGACAAAGAGCCGATAGAAATATACGACTGCAGTCTTAATGAAATGGAGGGGTGGAACAGACAAAACTCTTTACAAAATTATTCTCGCTGTAAATTTATTTTTATACGTCCTAATAAAGCTTTATATACATGACTGGAAATGTTGTGCTTGTCGGATGTTTCTGGACATCGTTCGCACAGAAAATGAGGATTTTGAAAGAGTTTTCATCACAAAGAGAACAAAGACGAGCTGCTCTTATGAAATATTATATATTTGTACAATCTCTGGGATAAAATCAACCAGACCTAATATTCAAAAAAAATCCTTAAAGGAGAACTTGGTAGCTTTTTTAACTTAATAAAACTGTCTAGAAATCATTTGGATGGTTAAACAACCTGTTCTGGTGATATTGGTGACTTTCCCCGCTCCCCCCAGCGTTCCCAGGCGGAAAACCAACCTTGCAACTTGTTCACTACCGTCCCGGCAAGATAGAAATTGGAAGTCTCGTGAGAAGCGAAAGCGAGAACGAGAACGAAACACAAATTGCTTTACGGCAATTCGACATAAACACACACGCATGTATGATGTATTACCAGATTACCCACCTTGATAGACATAGCTCCACGCGATACAGTTGGCTTGCTCCGATCAAAACAAACGCACATGAGCAGCGGTAGAGAGGGGGAGGAGGCCGCCGCAAGTGAGTTTTTTACGACTGTGTTGTGAAATATACGCCCCCCCACAGCTGTAGGGGGAGCTCGTGTGGAAAACTGCGACAACAAAAGGGAAAATCAGCGAAGAAGTGACTAGAGTTCCCTAGAGTTGCCGAGTTCGGCTTTAAAACCAAACACTTTAATAATAATATACATGGACAAGTTATATTTTATAAGATATTTTATAACTCAAAAGTTTGGGATCGGTAAGATTTTTTTATGTTTTTAAAAGAAGTCTCATGTTTGCCAAGGCTGAATTTATTTGATTAATAATAAAAAAAAAAAAACAGTAATACTGTGAAAAAATATGTGTAGATATAAAAAGAATACAAGCAATGCAAAGATCTGAATAAATAAAAATATCTCAATTAACACAATTCCACATCAATGCAACGATGAAGGACATTTAATGCATACATTCAACTAACTATAACTATTACCTTATTGCAAAGTGTTACAAGTATATTTTATAATGCATCAACAGTGCATGAAATCAAACAAGATGCTGTTTGTGTCTATTTATACTTAGTACTGGATATCTGGTATTTACACCACCCCCCCCAACCCCCACTCCCCACTTAGTACAGAATTTATTCAATAATTTTTTAAGTCCCCCTGTAGTCAATAATTTAATCTAATTAATTCAAAATTACATATTTAACCATTTCTTTCCTTGAAAAATGTTTCCTTCATGCCTTAAAATATCTTGACTGTAACTCGACACCCTTGCCTCATTTAGTATGTGGTTATTCATGTGGTTATATGAATATGCAAATGAGCCCCGCCTCCACTCACTCACTGAGAGGCTGAAAAGAGAGAGACACATTCTTTTATACTACAAGAGAAAGATCGGCTCTCTCAACGTTATGAACAAATGTTAGCACGAAAACATTATGGAATTATTAAACATTCATGGAACGTTTTTAAATGTTACTACTTGTTTCAGAAAAAAACACTTAAAAGTAACATTCCCAGAATGTTTGAAGAATGGAATGTTCCCATAAAGTCCCCCTGTAGTCAATCACTGAATCCCTTAAAACTCATCTTTGATATATCTTGAATGTAACTCGACACCCTTCCCTCATTTAGTATGCGTGGTTCTATGAATATGCAAATGAGCCCCGCCTCCACTCACTCACTCAGCTCAGAGATCCACTGGTTGACGATCACACGTTGATCTGATTGGTTACAAGGTAGTTTGTGACGTCAGAAACACCAGCGATTTCAAAGCGTGTTTTTGAGACTGTCTTTGGTTCACTGCAGTTTTAAGGAGGAAATACTCAGCAATGCTGTCGACTTATGAATTTACACATGCTTTGTCTTAAAGCAGATTAAAAACACCATAAAGACACATAAACAACTATATTTTCACCGCTTTAATTCTCCTAGCCATGAAACTTCAGATGATAAACAGCTCATTCATATCAAGCTAACGAACTCTATGGAGTCAGTGCTGTGTTTGTGCATTACGCTCCGGAGCGGATCCGACGCTTCCCAAATGAGCCATCACACCGGCTCTGTTTGTTTCTGTGATCCAATTAAAAGTGAAAGCCACGTTTGATTGACTTCAGCAACTTCCACAAAGAGTTGAACGGGTTGTTTACGGTAATGTGAGGCCGGGATTCTCAGAATCATTGAGTCCATTACAGCCAAACCCGGGAAAAGCCCTCAGTGTTGTGATGTGATCTATTGTTAATTGCCACGCACTTTGATTACCAGCGTTTATTTTAATGAGCGGCGTATATTAGCAAGCGTGTTCATGGCAGCGGCTAAACTGAAGCGTGTTCATTAAACTAATGGATATGAAGAGCTGGAATAAACGCAGGTGAAATATAGAAGAGAATGAAGTGAACGCCATAGCTTGACACAGCACAGGTTCCTCAATTACACGGCCTGCTTTTAATTACACGAAATATGCTTCAGATCTCGGGCCACGATTAAAATTAACATCCGCCCGTTCAACTACGCGCTCTCCCAAACAAATTAGCGTTCATTATACCTTCGCTATTCCACCAGAATGCATTTAAAGCCACATAAATCAACAGGTAACTGATCAATTCTTGGTTTTTCAGACCACAAACATTGGCTTTCTCATCAGGAAATGATGCTAAATCTTAAGATCTACAAATGTCCTCCGTCTCCGTCACGAAAACATGTTGGCACGGGTTACGGCGTCTGAGTTATGACATCATAATGCGCATGATTTATACAAGCGTCCCGTTAATAACAGATCATGCAAACGCAGTATTTCACTCCTGCCAAACGCCAAAAACATGCATTAAAACAGATTTAACCAGGACTGTTATTGCACACACTTTAACATGTGAATCTGTCAAGAACACGTCAAACTCACATTTCACGGCCAAACTGAAATATAGCTTTTCTTAAAAGAAAATCAAGCCTATTTTTTGGACCATTAAGATTTGTTTGCATTGCAACCTTATTTTTATGGCAATTTAAGTATTTTTATTCATTTAAATCACCATAAAGGCAATGCAACTAATACAATCATGACATATGCATTCTTAATAATAATAATAATAATAATCAGAAAGATGCATTAAAATGTATTTAAACAGGCCTGAGTGTTCGCTTCTGAAGTCTATTTTTATGTTTGCATTGCAACATTATTTTCATGGCAATTTAAGCAGTGCAACAAAAACTATCATGACATATAAAGTCTTAATAATATTTAAAAAATGTATTTAAACAGGCTTGAGCGTTCACTTCTGAAGTCTGTTTTTAGGACCATTAAATATTTGTTTGCATTGCAACCTTATTTTTATGGTAATTTAAGCATTGATATTCATTTAAATCATCATAAAGGCAATGCAACAAATACAATCATCACATATGCATTCTTATTATTAATAATAATAATAATAATCTGAAAGATGCATTAAAATGTATTTAAACAGGTCTGAGTTTTCGCTTCTGAAGTCTATTTTTAGGACCATTAAGATTTATTTGGAATTGCAACATTATTTTCATGGCAATTTAAACACTTTTTATTTTTTAAATCACCATTAAAGCAGTGCAACAGAAACTATCATGACATATAAAGTCTTAATAATATTTAAAAAATGTATTTAAACAGGCTTGAGCGTTCACTTCTGACGTCTATTTTTAGGACCATTAAATATTTGTCTGCATTGCAACCTTATTTTTATGGTAATTTAAGCATTTTTATTCATTTAAATCACCATAAAGGCAATGCAACAAATACAATCATGACATATGCATTCTTAATAATAATAATAATAATAATAATAATCTGAAAGATGCATTAAAATGTATTTAAACAGGCCTGAGTCTTCGCTTCTGAAGTCTATTTTTAGGACCATTAAGATTTATTTGCATTGCAACTTTATTTTTTTGGCAATTTAAACACTTTTAATGTTTTTAATCTCAATGAAAGCAGTGCAAAAAAAAAACATCATGACATATAAAGTCTTAATAATATTTTTAAAAAGTATTTGAACAGGCGTTCACTTCTTCAGCTTCCTAAACGTTTGTTGTATTTTCAGCACTGCAGACTTCTCAAACTGGATTTCAGAGACCGTCGTCTGTTTGTCAGACTGAGAACTTCAGTAATGAATAAAAATGGCTTTGGCTACTGGATTTGTTCAAGTCATTTAGGAAGCAGCAGCTCATAAAAGACTTTTAATCCAATGTTCCCTGAAAAAGAGTATCCTGAGAGCCCATAAAGACAGAGGAGAGAACGTTCAGACATCAGTTTTTCCCATCCAGAATCTCCACTGAACTTCCGATCGGATCGCCGTTTGATCTCAAGCCAAGAAAGAGCGGAGAGATTTGATCCTGCCGGAGGAATAAGTGAAGAAGCTGTGAAGTAGAAAAGCCCTGTTTATCCCTGTTCAAGGTGAATATTCTTCTCCCACTTTCAGAGATTCATCGCAATCCCATTATCTGTGTTTAAAAGTGAACTTCAGTCTGAGCTCGAGTCCAGTGTCTTATCACGGACACCGCAGGCCGAAGACATCGCATCAACTTCACAACTACAGACACACAAACCAAGCAATTAAGAAGATGAATCCAGCGGGATCCAATCGCACCGTCGCAGACAGAGAGAAGACTTTAGAAAAACTGTCTGGGATATGAAAGGGTCTGCAGGGAAACGCATGAAATGCATCGTGTCAAACGCGTTATCATCTGCTTTTATGAGGGACTGATGTGAGACTGAACGTGTGTGTGTGTGTGTGTGTGTGTGTGTGTGTGTGACGCTCACGTCGTGTTCCTAAAAGTTTCAGAGTGACTGAGTCTGAGATATGATCATGATCACGAATCTCACCAACATTTTCATATTTCAGCTCAAACTATATAAATATACATTTTGCTTAAAGAAAATGACCGTTTGTTTGCGTTGCAAGATTATGTGTGGCAATTAAAGCACTTTAAAAACAATCACCATAAAGGCAGTGCAACAAAAACTATCATGACACAAAGTGTTAATAATATTCTTAATAATAATAATGTATTGATTATTGATAATGTGCCTGTCAATAAAATTAATACACAAAAAGGAATGGAAAGGAAGGGAAAGTAAAATAAAAAATAAAATGTGTCAATACTTCAAAATGCTAAATTATTTATATATATATATATATATATATATATATATATACAGTGCAATGCATAAGTGAATACACCCATGCTAAAGTTGACTAAAAAGAGGAATAAAAAAATCATATTTTGGAAATTGAACTTAATGCCTTAATTTAAAAAATTAGGAAAAATCCAACCTTTAAGGACACCAATTTTCTTTGTGAATGAATAATGTATCGTAAATAAATAAATGTTCTTCCTTAAAATACAGGGTGCATAAGTGAGTACAGCCCTATGTTAAATTCCCATAGAGGCAGGCAGATTTTTATTTTTAAGTTTTTTTTTTTTTTTTTTTTTTTTTGGATACTATGCATCCTGATAAAGTTCCCTTGGCCTTTGGAATTAAAATAGCCCCACATCATCACATAGCCTTCACCATACCTAGAGATTGGCATGGGGTACTTTCCATAAGATCATCTCTCAATGCAAATCAAACTATCTTTAGGCTAACTGAAATAAAACCATGACAATCTCTAGGTATGGTGAAGGCTATGTGATGATGTGGGGCTATTTTAATTCCAAAGGCCAAGGGAACTTTATCAGGATGCATAGTATCCAAAAAAAAACAAACAAAAAAAAAAATTAAAAATAAAAATCTGCCTGCCTCTATGGGAATTTAACATAGGGCTGTACTCACTTATGCACCCTGTATTTTAAGGAAGAACATTTATTTATTTACGATACATTATTCATTCACAAAGAAAATTGGTGTCCTTAAAGTTTGGATTTTTCCAAATTTTTTAAATTAAGGCATTAAGTTCAATTTCCAAAATATGATTTTTTATTCCTCTTTTTAGTCAACTTCAGCATGGGTGTCTAAACTTATGCATAGCACTGTATATATTATATATATATATATATATATATATATATATATATATATATATATATATATATATATATATATACGCATTGCAAAACTAGAAAAAAAAAGAATGTTCCTTGTTTTATCCTCTGTCATATTCAGTCGCTTTGGATAGCGTCTGTTAAATAAATAAATGTAAAGGTAAAAGTTTTTGACTCTTCACCTTCGCCTGGACCCGATGTCATGGCGGGGTGCTGAAGTGCCAACTAGTCTCTCCCTATGGAGGATCCCTTTACCATTCTACGGATAAATCGTTGTCGGGAAAATTCGGTTTGCGCACCGAAGTGATAAAATTCTGTATCAAAATGTTAAGGCCAGACAAGTAGTTTTTTAAGGCTTGGTTTGTAGGGAATTACCTGTGCACATGTATTCAAACACGCATACCAACAGACTGAACTCGTAATACGCATGTGCATGCCATCAGCGTTTATCACAGGTTTCGAGTCTGTGCCGAGTTTCCTGTTAAAACGGTGTGTGTTAGCGGCCCTTAAGTTAATAACTAATGATCGTTGCGACCTAAGTGAATCAATCAAATGAACTTTAGCTGGAAAATAACTTTATTCAAGAACTGCTATAAAGCCAAAACAATCTCTGTTACTTTAAACTATCCTTGTATCTCTGTAAAGCTGATTTGGAACAATCTACATTGTTAAAAGCGCTATATAAATGAAGATGACTTGACTTGAGTTGAGTAATCAATACGTGAAATAATCTTTAAAGCACAATCAGTTCTGAAACCGCTTCTTAAACTAAAGAAGTGCAAAAGTGTGTGTTGTGTTTCCAGAGAACGAATGCAAGAAAACTAGAGCTCGTCATTCATCAAGATGCACTGACGAGGCCTCAGTTAGATGATGAAGGTGATGAAGATGAAGATGATGATGAAGATGAAGGATGACATCTACATGATTCATGATTCCTCTGAATCTCTTCAGTCACAGCATCACATGACATGAGAAATGAAGAGAACGAGGAGACGCCGAAGGTTTCACAACACCACACCAGAAGACCGTCTTCAGCGTCTGACGCATTTTCACACAGAAGCGCTCAGAAACGAGAACACACACCTCCACAGACGCTCAGAAACGAGGAACACACACATCCACAGACGCTCAGAAACGAGGAACACACACATCCACAGACGCTCAGAAACGAGAACACACACCTCCACAGACGCTCAGAAACGAGGAACACACACATCCACAGACGCTCAGAAACGAGGAACACACACATCCACAGACGCTCAGAAACGAGGAACACACACATCCACAGACGCTCAGAAACGAGAACACACACATCCACAGACGCTCAGAAACGAGGAACACACACATCCACAGACGCTCAGAAACGAGAACACACACCTCCACAGACGCTCAGAAACGAGAACACACACCTCCACAGACGCTCAGAAACGAGGAACACACACATCCACAGACGCTCAGAAACGAGAACACACACCTCCACAGACGCTCAGAAACGAGAACACACACCTCCACAGACGCTCAGAAACGAGGAACACACACATCCACAGACGCTCAGAAACGAGAACACACACATCCACAGACGCTCAGAAACGAGGAACACACACATCCACAGACGCTCAGAAACGAGGAACACACACATCCACAGACGCTCAGAAACGAGGAACACACACATCCACAGACGCTCAGAAACGAGAACACACACATCCACAGACGCTCAGAAACGAGAACACACACATCCACAGACGCTCAGAAACGAGAACACACACCTCCACAGACGCTCAGAAACGAGAACACACACCTCCACAGACGCTCAGAAACGAGGAACACACACATCCACAGACGCTCAGAAACGAGAACACACACATCCACAGACGCTCAGAAACGAGAACACACACATCCACAGACGCTCAGAAACGAGAACACACACATCCACAGACGCTCAGAAACGAGAACACACACATCCACAGACGCTCAGAAACGAGAACACACACCTCCACAGACGCTCAGAAACGAGGAACACACACATCCACAGACGCTCAGAAACGAGAACACACACATCCACAGACGCTCAGAAACGAGGAACACACACATCCACAGACGCTCAGAAACGAGGAACACACACATCCACAGACGCTCAGAAACGAGGAACACACACATCCACAGACGCTCAGAAACGAGAACACACACATCCACAGACGCTCAGAAACGAGAAACACACACATCCACAGACGCTCAGAAACGAGAACACACACCTCCACAGACGCTCAGAAACGAGAACACACACATCCACAGACGCTCAGAAACGAGGAACACACACATCCACAGACGCTCAGAAACGAGGAACACACACATCCACAGACGCTCAGAAACGAGGAACACACACATCCACAGACGCTCAGAAACGAGGAACACACACATCCACAGACGCTCAGAAACGAGAAACACACACATCCACAGACGCTCAGAAACGAGAACACACACCTCCACAGACGCTCAGAAACGAGGAACACACACATCCACAGACGCTCAGAAACGAGAACACACACATCCACAGACGCTCAGAAACGAGGAACACACACCTCCACAGACGCTCAGAAACGAGGAACACACACATCCACAGACGCTCAGAAACGAGAACACACACATACACAGACGCTCAGAAGCGAGGAACACGAACATCCACAGACGCTCAGAAACGAGGAACACACACATCCACAGACGCTCAGAAACGAGGAACACACACATCCACAGACGCTCAGAAACGAGGAACACACACATCCACAGACGCTCAGAAACGAGAACACACACATCCACAGACGCTCAGAAACGAGGAACACACACATCCACAGACGCTCAGAAACGAGAACACACACATCCACAGACGCTCAGAAACGAGGAACACACACATCCACAGACGCTCAGAAACGAGGAACACACACATCCACAGACGCTCAGAAACGAGGAACACACACATCCACAGACGCTCAGAAACGAGAACACACACCTCCACAGACGCTCAGAAACGAGGAACACACACATCCACAGACGCTCAGAAACGAGAACACACACCTCCACAGACGCTCAGAAACGAGAACACACACATCCACAGACGCTCAGAAACGAGGAACACACACATCCACAGACGCTCAGAAACGAGGAACACACACATCCACAGACGCTCAGAAACGAGGAACACACACATCCACAGACGCTCAGAAACGAGGAACACACACATCCACAGACGCTCAGAAACGAGGAACACACACATCCACAGACGCTCAGAAACGAGGAACACACACATCCACAGACGCTCAGAAACGAGGAACACACACATCCACAGACGCTCAGAAACGAGGAACACACACATCCACAGACGCTCAGAAACGAGGAACACACACATCCACAGACGCTCAGAAACGAGAAACACACACATCCACAGACGCTCAGAAACGAGGAACACACACATCCACAGACGCTCAGAAACGAGGAACACACACATCCACAGACGCTCAGAAACGAGGAACACACACATCCACAGACGCTCAGAAACGAGGAACACACACATCCACAGACGCTCAGAAACGAGAACACACACATCCACAGACGCTCAGAAACGAGGAACACACACATCCACAGACGCTCAGAAACGAGGAACACACACATCCGCAGACGCTCAGAAACGAGAACACACACCTCCACAGACGCTCAGAAACGAGAAACACACACATCCACAGACGCTCAGAAACGAGAAACACACACATCCACAGACGCTCAGAAACGAGGAACACACACATCCACAGACGCTCAGAAACGAGGAACACACACATCCACAGACGCTCAGAAACGAGGAACACACACATCCACAGACGCTCAGAAACGAGGAACACACACATCCACAGACGCTCAGAAACGAGAACACACACATCCACAGACGCTCAGAAACGAGGAACACACACATCCACAGACGCTCAGAAACGAGGAACACACACATCCGCAGACGCTCAGAAACGAGAACACACACCTCCACAGACGCTCAGAAACGAGGAACACACACATCCGCAGACGCTCAGAAACGAGAACACACACATCCACAGACGCTCAGAAACGAGGAACACACACATCCACAGACGCTCAGAAACGAGGAACACACACATCCACAGACGCTCAGAAACGAGAACACACACATCCACAGACGCTCAGAAACGAGGAACACACACATCCACAGACGCTCAGAAACGAGGAACACACACATCCGCAGACGCTCAGAAACGAGAACACACACCTCCACAGACGCTCAGAAACGAGAACACACACCTCCACAGACGCTCAGAAACGAGGAACACACACATCCACAGACGCTCAGAAACGAGGAACACACACATCCACAGACGCTCAGAAACAAGAACACACACATCCACAGACGCTCAGAAACGAGGAACACACACATCCACAGACGCTCAGAAACGAGAACACACACCTCCACAGACGCTCAGAAACGAGGAACACACACATCCACAGACGCTCAGAAACGAGGAACACACACCTCCACAGACGCTCAGAAACGAGAACACACACATCCACAGACGCTCAGAAACGAGGAACACACACATCCACAGACGCTCAGAAACGAGGAACACACACATCCACAGACGCTCAGAAACGAGGAACACACATCCACAGACGCTCAGAAACGAGGAACACACACATCCACAGACGCTCAGAAACGAGAACACACACATCCACAGACGCTCAGAAACGAGGAACACACACATCCACAGACGCTCAGAAACGAGAACACACACATCCACAGACGCTCAGAAACGAGGAACACACACATCCACAGACGCTCAGAAACGAGAACACACACATCCACAGACGCTCAGAAACGAGGAACACACACATCCACAGACGCTCAGAAACGAGAACACACACATCCACAGACGCTCAGAAACGAGGAACACACACATCCACAGACGCTCAGAAACGAGGAACACACACATCCACAGACGCTCAGAAACGAGGAACACACACATCCACAGACGCTCAGAAACGAGGAACACACACATCCACAGACGCTCAGAAACGAGAACACACACATCCACAGACGCTCAGAAACGAGGAACACACACATCCACAGACGCTCAGAAACGAGAAACACACACATCCACAGACGCTCAGAAACGAGGAACACACACATCCACAGACGCTCAGAAACGAGGAACACACACATCCACAGACGCTCAGAAACGAGGAACACACACATCCACAGACGCTCAGAAACGAGGAACACACACATCCACAGACGCTCAGAACGAGGAACACACACATCCACAGACGCTCAGAAACGAGGAACACACACATCCACAGACGCTCAGAAACGAGGAACACACACATCCACAGACGCTCAGAAACGAGAACACACACATCCACAGACGCTCAGAAACGAGAACACACACATCCACAGACGCTCAGAAACGAGGAACACACACATCCACAGACGCTCAGAAACGAGGAACACACACATCCGCAGACGCTCAGAAACGAGAACACACACATCCACAGACGCTCAGAAACGAGAAACACACACATCCACAGACGCTCAGAAACGAGGAACACACACATCCACAGACGCTCAGAAACGAGAAACACACACATCCACAGACGCTCAGAAACGAGAAACACACACATCCACAGACGCTCAGAAACGAGGAACACACACATCCACAGACGCTCAGAAACGAGGAACACACACATCCACAGACGCTCAGAAACGAGGAACACACACATCCACAGACGCTCAGAAACGAGGAACACACACATCCACAGAC
>NC_138240.1:1321243-1326243 GCF_964197995.2 Scardinius erythrophthalmus | reverse complement strand
GGATATAATATCACAATGCACTAAAGTGTAACAAAACAGAATCAACAATGTACATTACATAGGGAAGAATAAAATATATATAATTACAAGTACAACATCACATACTGTAAGATATCAATGAAATCTTATCAGAATCAACAATATATTATCAGTAAAAAAAAATTGATTTAAAAAAAGAATAAAAAAAATACATATATTTTAAATTATAATTATATATATATACTCAGTTCCAAAACGGATGTTTTTTCTCCCTCTGTTATTGGAATACATTGTTGATTGTGTTTTGTTACACTTTAGTGCATTGTTATATTTTATCCTGGAATTTTTTATTTTTTTTGGGAACATATTAGTTGAGTTTACTTATATTTTGGTGAGATATGTGTTCGCTTTTTTTTTTCTAATAATATTTTCTCTATTGTGAGTATTTTATAAACGTAATCAGGTGATTATCACTAATTGTTGCTTAAAGGACTCTGAGTGTGTGTGTTACCCTGATGAACGCTCGTTAGCATCGGTTTATCTGAAAACTGGTTTTAATTGCCTGAGCCACAATAAAATAAAGGCTTTTTAAATACAATACAGGGTTCCAATACCTCGGTAAACCTCAAATTCAAGGAGCTTTCAAGGACTTTCCAGGTCCAATACCCTCAAATCCAAGGACTTGATGTGGGACACATTTCAAGTGAGAGCAAGGTTACATTGTGTTACCTTGTAAGATACATTGTTACAGTTTTGCGTGTGTGAACGTCATGGCAACGTATAAGTACCTCACGCGGGAAACGCTTAAAGGATTAGTTCACCTCAAAATGAAAATTTCCTGACAATTTACTGCCATCCAAGATGTTCATGTCTTTCTTTCTTCAGTGGAAAAGAAATTAAGTTTTTTGAGGAAAACATTTCAGGATTTTTCTCCACACAATGGACTTCAATGGCAACCAGAAAGTTGAAGTTCAAATCAATGCCGTTTCAAAGGACTTAGAAGAGCTTCAAAGGACTCTGCACGATCCCAGCTGAGGAATATGGCCTTATCTAGCGAAACAATCTGTCATTTTCTAAAATAAAATGTATATACTTTTTAACGACAATTGTTCGTCTTGTGCTGGTCTGCGACACGCCACGCATTACGTCATCACGTTGGAAAGCTCACAAATTATTTTTTTTATAATAATAATAATATATTAAAACAAAGATGTCGGACGATTTTGAAGTTGGAGGAGAAAATGAGATGAAATTTTTCGCCCTTCCCTACTTTTTTGAACCGGAGTACACAGACAAATAATGATGTGACGCGTGACCTTTCCAACGTGATGACGTAATGCGTGGCGTGTCGCAGACCAGCACAAGACGAACAATTGTCGTTAAAAAGTATATACATTTTATTTTAGAAAATGACCGATTGTTTCGCTAGATAAGGCCATATTCCTCAGCTGGGATCGTGCAGAGTCCTTTGAAGCGGCATTGATTTGGACTTCAACATTCTGGTTGCCATTGAAGTCCATTGTGTGGAGAAAAATCCTGAAATGTTTTCCTCAAAAAACTTAATTTCTTTTCCACTGAAGAAAGAAAGACATGAACATCTTGGATGGCAGTAAATTGTCAGGAAATTTTCATTTTGAGGTGAACTAATCCTTTAAGCAACTAACGTAAATCAAGCAAGCTAGTGCGCATAGGCCACGAAGTATTGGCGGAATAACACATTAGCGGACCGGAGGGAATAATACGGAATGTTTTCCAGAAAACTTCTAAATTCAAGCACTTTCAAGTCTTGAAACTTTTTTTTCAGATTCACAAACTTTCAAGGACCCATGGGAACATTTGCTTTAACTCTCGAGCGCTTCATACGTTTGTCTGATGAGGAGTGTTTTCAGGATCCATCCGGCTGATAATACGCCTGGAGATCTGCTGGAAAATGTGTCTAATTTGGAGAAAAAGATGCTTTCGTTGCACAATTGAAAATAAGCATTTATTTTTAAACAGACGCTTCCCAAAGCGCACGAAGAACGAGCTGAAATCCACTGTCTGATTTATCATCAAAAAGTGTATAAAGTGTCTTTTCCCAGAACCTCATTTTCCTCCAAAAATGGATTTTAAAGTCGATTTTCTAAGATGCTAATGAACTCATTCAAGCCAGAGCTTTTCAATCCTGGAAAGCTTTGCTCAGATTTGTTCTACATGACGACTGGAACACAGAGGGGAAATCTCTCAAACTAAATCACAAAAACACTTACCTGACATTTTACACCCTGTCCCAAAAGTAAACTACAGCAAAGTGAAAAATCTCCCCAAACAAATGTAATTTCAGCTATTAATACACACCGGCAAATCAAATAACACACTCACAAACGCATTAGCAAAGCCATCGAATGCTGTTAATTGCTGGAGTGTAAATAGCAGTAATACTAATTAGGATAATGATTGTGATAATCAGATCTAAGTGAAGGCCGTGAGCGCACACACACACACACACACACACACTTCTGCTGGTGATTGCAATCATCGTTAATTACAGTCAAGCGTTCTGTTTGTCATATTGTTGAAGTCAATAACTGAACGGTTGAGATACTGAGATTCCTGAACGAGTCTGAAACGTTCTTACATAATGTGTCCATGCAATACTTCAATACGGTTTCATTTACCATTTTAAATAACTTTCTTTAGTGTGTAGAGTTGCTGTTTGAGCATGAAAAAGGTTTCCAAAGTTATTCTCTATATCAGTGTCAGTGTTCCTGAACTCCTGAAACGCCTCCATTGTAGTCTTGAGTTTCTTCTGGGAATGAACACGTCTCAATATTCCTTATTATAATAATTAGTATGCAGAATAAAGGGGCGGGCCTGGTTGAGTTAGTTAGTAGTGTGTTAAAACCAAGCGGGAATCTTCCCATCTCTCTCTTGAACACGTAAGTGACTTAAACTGCAGTTCATCCACTGGCCACTAGAGACCGGCTGCAGAAGAGACTCAATCCCATAGACCTCCATGTTAAAATGCCCAATTTAGCATAAAAAACATGTTTACAGCCTAGTACTAAAAGTGGTTTTGGTCTATTTAGCTAATGTTGCCCTTCATGACGACTGTGAGGAGGGTGAATTTTTTTATAACTCATCCGTTTAAATGATATTAAGCCTTAAAGTTCCGCCTCGCTGCACATTTATGTTTATGTGCGGCCAAAATGGCGACGGCTGGCTCCGCCCACTTTAGGCTTCAAAAACGCTCTTCAGAAACACTACGGGTGACGTCACGCACACTACGAACATATTTATTTACATTCTATGGTTGAAACTGGCGGTTATGGTAAGGGTAAGACTTTTCCCGAACATACTCGAAGTGCTTGACCAATCACAACACACTTCTCCAGACGACCAATCATAGCACAGTGTGCTTTTCAGAAGGAGGGGCTTCATAGAGACAGGAAGTAAACAGAGCGTTACTGAAAGACTGGGAAGAGAGGAGCCGCAACAATGGAGAATATGGGGAAATAATGCATGAAACCTGTTCTAGTAGAGCCTGAAAACAACATCAAGACTTTAAATAATCCTGCAGTGTGACAAATGCATTTTTTAAAAGTGCAAATATCCCTAATAGTCTATCAAATAGTATGAGCTCATGCATAATAATGATAAAACATAATAATGATAAAATAAATAATGATTAAATAATGAAGATCGCTTCAATTGCAAAAATGCAGGGTGGTTTCAACCCAAATTTGGGTCAAATATGGACAAACCCAGCAGTTGGGTTACATTTTTAAAATACATTTTTAACCCAACGATTGGGTTTGTCCATATTTAACCCAAATTTGGGTTGAAACAACCCTGCATTTTTTAAGTGTGTGATCAAAAAACAGTGTTAATCAATTCAGTATGTGAGTGGAATCTCTCCAAACACTCCCTGAAACGCTTCTCACAAGATCCAACACTAAATCAAACTTCAGCATCCAAGAGTCTTTCTCCAGTTCCTCAGACGTCATTAACCAGAACCAGACTCAGAAAGTAAAAGCATAAAAGCATCATTAGCTGCCAGGAATCCATCGAAACACGCATGTCCACCGTGAGGAACACAGACGTTCAGCCAGAGGTCGTCAGAGGTCGTTCTTCCATGTCTCTGTATTCGACTCACGGTGTGTGTGTGTGTGTGTGTGTGTGTGTGGCGGATTACAGGCAAACGGCTAATATTTACACTCAAGACTTCGACCGCAGGAATCGAAGGGGATTGTGATTTATGCGTCGCTGTGGAGAAGGACAAACGATGATAATCTAAAATCAGGAAAGTCACGAGAGTCTCGAAGCTGATAACATCCTCAGGTCTGCCGTCGTTCATTAGATATAAGACAATCAACACTATCGGAAAATATTTCAACTAGTTTTTCCAAGCAGAACTTCTTGATATGTGTTCCTGATATAATACAGCAAAATGAGTGTCATTTGGTCTAAAGAGAAGGACATGTACTGAAGTACTCAGATAAACGCAGTATGATGTCACTTCAGGAGGAGTCATGTGACCCGACGCTGGTTACCTGTCACACTCAGCACAAACACACAGACGCCTTTCAGAAAGAGGGCGAATGTGGCAAATTATTTCACAGCGGGACAAAACGCACAATTTCATCTAAATAATTGAAACTGTGAATCTCTCGGCGTGAGGCGTGACACCAGACACAAAGAGCATCGTCTGCTAAATATGCAAAGAGAGAATCATGCTGGAACAGACAGACGAGCGTGTGTGTGTGTGTGTGTGTGTGTGTGTGTCTCATGTAATTTCAATTTCACTGCATTCTAGAACTGAAGGCAATTGATTTCTGGTTTGGGAGAGAGAGTGATCCGCCGTGAAAGTTGATGCTTTAATTGGGCGTCTGTAGATCACTGGAGAAATGCACAGATTCCGCTTCGGGAAACGGATTCATCCGTTACGGCTTTTCCACAGTGATGACGAGACGCTCCTGAAACGAGAAGTTTAGTTCAGTCACTGCACAAAGCAGCCTTCACTAATGCTCCTCTGCGGCGTA
>NC_138240.1:1276243-1306243 GCF_964197995.2 Scardinius erythrophthalmus | reverse complement strand
ACAACAGAATAATAAACGGAAGAACTCATCTAACGAGTTTAACTCACAAACGACAGAATAATAAACGGAAGAACTCATCTAACGAGTTTAACTCACAAACGACAGAATAATAAACGGAAGAACTCATCTAACGAGTTTAACTCACAAACGACAGAATAATAAACGGAAGAACTCATCTAACGAGTTTAACTCACGAACGACAGAATAATAAACGGAAGAACTAAACTAACGAGTTTAACTCACGAAACTCATCTAACGAGTTTAACTCACAAACGACAGAATAATAAACGGAAGAACTCATCTAACGAGTTTAACTCACTAACGACAGAATAATAAACGGAAGAACTCATCTAACGAGTTTAACTCACTAACGACAGAATAATAAACGGAAGAACTCATCTAACGAGTTTAACTCACTAACGACAGAATAATAAACGGAAGAACTCATCTAACGAGTTTAACTCACAAACGACAATAATAAACGGAAGAACTCATCTAACGAGTTTAACTCACTAACGACAGAATAATAAACGAAGAACTCATCTAACGAGTTTAACTCACGAAACTCATCTAACGAGTTTAACTCACTAACGACAGAATAATAAACGGAAGAACTCATCTAACGAGTTTAACTCACGAACAACAGAATAATAAACGGAAGAACTCATCTAACGAGTTTAACTCACAAACGACAGAATAATAAACGGAAGAACTCATCTAACGAGTTTAACTCACAAACGACAGAATAATAAACGGAAGAACTCATCTAACGAGTTTAACTCACAAACGACAGAATAATAAACGGAAGAACTCATCTAACGAGTTTAACTCACGAACGACAGAATAATAAACGGAAGAACTAAACTAACGAGTTTAACTCACGAAACTCATCTAACGAGTTTAACTCACAAACGACAGAATAATAAACGGAAGAACTCATCTAACGAGTTTAACTCACTAACGACAGAATAATAAACGGAAGAACTAATCTAACGAGTTTAACTCACTAACGACAGAATAATAAATGGATGAACTCATCTAACGAGTTTAACTCACTAACGACAGAATAATAAACCGAAGACAATGAGACGATGAGGCCCATCACAGAAACTCAACAATCACTGATATCACTGAGATATTATTACTCAAGTGCATTTATATTTTAGATTAAAATATATAAAACATAAATCATTTTTTTTAATAAATGATAATTACACGGCTCTGTGGAATACTTGATTCTGATTGGTCAATCATATGTTATTCCCAGATAACAGCCGCTGAAACAGAAACACAGGCTCATCCGGGTCACTGGACTCTATACGCTCGCTCGGAATGGTTTTTCCTCGTGGAAATTTTGCGTTTGGTGAGATAATAAAAAATTAAAACTCAGTCGAATCAATATTTAGTGTAGAGTTATTTAACTATGCCATCCAGCATCCTGGACTCGCTCTCTCGTTTCTTACAAACGCAGCGGCGGCCATTTTGTGACTATTGCTTTGTTCACTGTTGGATTATGAGATACAAACATGTACGATTTTAACCGTGTAATCTGAAATCCGCTTCGGTCCTCATCACCCTGTCGGGGTTTATTCTGAAATAACAAACGCCTGGATGTACATTATCTCTAATTTAAAGCTGCTCTAAGCGATGTTGGGTGACGTCACTTCTTGTTGACCTTCGAAGTATTGTCAAACAAAACGGAGGCTCGCTCGACCCTCCCTCCTCCTCATCCCATCCCCTCCCCCTACCTCCCGTGCTTCCTGAAACAGTCATGAACCGTTTAGAAAAACCAGACTGGATTTGGTTGTGTGTCGGCCATATCAAAATAAACAAAAATAGAATATACTATTTTAACGTTAGTCGTTGTTAGGACATCTCTCCTCTAGCTAACTTACCTCTACATGCTTCTCTCTCCTCCACCCCCCACACCCCCCTTCATGTGCATGCGCACTACCCCCACCCCCCACCCCCATCCCCCTCCATGTGCACGTGCACTAACCCCTCCACACCCCCACCTCCAAATCATTCTTGTCGGTTATTGGCTGGAACACTATTTGTTATGTTTCGTGGTCCAGGCTGGGCCAGTGTGTTTTTGTTGCCGTTTGTGGAGCCTGGGCTGTCTACAGAGACCGTGTTTCTTTACAGTGTGTTCAGGGGACAGGCAGCCAGCGGATAGTGAGGAGATGTTTGCTGGATGTGACAAAAAAAAATGGCCTAAAAAACGTGTGACATCGCTTAGAGCACTTTTAATATATAGATAAATGTACAAGTAACAAAATTTGAAACAATGTTTAAACTCAATTTAAAACAAAACTGTAGAGCGACTCATTAATAGTGCATTGAATCACTTCAGCCAGTAAATCTGTTCCTCGTGTTCAGCTGATTCTGACATGTGAAAGTGACACCAATATGACTATATATAATATATTTTATATTAAAATGTAGGGGATGTTATGGCGTAGTCCCAAACAGATGAATGTAATATCTTTCTTGCGGTGCGTAGATCCAAAAGAGAGTCAGAGATATATATTCATATTCATGTCGCTTTCACATCGCACAGTATACATTTATTTATATATTATTACTTTATAATAAATTAAAATGCAAATTATTTTTTATTTATCTTTATACATTTTAATATAAAAAAAAATCAGAAAAAAGATCTGCACACGAAAATAGGCCGAAAAACTCACAGGATCTTATTGTCCAGACGCCACAAATTAAGTGCAAAAGTGCAAAAAAGTGCGGAAAATGTTTTCGGGTTCAACCCATAGGTTTTTCGACCTATTTTCGTTTTTTGAATATTAAAATGTATAAAATATATATTTTTTAATATTTGCATTTTAATTGATTATATATTGATAATATACAAATACACGTATCAGTAACAGAACTCATTTTTGAATCTTTGCTTGTGTTGTGCGATACTGTCTGACTGACTGCATGTGAAAGCGACATGAATATGAATACATATCTCTGAGTCTCTGGCCTCCTGCAGACACACACACACAGGGCCGGCCCGAGGCATAAGCGAACTAAGCGGCTGCTTGGGGCCCCCTCGCCACCAGGGGGCCCCCAAGCGAGTTTTTTTTTTTTTTTTTTTTTTTTTTTTACATATTAATTAAATTAAACAAGCGACATAAATAAATGAATGGATTAATAATTCAAAACACGAAAATTCTGATTTCATGATCAATATACCTGCCTACAACTGCTGCTGTGTCTGCCAGTGTTTGAGTCATGCGCATAACCTTGCGTGCATAAACAATTCGTGCGTAAAGTCACGGTATAGTTAAGCCATGTCACAAAAATTTCAATGATTTATCCTTTAAATTTAATGATATTCCGAACAGAACAAGAATAAAAAAATAACTATAAACAAGCCAAAATGAAATAATTTAAAGCGAAAGTGAAAGCGGCGTTGGTCTCACGTATCTCTCTCATTATAATCAAAATGTTTCAACATTCGCGATGGATTTGGATGGTAAACTATTCTTTATTATAGCCTTTGTACTACACTCACGTTCCAATATCGAGGGAAAAAAACATTCTCTTCACATGTGCAAAAATGTGCTTGAAATCCAATATTGAAGGAAAAAATCATTCTCTTCACATGCGCAAAAATGTGCTTGGAAACGTCACAGTGGAGCAGTGCTTAGGCTACGCAGCGCTGAATGGTACGAATTGTAGTTTACTACTGACTATTTAAACAGAGCAGTGTAATTTTTATATGTTAGGTTGACTATTTTATTATTATATTTTATTACTGCTATAACAGGCTGCGATGTCTGGAATATGGTGTGTGTGTGTGTGTGTGTGTGTGTGTGTGTATGGGGCGCCGTTTGTAAAGAGGCTCACGCTGAAAATAACAGCAACATTTTGTCACATTTAGCTTCAAACAATGTTTAAAAAACTGGTATGATTTTTTGACGGTCACTTTTTACCACATTTACAAAAATATTTATCAACTTAGAGATATTTTAAATAGTTAAATCTAAATATTAAATGTTACACCTAAATGTTAAATATTAAATCTAAATGCTAAATATAAATCTAAATGTTAAATCTAAATCCAAATGTTAAATCTAAATGTTAAATCTAAATCTAAATGTTAAATCTAAATATTAAATCTAAATCTAAATGTTAATGTTAAATGTTAAATCTAAATCTAAATGTCAAATCTAAATATTAAATCTAAATCTAAATCTAAATGTTAAATCTAAATGTTAAATCTAAATGTTAAATCTAAATCTAAATGTTGAATCTAAATGTTTCGGGTGAAACTAAATATTTAACTAATATGCAAATTCAAAAGGCCGGTAAGCGGAAGTGCCAAAATAAAAGCTTGAGGTGGTTAGTGTGTGGTTATAGCATGGTTTATAGTGTCAAATAACGAATAAAAACCATCTCATAATAACAACTATAATATAACGATAATAACTACCTAAAATAATGAACACGTTTGGAGAAACTGTAGAGTTTCGTGATGAGAGTAATGACATGACATTCAGTCAAAGTGAGCCCCCTAGTGGCTGGCTATTATGGCTACAGGCCATAAGTCCCGCACTTTTCATAAAAGTGACATTAGCCTACTCTTCAAATAAAGTTTCTCCAAACGTGTTTATTATTTTAGGTAGTTATTAACACGATAATCCATGTCCAAGAGTCCATTTCCTCGGATGAGATGGTTTTTATTCGTTATTTGACACTATAGACCATGCTATAACCACACACTGACCACCTCGAGCTTTTATTTTGGCACTTCCTGTTACCGGCATTTTGAATTTGCATATTAGTTAAATATTTAGTTTCACCCGAAACATTTAGATTCAACATTTAGATTTAGATTTAGATTTAACATTTAGGTTTAAATTCAACATTTAGATTTAGATTTAGATTTAACATTTAGATTTAATATTTAGATTTAGATTTAACATTTAGATTTAACATTTAGATTTAACATTTAGATTTAGATTTAACATTTAGATTTAACATTTAGATTTAATATTTATATTTAACATTTAGATTTATATTTATATTTAGCATTTAGATTTAACATTTAGCATTTAGATTTAACATTTAGATTTATATTTAGCATTTAGATTTAACATTTAACATTTAGGTGTAACATTTAATATTTAGATTTAACTATTTAAAATATCTCTAAGTTGACAAATATTGTTGTAAATGTGGTAAAAAGTGACCGTCAAAAATTCGTACCATTTTTTTAAACATTGTTTGAAGCTAAATGTGACAAAATGTTGCTGTTATTTTCAACGTGAGTCGCTACAAACGGCGCCCCATATGTATGTGTGTGTGTGTGTGTGTGTGTGTGTGTGTGTGTGTGTGTGTGTGTGTGTGTGTGTGTGTGAGGCGCGGGCGCGATCGAACATTGGAAACAAAAACAAACTCCGTCATGTTCATACAAGACATCATTCAAACTGCAAAGTGTTGCAAAACGTTGGAGGATATTTTGCAAATATTTTTTTTTAATATGTTTTGTTACAATTTGTTTTCAGAAGTTTCAAAGATAGCCTAAGTAAAAGAGTAAAGAAAAAGTTAAAACATTTTTATTTATTTTGTATTAATACGTAACCTCATTGTATTAATTTATAATGTAACATTATAGAGTGACATTGTGTCAAGAATCGTCAAGCACAGGTGACCCCGCGTGGTGGGAGGGGGCCCCCAAATCAAATTCTGCTTAGGGCCCCCAAAAGGCTCGGGCCGGCACTGCACACACACACACACACACACGATGAAGAGCGTCAGATAACCTGCACATTATCAGCTCTTCTTCACTGCACGTCCCAGATCACATCACTTATTTCCAGCTGTGAAGATCCAGATGCTGAATCCCGTCCCCCAGGGGTCACGGCTGCGAGAGCGTTTCTCAGGAATCATCGTAGGGTTGCAGATTATAATGCGCTGTTGTGAAATACAACTCAAGATTGCGAGCGTGTGTCACGTGAAGAGAAGAAACGCATGCGATCCGAACTTGTTAAACGTCTCCGTTAAGTGGCCGCCGCTTCACACACATTTGTCATACGCTGTGATGTTTTTCATTAAGTGACATTTACAACAACCCTGTTGAAATGAAGATGTATTGCAGGCCTCAGTGGGGCACAGACTGAAGATTGATCACGATTCTGCATGTGTTCAGGGACGTCACGTCAACAGCTCCATTAAAGCAGGTGTTTCTCTGTTAGCTCGCCATTACAGGCCCAAGATGAACAAATCTGTCATCATTTACTCGCCCTCGTGTCGTTCCAAACTCAGTGTCTTGCTCTCTTCAGCAAAGTGAAAATATGTGCATTTTTCAGGAATTATGATGGCAGAGCTTTTCAGTGCAGTGAGAGTGATGGAGAACTGACGGTCAAGCTCCAAAGTAACAAATAAATTAATCTGAAATAAATTAACAGTATCATAACAGGAGCACATTTCCATTCACAAATATATATATTTAATGTCACAATAACATAAAGAAGTAAAAAGAACTAAATTAAATTGCATTAAAAATATAATTAAAATACAAATCAATAAAGTATCAAATAAAATGAATAAATAAAATACCTATACTATATATATATATATACACACACACACACACACACACATATATACGCACACACACACACACAGCACCAGAAAAAAGTTTGGAAACATTAGTATTTTTTTATGTTTTTTAAAGAAGTCTCTTATACTCAAGCCTGCATTTATTTGATAAAAAAAAAAAAACTTTTACATTGTAAAATATTATTACACTTTTAAATAATAGTTTTCTTTATGGCTTTGCATCAAAGAAATATTTTTTTTTAAAGTATATTAAAACCATTATTTTACATTTTTTTGATCAAATAAATGCAGGCTTGATGAGCATAAAATACTTCTTTAGAAAACATTAAAAATAGTAATGTATCTAAACTGACTGGTACTGTGTGTGTGTGTGTGTGTGTGTGTGTGTGTGTGTGTGTGTGTGTGTGTGTGTGTGTGTGTGTGTGTGTGTGTGAGAGAGAGTGTGTGTGTGTGTGTGTGTATATATACTTACACTTATTTATATGAATATAAGTTAACTAAATTATAATTTATTAATAATTATTTTAAATATAATAAATATAAAATGGTCACATTATCTTGTGTTCACTTGAAAAAAAAGGAAAAGGGAAATTAAAAACCCTCTCTCATTGCGTTCTCTGTTTGCCAGCGAGTGGCCTTACACTGATGGCCAGTTCTTCACCGAGTCTCATATCTGACAGAAAGTGGATGTGAAAGACTGAGCGATGAGTAATTAATCTGAACACGAACCCCTTCAGTCCGAACTTGACCCGTTTTAAAAGAGCCTCAAACGCTGAAAAGTGTCTTTAGTGTGTCACATGGCCGTCAGAAGCGGCGGCCTTTAAACGAATAATAAAGCGCTGGAGACGACACACACTTGACATTTATGACATTACACAACAGCTCCAATAATGACACACTCTTTTCACATATACAGAGAGTCTTTTAGCCTGATCGCACCATTAATGGGATAGTTCGCCCAAAACTGAAAATTAGCCCATGATTTACTCTCCCTCAAGCCATCCTAGGTGTATATGACATTCTTCTGTCAGACGAATACAATCAGAGTTATATTAAAAAATGGCCTGGCTCTATAATGGCAGTGAAATGGCTGTTTCTGTTTTGAAGTCCATAAAAGTGCATCTATCATCATAAAAGTGCATCTATCATCATAAAAGTGCATCTATCATCATAAAAGTGCATCTGTCCATCATAAAAGTGCATCTATCCATCATAAACGTGCATCTATCATCATAAAAGCGCATCTGTCCATCATAAAAGTGCATCTGTCCATCATATAAGTGCATCTATCCATCATAAAAGTGCATCTATCCATCATAAAAGTGCATCTATCCATCATAAAAGTGCATCTATCCATGATAAAAGCGTATCTGTCCATCATAAAAGTGCATCTGTCCATCATAAAAGTGCATCTGTCCATCATATAAGTGCATCTATCCATCATAAAAGTGCATCTATCCATCATAAAAGTGCATCTATCCATCATAAAAGTGCATCTATCCATCATAAAAGTGCATCTGTCCATCATATAAGTGCATCTGTCCATCATAAAAGTGCATCTATCCATGATAAAAGTGCATCTATCATCATAAAAGTGCATCTGTCCATCATAAAAGTGCATCTGTCCATCATATAAGTGCATCTGTCCATCATATAAGTGCATCTATCATCATAAAAGTGCATCTATCCATCATAAAAGTGCATCTGTCCATCACAAAAGCGCATCTGTCCATCATATAAGTGCATCTATCCATCATAAAAGTGCGTCTGTCCATCACAAAAGCGCATGTATCCATGATAAAAGTGCATTTATTTTATAATTTAATATAATCATTTATTCAGTCTTATTTAATAAACAAAAAATAAACAAATGACTAATTTATAAATGTAATAAAATAATTTATTCATTTATTTAGTCATTTATTTTTAATAAACATACAAACAAATTGAATTAAATTTAATAAAATGTATTAACTTAAAAAAATTAACTTAAAATCTCTGCAGAAGCACAAGAAATTTTTTAGCTCAAAGAATTTTTTTATTTATTTATTTAGTAAAAACAAACAAATAAATAAATGGCATTTTATTCAATCAAATAATTTAGTTATTTAATAATTTATTCATTCACTTATTTAGTCATTTATTAAACAAAATTTTTATTCATTTATTTTATAATTCAATAAAATAATTTATTCGTTTATTTAGTCTGCTATTTAATAAACAAACAAACAGCTGACTAATTTAATAATTTAATAAAATCATTATTTGATTGTTTAATACATTTGTTCATTAATTAATTTAGTTATTATTTAATAAACAAACAAATACATGAAAAACTTGTTATAAAATAATAATAAAAAATATAAAATAATTTATTAATGTAATAAATAAATAAATATTTACAAAAAAAAAAAAAAAACTCTAGGGAAGCACAATAAATGATTTTAGCTGAAAGGTCTTCGACGGACAGAGTGTGTGTGTGAATCTCTGATCGAGCACAGAGACACTGGGGTGAACGTTTCGCAGAGCTGCTTTTCTGATGTTATGGAGAAACAAGATCATAACATAAACACACATCATACATCACGAGGAGAGACGCAATCAGCGCCGTCACACAAATCACACGTTCAACATGTCAGATCACTTGACATCACACAGCCAAGAGCTGAGCTTGAGAAACAACACACCAGACGTTTCAGGCGTCAAACACTCCCGATCTACAGCGATGTCATATCTCTATTTTCCCTCTACCAAGGTTTAGCATGAAATATATCCTACATTTAAAGTAAAAACACTTATTTGCTGTGGAAAGTCATGCATCCAATCCAAACCGTTTAAGATCCCAGAGCAGGGAATTATGGGACAGCCGGATAATAGAAGCGAGTGTGTATAAGCCAAACACAGCAGATTCTGTCAGTGTGACGACGGTGTGTGTGTGTGTGTGTAAAGGAGCGAGAGTTCAGCAGGTTTAACTCAGTCGAGAGAGCAGAAACAAGCAGACGAGACCTTGAGTTCTTCCCAAGAGGGCAATGTTTCAGAAAAAACTGAAGCTTCCCCGGGCGCCGCCATTGATTAGCGGACCCTCACCTGCTGTTAGCATTCCATTGACTCCCATTCATTTTGGCATCACTTTGACAGCGAATAACTTCACATCTGAGGCGTTTAAAGACTCCATTTGTCCATTATTTATTTCTAAAGAAACACGACAATGTATAAAAGGCTCCATTACCTTGTATCTTACGTTATGGCCCCGTAGAAGCAGTTTTTATTAAAATAGGCTAACGATTGCGTCATAAACACGCGACTCTCTGTCACACAGTAGAGAGATTACCGTACGGACAGGAGGAGAAGCTTGAGAATCTTGAGAATACTTAGCAAGAGTTGCTCCTGCTCCTATCTCATGGACAGCTCCTAATCACACTCCCCGGCTCTGCGAGATTCGGAAGGGAATGATTCAGATTTCTCTCGGCACAGCTACTAGAAGACAGACGGGTTGCTCACGTCACATCTACGTCGTCAAGCTCTGTTTGAGTTTGCGCAGTCGCTCCGCCATCAGGAAGTGAGTGCTTCTAATTGACTTCACTTTTCTCCGTTGAATCCAGTGGGGTTGCTGTGTCCATTTATTTTACTGTCTATGACTCTTCCTCAAATCCGACACAAACCCGTTCAAGACCTTCACTCGCTGCACTTCTGTCCGTCTCTCTCTCATCCGCACGCTTTCACAAACACCAGCCTTCACTAGCCGCGTTTCCATTACCCTTCAAACTGCGCAAATTGAAATTGCAAATTGAAAATACGCCCAATGGAAACACGTCAATTTCGCAAAAACTCCCATTTATCGCAAAAAACTTTTTGCGTTCGCATGAGGCTTTTCAGGCAATTCGAAAAAGAAATATTTCGCAAAACTGCAATGGAAACAGTTTTTGCGCATTTACAGTCACCTGACGTAGACGACGCGGTGTGTTTGGACAGAATACGAGACAGAGCTCTTTTATTAAACTCATATTAGACAAAAGAATTACATGAATAATGGATTCTAAACCTCAAATAAATGCCACAATCAAGACCTGGAAGCAGAAATGAAACTCCTCATGGGCCAAAAGAAGAATCAAAATGACTGAAGATATTAAGGGCCCTATTTTAATGATCTGAAACGCAAGTATCAAACGCGAAACACAAGTAGCTTTGTGGCGGGTCGCTGTTGCTATTATACCGGCGGGATAAATGACTCTTGCGCCCGACGCAAATCTAAAATGTGTTGGTCTGAAGTCGCTTCATTACTCATAGGTGTGGTTTGGGCGTAACGTGAAATAAACCAATCAGAGCCTCATCTCACATTCCCTTTAAGAGCAGGCGCGCTTGTTCCATGGCGGATTGCTATTATAACGGCGGATTTGCCAGGAGAGGTTCACAGCCGAGGAGACCGACGTTCTCGTCAGGGCCGTAAAACACAGAGAAGTGACATTGGGGATGGAGAAACACACCCAGATTAGCTTCGCTTAAACAGGCGTATGATAATTTGGGTAAATGTGTAAGCTAGATTTATGCCTAGTTTTTCACATCTTCATGGACACAACAATGATTTCCCTCGTGTGGAATATTTTTCCTTGTAATAATGTATGGTTTTCTAAAAATTAAAACTGCTTCTGTGTAGATGAGAGAAGCAAAGTGTGTGTGCGTTGTGCTCACGCTACATTGATTATGGCCAAACATGCGCCCTTAAAATATCATCTGAATAACATGTGCAACGCGCCGCTGACTTTAGACGAAGTTTCTCCTGGTCTGTGGAGGAATTGTTTTCTGAAACTGCAAAATAGCACCAGGGAACGTTTGCGCCGGAACACGCCTCCTCTTTGCGCTGAACCGCCTCCGGGAGCGCAAGTTCATTCCCTAATTTACTGACGTGCGTCTGTGGAGGGAAAAGTCCGCTGTGCGTCGGGTGAGAAATCGGAATGATACATGCGTCAGTGTACAAAGTCAATTGCGCTGGGTGCAAGATAGGGCCTCATATGTGCCGCTCACAAGGATATTAAGGGTCATTCCTCACCATTAATGCTTGGAAACACACATACATCTCCTTCCATTAATACAGTGGCTGGGATATAGTACATAATCCTACCAACGTCCGTTGCCATGGTTTTTGGAATGATTTTACGTATCGCGAGAGGAAAAATTAAGTTTTAGTCGCATAACATCGTTAATGGAAACGGCGTCATTTCGCAATAGTTTCTTTTCAACATTTAGAAAAAAAATCGCAAAAGTTTTACGCAAATCGGTAATGGAAACGCGCAATTTGTGGCTTTAATAAGAATCAGGATATATTTAATTCATACAGTGAAAACTAAGCAGTGTTTTATTTTTACATTTGATTATTCAGTTTCTGTTGTTTAATAAAGCTAATGTAGGATAAGCTGAACCCCTGAACCCCACTGATGTTAAAATAACACTTCTTACACAGTAAAACACTGATGTTCACTTTCAGAAGCTGTAGGGATGTTTTGTGTAGGGAAAAGAATGTGAAACACGTATGTAGGTTATATAATTTTAAAGATATTTTAAAGATAATTTACGTTTATTTTACACACTTTAAGCATTATCGTATCACATATGGAATATCGCATTATTTAATGAGTGATCGCATAACTTTCGCATAATTTTCAGCACTAGTGTGAGCTGATCTGGACACAACAAACACGACGAATTTGAATGAGATGAAGAGGAATTTACTCTTATAATTTTAATTCAAATGAATTTAAGAATTATAATTCAAAGATTATGCATTCTTCTGCAATTTTGAAGTTCATTTATTAAATATGATGAAATATAGAAATTAAATACCAATTTCTATCCATTCTATCCATCCAAGGTTTTATCAAAAAGTTTCTTTAAAGTTTAAATTTGCTTTTCTAGTTAAAAGTACACTTTACAATAAGGTCTTAGTTAACATGAACTAACAAAGAACTAATCTAAACTATAGATGCACTTTTATCATGGATAGATGCACACTTAGATGCACCTTTATGATGGACAGATGCACTTTTATAATGATAGATGCACTTTTATGATGGACAGATGCACTTTTATGATGATAGATGCACTTTTATCATGGATAGATGCACTTTTATGATGGACAGATGCACTTTTATGATGGACAGATGCACTTTTATCATGGATAGATGCACTTTTATGATGATAGATGCACTTTTATGATGACAGATGCACTTTTATGATGGACAGATGCACTTTTATGATGGACAGATGCACTTTTATGATGGATAGATGCACTTTTATGATGGACAGATGCACTTTTATGATGGACAGATGCACTTTTATCATGGATAGATGCACTTTTATAATGATAGATGCACTTTTATGATGGATAGATGCACTTTTATGATGGACAGATGCACTTTTATCATGGATAGATGCACTTTTATGATGGACAGATGCACTTTTATGATGGACAGATGCACTTTTATCATGGATAGATGCACTTTTATGATGATAGATGCACTTTTATGATGACAGATGCACTTTTATGATGGACAGATGCACTTTTATGATGGACAGATGCACTTTTATGATGGATAGATGCACTTTTATGATGGACAGATGCACTTTTATGATGGACAGATGCACTTTTATCATGGATAGATGCACTTTTATAATGATAGATGCACTTTTATGATGGACAGATGCACTTTTATGATGGACAGATGCACTTTTATGATGGATAGATGCACTTTTATGATGGACAGATGCACTTTTATGATGGACAGATGCACTTTTATCATGGATAGATGCACTTTTATAATGATAGATGCACTTTTATGATGGACAGATGCACTTTTATGATGGACAGATGCACTTTTATGATGGATAGATGCACTTTTATCATGGATAGATGCACTTTTATGATGGACAGATGCACTTTTATGATGGACAGATGCACTTTTATCATGGATAGATGCACTTTTATGATGATAGATGCACTTTTATGATGACAGATGCACTTTTATGATGGACAGATGCACTTTTATGATTGATGGACAGATGCACTTTTATGATGGTAGATGCACTTTTATCATCATTTACTCGTGCATTTTAAAATAAAAGTTGCATCTGTCAACATTAGTTCATGCAACTATAATCAAACATTAAAGAATTGTATTTTCATTAAACAAGATTGATTAATGCTGTTAAAAAATATTGCTCATTGTTCATGTTAAATGCATTCGCTAATGTGTTACATTTATATGATGTTTTTGGTTACAGTTAATTTTTACTCACTATGGTTAGGATCAGGGTTTGGTTTAAAATTAGTTGCATGTAGTTGCGCAAAATGTACTGTTGTTATTATTACAGTAAGTAACACATGTAACAAGGACACTGTAAAACAGTGATATTCTGTAGATTGTTTTTATTCTACTACCTTGCATTCAATTGTGAATTATAAATCTGCAATGAATTTTGCATATTATTATTGTTGTTGATTTTTTATTGTTAAGCTGCTTTAAAACTGTATTTAAATCTGTATTGTATAAAGCAAACTATATATTGATATCGTCAACTGCACAAGAAGTGCATTACAAATATCATAATTCATAATGAAATGCAAGCATGTTATGCACTCAACGCTAATCGCTCTTCTCACACAGTTAGTTTGCAGTTTTAAGCCTTTAAGAGTTAAAGTTTACAGTTAGTTATCTGAACAACACTAGAAATCTGAAGGAAACTCTATCGCCCCCTAGAGTTAGCATGACAAATGTGCTGACGCATGTTCCTGGCCTTAGATCTCATTTACACTATTAAACTTCACAACCCTGTTAAGAGAAACACCCTCAACTATCAGATTTTGACAAATACAGAACTGTTAATCAGTTCTAAAACTTTTTGCATTTCTCCACAAATCTCAGGCGAGATGCTGCGCTTGAACCCGCAATGCTTTTAATTTACTTTTCTCTGACAAATTGGCTCCTCGGTCCCTCTGTGCTCAAGAAGCCCAACAGATTCTCTTCATGTGAGATTCCCAGCGCGCCGCCGCATAGAAATGAGCCCGTTTCTGGCTTTCCGGAGAGCAAAAGAGTTTTAATAAGCAATTAAAGCCTTCAATAGGAGCTCCTAATTAAAGGCATGTTAAACAAACAGATATGAACACAGAAAAAATATTGACAATGGTAAAGGTGCCGCGAGCTCACCAGGGAAAACCTGAGCTTATTAGGAAGAGGGAAATTAATTTCACCTCGATCTGTGAGAACTCCCTCATGCGAGTGTGTTTCAGGACGGTCATCAAATAAAGAACAATCAGACGAGCTCCTCCTCCTGAAGAAATACACCATTTCAACAACCAACTCAGCCTTAAGGCGAGACACTACAGGTGAATAGGGTAAAATTTTGAACTAACAGATATCACCATGAAACTTTCCCAGTTGATTACCTACATTAAGATGAGAAAAAAATGTATTACAAGTTTTCTGTAATTTACAGGCAATATCTAATTAAATATGTGCTAATTTGCATATATTTTATCTGAGTATTGGATAAAGCCAGGTTAAAATTTATTTTTTCATTGTGTTCACATATTAGATGGGGGAAAAAAATACCGAGGGATTTATGGATATCTACTTTTGTTATCCTGTAAATCAGAATATACTGTCAATAGCCTTAAAAAAATGATTTTCGCCATGTTTTTTGGAATAAAATGTTATATAAATCAGGCTAGGAATAATATATTTACAAATCCCTCGGTAAATGTCTTCATAATTAGGTACAAGACTGGAAAGTTTGGTGTAAATAAGTGCTACTGAAGTGGAGATTTCGGACTTGGAGAATGAGAGAAAAGTAATTTTGAGAAAACGGGCTTTAAAGATTTATCATCAGCCAATGAGATTGCGCATCCAGCCCTTTTACTTTCACGATTGGTTGCTGATAAAAAGGAAATTACCATATTTGGATCAGACAGCATTGTACAGGAGAGAGAGAGCTTTCCAGCGGTGTGTGTGATGACAGAGAGCAGACAGAGATCGCGGAACAGCGGGAGGATTTACAACGCCAACTTTTGTTGAATTTATGAGAAATCTACAGACGCAAACAGACAAAGTGTGTAAAATAAAGACCTAAATGTGTATTTCGGACTTTTTTTTCACCACAAGTCTGAAAGAAGACATGTTATTGAAGACACATATCCAAAAATCTCAAAATTGACCAGTAAAAAAAAAAAACGATGTTTTTGCCCACCGTGTCTCGCCTTAATTGAAGAACACAAGACAAAATCATATTAAAGATCTGCGCATTTTTAAATCCAACCTAAAAAACTTTTTTAGGTTAGCTTTTTCCTAATGGTTTTAATTATTTTGTATTCCAGTATGTTCTTTTGTACGCTGTGTATTTTTTGCTTTTATTATTATTTATTTTTCTCTACAAAACCAATAGTCACAAAATGGCCACCAGCGAGTCCACGATACTGGATGGCATAGTTAAATAACTCTACACTAAATATTGATTCGACTGAGTATTAATATTTTATTATCTCACCAAACGCAAAATTTCCACGAGGAAAAAACGTACCTAGCGAGTGTATAGAGTTCAGTGACCCGGATGAGCCTGTGTTTCTGTTTCAGCGGCTGTTATCATGGACAGATGCACGTTTATGATGGACAGATGCACTTTTATCATGATAGATGCACTTTTATGATGGATAGATGCACTTTAATGATGGATAGATGCACTTTAATGATGGATAGATGCACTTTTATCATGATAGATGCACTTTTATGATGGACAGATGCACTTTAATGATGGATAGATGCACTTTTATGATGGACAGATGCACTTTTATCATGATAGATGCACTTTTATGATGGACAGATGCACTTTTATGATGGATAGATGAACTTTTATGATGGACAGATGCACTTTTATGATGGACAGATGCACTTTTATGATGGACAGATGCACTTTTATGATGGATAGATGAACTTTTATGATGGACATATGCACTTTAATGATGGATAAATGAACATTTATGATGGATAGATGCACTTTTATGATGGACATATGCACTTTAATGATGGATAAATGAACATTTATGATGGATAGATGCACTTTTATGATGGATAGATGAACTTTTATAATGCACATATGCACTTTAATGATGGATAAATGAACATTTATGATGGACAGATGCACTTTTATGATGGATAGATGAACTTTTATGATGGACATATGCACTTTAATGATGGATAAATGAACATTTATGATGGATAGATGCACTTTTATGATGGATAGATGCACTTTTATGATGGATAGATGCACTATTATGATGGACAGATGCACTTTTATGATGGATAGATGCACTTTTATGATGAGAGATGCACTTTTATGAAGGATAGATGCACTTTTATCATGGATAGATGCACTTTTATGATGGATAGATGAACTTTTATCATGGATAGATGCACTTTTATGAAGGATAGATGCACTTTTATGATGGATAGATGCACTTTTATGATGGATAGATGAACTTTTATCATGGATAGATGCACTTTTATGCAGGACAGATGCACTTTTATGATGGACAGATGCACTTTTATGATGGATAGATGAACTTTTATCATGGATAGATGCACTTTTATGCAGGACAGATGCACTTTTATGATGGACAGATGCACTTTTATGATGATAGATGCACTTTTATGATGGACAGATGCACTTTTATGATGGACAGATGCACTTTTATGATGGACAGATGCACTTTTATGCAGGACAGATGCACTTTTATGATGGACAGATGCACTTTTATGATGGATAGATGCACTTTTATGAAGGATAGATGAACTTTTATGTTGGACAGATGCACTTTTATGAAGGATAGATGAACTTTTATGATGGATAGATGCACTTTTATGATGAGAGATGCACTTTTATGATGAGAGATGCACGTTTATGATGGACAGATGCACTTTTATGAAGGATAGATGCACTTTTATGATGAGAGATGCACTTTTATGATGAGAGATGCACGTTTATGATGGACAGATGCACTTTTATGAAGGATAGATGAACTTTTATCATGGATAGATGCACTTTTATGAAGGATAGATGAACTTTTATGATGGATAGATGCACTTTTATGATGAGAGATGCCCTTTTATGATGAGAGATGCACGTTTATGATGGACAGATGCACTTTTATGATGGATAGATGCACTTTTATGAAGGATAGATGAACTTTTATGATGGATAGATGAACTTTTATCATGGATAGATGCACTTTTATGAAGGATAGATGAACTTTTATCAAGGATAGATGCACTTTTATGATGATAGATGCACTTTTATGAGTATAAATATTATTGGGAATAACATACGATTGACCAATCAGAATCAAGTATTCCACAGAGCTGTGTAATAATTAAAGTTAAGAGTTCCTGTGAGCTAAACGCTGCTAAAGACGTTTTGTTATGGAATATGTTTGAATAAAGGCCTTCTTCAAACGTTCGCTGAACTTGATCACACACACACACACACACACACACACACACACACACACACACACACACACACACACACAGATTTATATCAGAAAGGAGGCTGTTATATTAGATAAAACGGGACTCATGCACGGGGTAAAAAGGTTTTTTGATATCGTGAATCATTGCTGATATTGAATGCAGACACATTTCAGAAAGTGTCCTAACGAAGAAATGAAATATGCACGAGCCGCTGCCAAATTACACAAGCGTCTGACATTATAACGGCACTCGGGTGTGTTTGATTAATGTGCGGCTGTGTATCATAACCAGATCCATGTGTTGTGATAAATACCAAAACATGCATTGAAACCTCCCAGAATATGTGCCGTTCGCAGCTTTCTTATCGAGAATCTGCGGATGATTTTTCACTTCGTTTTCACTGCTCTTGGCTCACATTCCCGGGAAATTAATCACACTCCATATTTCAGGAGCGCATTTACTGTTCAGGGTTGCTGCACACTTTTTAAAGTCAAATTTAAGGCTTTTTGAGAGCTGAAGATATAAAAATTAATACTGTATTGTACATTCGGGGTGTGAAATATTGACCAAAAAAACGAAAATCCATATTTTCAAAGTTTTGTTGATAATAATGTGTTTTTGCGCAGGTTTAGGCTTGTTGTGGACAGCTGACTCACGAAGATATTCATATTATTCATATTCTCTGCGGCGGTCAGTTCACAGCAGTGACAGACATTAACATTTTTATTAACGGGCAATAGTTGCCACCTTTATTATAAGTTATTTCCAGGGGCATTTTTACCTATAAGTGCATTTTTTCCTAAACTTATTAGATGTATGCATCACCTTTTATGTCAAATTCTAACTTGAATTTGACATAATATATATATATATATACTTTACATTTATTTTAATCAATATTTAATAAATTATAAATAAATTAGAAAACAAATCCTTAAAATAAACATGTTTATACTTCAGACGGCAAATTCTTGAATCTGCAATCCTATTACAGTATTTTTCACAAATAAAGTAATTGTTTAAAAATGTATGAATATGTGAATAAAAAGGAAGTAGCCTATACACTGTAACATTGCACTCAGTAATCTGGTAATTTCGTGCACACTGCTAACCATATTTTTTTCAAATAAACACAAGGTAACGCTAATTTTACATACAGCACACAGTGAAAACTATATGAATATGACAGTGGAAAACTGGATATAGCACAGCATACTTTAAAATTAAGGATTTAAAGTTTTTCGATCGCGTCTCTTCCCGACCGTCACTAACGGCGCTGATCCACTTGTCCGACACGACTGTCGCGTGGTGTCGCGACGCCTCCCCACATTGGTACGTTGAGGGCGTTTACCGCTATGGGCGTGGTTCTGACCGAGCGGGAAATGTAGCGTATTAGAACAGAGGACCAGCGAGAGACTTCCCTCCGTCTCCATATGCTGTTCTTCTATTGGATAAACGCGCCGCGTTTAACGGAATTCATTTGCATAAAGATGGGCATCGGCCAGCTTTTTGACGCGCAGCACTTTTTCAAATGAAGCGCCGCCTTCCCGGAATGCTTTGCGGGTGCGACAAAGTCGCTTGACGTCACCCATAGGAATATAGTGGAGCGCGGCGCGACAGAAGTGTCGCACGGACAAGTGGATCAGCGCCGTAACACGTTTATGCCGGCTACAAATACACACTTCACAAGATATCACAGCTGGATTCGATTAAATCTGCAAGGTTTGTGGAATTAAATGTTTGTTAGATATTAAATGATGTAGATGCGCATTAGCTGAATGTTGACGGTAAACGATAAAGTATTTTAGCCTGATTGTTTGCCTTTTCTGTTACAAATAATATAAAATCAATGCTCTACTTTTTCGCATAACATTTACTTCATTTGTTTACCAGTTCTGTCTAACAGAGTATTAGATATGACTGAAAAAGATCGTAAACTAATGAAGACGGTGAATGTGAGTGAGCGCTGTGTGTGATCAGGCTCTGCCATTCTCAGCGCCGCCCGTCAAAATAAAAGTCCGGTGCGCCGTCAAAATAAAAGTCCCGCTTCCAACACATTTTAAAAATGCCAAATATCGGCCGATATATCGGTCGACCACTAAACTAAAGTTAGAAAAGTGAAATCATAATCAACCACCCCTTTAAGGGAAAATAACACTTAAGGTGCTTTATGCAACCGTGCACTGGATCATACAAGAGAAAGAAAGAGCTGCAGTAATGAAGGACAAACACAACATTACGGTCAAGGACTTCTCCGTGTTTGAATGTAATAAGTCTTCTAGTGTCGGGCCAGTGGGAGCAACGCTTAAGAACTGCTTTACGTTATTGCATTAGATATTTGCTGAGCAGAGCCTCTCATTCAGAGCGACTCGAATGGCTTTTACGCACGACCCGTTTATACAGCTGGAGTGAGAACCGGATAAGTGCCGATCTCCTGGGCTTTCCTCCACCGGGAATCATCGGATGGATCAAGTGGGCCTGAAGCGAGTCCTGGAAAAACACACTTTCCGAAAGCGAACCGGCGTAATTAATTTAGTTGTGGTGCAAATGAATATATCAGCGAGAGGAATGATACGGCTAATCCAGCAGAGAGAGGTCATTCAAGCATATGTTGCTTCCACACACACTCGGCTTTCCTGCAAAACAACACACACTGAACACTGGGAAACAGCTGGAGAAGATCGGAAGCTCAAGACAACATGTGACACGCCTTTAGTCTCAGTTATTAAGAACACTGGAGGTGTTAATGAATCAGGAATGAGTCGTGTTTATTGCTTTGTTCTGAAACTTAAAATGTTACAATGTTGCAGTTTCTTCTTTACTTGGTTTGATTTCACAAGACATAATTTTTAAGTCCGCCTGTAGTCAATCATTGTATCCCTTAAAACTCTTCTTTGATCACCAAAATTATATATTTAAATATTTTCATTGAAAAATATTCTTGACGCCTTAAAATATCTTGAATGTAACTCGACACCCTTGCCTCATTTAGTATGCGTGGTTCTATGAATATGCAAATGAGCCCCGCCTCCACTCACTCACTCAGCTCAGAGATCCACTGGTTGACGATCACACATTGATCTGATTGGTTACAAGGTAGTTTGTGACGTCAGAAACACCAGCGATTTCAAAGCGTGTTTTTGAGACTGTCTTTGGTTCTCTGCAGTTTTAAGGAGGAAATACTCAGCAATCACACACACACACACACACACACACACACACACACACACACACACACACACACACACTCACTCTCTAAAAGAGTTCTTGCTTTTTATAAGTAGACCTATTTTTCACTGTTAGTTATAATGCAATAAACTAATCTTCACAAACAGAAGCACATGGTTGTAAAAATTACTTGCGTCTAAAATATAAAATATTGTATATTGAGTATAAAATATTGCAAAGAAATCACTCTTTAGAAACTGAATCATTTTTTGTAATATTATAAACATCTATAATATAAACTATGTTCTGTGCAGATGCATAAATGATTCAATCTCTATCTAGTGTTTGTTTAATATGAATATGTAAAAAAAAAATATATATATATGTATTATGTAGTATGTTGTATTATAGTAAATCCTGATGATATATGATTTAATAAAATATTTACAATTATATAAATATATATATATTGATTTTTTTCCCACTCAATCCACCTCAGAAATGATTTTCCTTCAGCTCACAGGATCATGAGTTAAATAAATATGGTCATGTTGACTTTAGATATACACAAAAACACACAAGAGCATTTACGTCATATAGTGTCGTTCCTGAAGCGCATGTTTGATCCAGGACTCGTTGAGCGTCAGCGCTCGTGAAATCTAGTTACGAGGCCGTAAAAAAGTCAAATCAGCGTAAATTACAGCAGGTTTTCTTCCAGCTCGAACTCTGACCTCCTGAACCACAGTGACCCAAACCATCCCGCAAAACCCAACGGGAAACACTGCGAAGAAATCCGTCAGTGTTTCATAAAGGGTCAAATCTCTTCTGGAAGAATCATAATGTGATATTGGCCAACCACATCTCCAATAAATCCAGAAATCATAAAAGAAGAGGAACAGCGGCGTTCAGACGGCTGTATCTGGGGCAGATTGTAAATTCAATATTGTGTTAACGCTCAGAACGAGCCTGAGGAGGCTGTAAATCCATACGCTAGATCAGGAATATAAACACAAGAAGGAATTTCCTCACATTCTCCAGTCACACACGCTTATTAAACAAGAACAAAAGCCCATGAAATAACATTTGTCCAGGTTCTTCATCATCACACGTGTGATTTACGAGCAGGAGGCTCATCTACAGCCGTCTAGGTCACATGATTTACTTCTGACATGAGAAAAATATGCCCAGATTCCCTCATAACCACCGTCCTGCCAAAACATGATGAATATGGATTATTCCAGCGGTTCTCCACCTTCTGAACTCCAAGCCTCACATTATCCACACAAATATGCAAACTTTGTTCTCAGACAAAACCTTTATAAAGGTCATTACAGTTCAATAAAACCAGAAAAATAACATTTTTGTGACGTTAACTGAAATTAAATGTTAAAAAATAGTCAACATTCTCATTTCGCTTAACTTGATGCACCAGAATAAACCAACTGAAATAAAAGTGAATAAAAAACTATATTGACATTAAAAATAACCAAAATGACAAAAACTAATTTAATTTTCATTTAACTTAATTTAACAAAATGACTAAAACTAATAAAAAATTAAATATGGAAAACATAAGGACAACTAAACTAAATTATTCACTAAAATAATTATAAATAATTTAAATAATTAAATTTAAGAAGTTTTTTTTTTTTTTGGAGCTGAATGTTCTTTTTAACCAATGAATTTACTTGATTCAGTCAATTTAATTTAATGAGAAACATTTTTAAATAATATATTTTACTCACAAACATAATCAAATATATTGGCATAACTAGAAAAAGATACATTTTTTAAAGATTTTTAAGATTTTATTAATTTCCATGATTCTTCCAGGTCTAGATTTGAAATTAAAAGCCTTATATATATCCATGTTTTTCAATACCGTGAAAATCCTCATTTGTTGTCGAGGGGGTGAATAAAAATAAGAAATATCTGGACTTTTAGTTGTTTTAGAGCGTATTTTAATTCATCTTGAGGACCACTAGATTATATAACAAATTGATATGATTACATAATGAATAGAGTGTTGAGTAGAATGTTAGTACAGTAATAGTTAATGAATAGAGTTGTACTGTATTCGCTCTTCAACACAAGCTCTGGTCCAATAATGCTTCATATCCAGATGAACGTCACATGTGTGGAATCATGGACGCTCCGTCAGGATTCGGCGACGATTGAAGCCGTCTGATAAAGCGCAGAGAAAGCTGTTTGTGTTCAAGCATGAAATCTCTGAGTTCCAGCCGCTCTTCTCCTGTATCTCGTTCACTCAGGACTCAGACGACACAGAAATATGACTGAATAATCAAAAACAAGGGGAAACATGCAGCACGGGATCAAACGCGTCACGCACATGGAGAACAGATTTTAAACACGGCCTCTGAATGGGCTTCAGAAACATCTGTGTTTCTCTCTGACCGTCTGTAGGTTAGATGAGCTAAACGGCTCTGTTCCGTGTGATGTTCCCAGTCCGGCGAGGCTAATGGGGGCGTTGATCACGGCGCTCTTCACTCTAGCGGAGCTGTGCAACGCCTCTGTGTTCATTTCCTTCAGGCCAAACAGCGAGACGTTCAGAAACAATTGTCTTACAGTGAGACTGAAGAACTGAGAGAAACCAAAACCAACCAGTTTCACATCAATCATTAATAGACCAGATCCAGAGCAGAACCATGAGGACGACTGAAGATACTGTGACCATTCGTCCATCCATTCATCCTATACATCCATCCATCCATTCCTCTATCTATTTATACATCATCCATCCATCCATCCAAATTTTTAGTCAAGTCAAGTCATCTTCATTTATATAGCGCTTTTAAAGCAGCTTTACAGAGACAAACGTATAATTTAGGGTAACTGAGATTGTTTTGGCTTTATAGCGGTTCTTTAGTAAAGTTATTTTCCAGCTAAAGTTAGTTTGAATTTTAATTAAAATGTATATTAAAATGAATTACTGAAAAAAATCAAATAAAATTATATATACACATAAAACAAAATTGATATTTCTCCATTAAATAAAAACGAACTGAAACTAATATTGTGTTGCGGAAACACACAAAATATTAAATGTAAAATCAGAAAAATGTGCTAAAATAAAACCAAAATTGAAGAAGTGAAACTACAGAAAGTGTTTATTACAGACGTCGCTCATTGAGAATGTGATAGATGACAGTGTGTGTGTGTGTGTGTGAGAGCGAGTGTGTGTGTGTGTGTGTGTGTGTGTGTGTGTGTGTCTGTGAGAGTGTGTGAGCGAGTGCGTGAGCGTGTGCATGTGTGTGTGTGTGTGTGTGTGTGTATCTGTGTGTGTGTGTGTGTGTGTGTGTGTGTGTGTGAGAATGTGTGTGTGAGTGAGTGAGTGAGTGAGTGAGTGAGTGTGTGTGTGTGTGTGTGTGTGTGTGTGTGTGTGTGTGTGTGTGTGTGTGTGTGTGTGTGTGAGTGAGTGAGTGAGTGAGTGTGTGTGTGTGTGTGTGTGTGTGTGTGAGTGAGTGAGTGAGTGAGTGAGTGAGTGTGTGTGTGTGTGTGTGTGTGTGTGTGTGTGAGTGTGTGTGTGAGTGAGTGAGTGAGTGAGTGAGTGAGTGAGTGAGTGAGTGAGTGAGTGAGTGAGTGAGTGAGTGTGTGTGTGTGTGTGTGTGTGTGTGTGTGTGTGTGTGTGTGAGTGAGTGAGTGAGTGTGTGTGTGTGTGTGTGTGTGTGTGTGTGTGTGTGTGTGTGTGTGTGTGTGTGTGTGTGTGTGTGTGTGTGTGTGTGTGTGTGTGAGTTTATGTGCACCTGTCATTGATGGTCCAGTTGAGACAGAGGTTGAGGGACGTCAGGTTCCGGCACTTTCTCACGACCTCCATCACGGTCTCGTTGTTGAGCTCAGAGATGTGCCGTAGATCCAGACTGCTCAGGGACTGAAGCTACACACACACACACACACACACACACACACACACACGGTCAGCACGTCTCTGCAGGTGCAGTAAATGATGCACATTACTCACTGAATACTATCACTGGAATATAATCGTCCCATTATCCTCGTGTGACTGCGTTTGACCTCTAAACGAACACCAGCGTCTCACATGCTCTTCATGGACTGGTTCATTATCTGATTATTTGATTATTTATATGTAATTATTTAATCATAATCACGATTATTTTGGTCAGTATTGTAATTTAACACGATTAGGAGTGGGTGATATAACAAACATCTTATTAGTGTTTTTCCCCTTAATATATACTGTATAAAGCAGATTTAATTGGAAATAAGTTTGCTATGATATCAGAATTGTTTCATAATTTTTTCCAATTTCGACACCACAGTAAAAACAATAACTGAAGACAGGTAAACAGTCAGTAGGCCTAAAACAATAAAATCAAAGAACCAAATTACAAACAATAGGACAAAAACAATAAATAAAAACAATAATTCCTAAAGATTATTATTAAACCAACCAAAATCATTGAGTCTAGAGCGGTGTCATTTTCTTGTTGTTTGATTAACATGAACATAATTAAATGTATATTAGGCTCCTGTCACTTTAAGACCTAATGCACGTATTCAATATACTGATAAATATGACTTTTTAATAATAAAACACTGCATTTCACGAGTCAAGTTACATGATTTGACTGATTTGAACGTTACATTGTGGCTTTTATTGAGGATCGAAAGTGCATGAATCGTCTCAATCATCATGTTTTCATCGAATGAATCGCTCAGCCCTGGACTTGAGAGCAAATAATGAGACTAAATTTTGAGCAATATCAAATTCCACCAGATATGAAACCCCAATAAAAGCATTTCTTAGATTCAGGAAGCATGTTTCATAAACGCGAGCATTATGTGCCGCGTTAGGACTCAACAGCGAGCGCCTGCATGTCAAGCTCTTGACCTTAACGAACACAACACTCCCTGCAGCGGATTACCCATGATGCCCTGCTCCGCTCCTGACCCAGAGGACCGGCGAGAGAATTGGAGGCACAAAATAACGCAAAAGGTGATGGCTTGAAAAATGTCAGAGCGTGTTCATCATAACTGCACATAAATTACACTCAGAGGTCAGAGGTCATGATCCATCACATTTACAGAAACACCATGGAAATACACTATTAAACTACTGTATCATATTTGATGCACAACTTTTTATAGTCTATAAATGATCAACAACTGTCACACACAATCTCCATTCCTTCCGTCTCTGATTGACAGTTTAAACTCTTTTATTAAGTAAAAGTCTTTTAGTGTTATTGTAAAAACATCCATTTTTATAAAGTAAAGTCACGATAACTTTGATATTGTTAGTAATATTTCAGCTGGACTGAAGCAGTTAGAAAAATCATGAGTATGAAATATGATCTTCAGGCTTTTGAGGAAGGTTTATTTATTCATCTCTCAATCATCATTGTATTGCATTGCATTATATGTTTTAAAACTACAGAGCTTTGATCATAAAACTAAGCATGTAAATATCATCTTACTAAGACATATTATTGGCAGATATTGATATTTAAATGCATTTTATGTCAGTATCCAAAGATCTCACTGATTTGCATTACAAGCATCAGAAAATCTGCATAAATCAAATTGTGCATTTTTTTTTGCACATTTCAAATTGTCTCTGAATAAAATTGAGTTTTTTCCCCATATCTTATTATAAGGCCCATAATCATATCTCAACAAAAATCACATATGCACATTTTTTTTTTTTACTTTTCTTTTATATTTTGTCTAAAAGGGTTCAATAAACAATTCCATCCCAGATTATTCTGAATATTATTCCACATTTCAAGCTTTACAGGGTTAAATTTGGTTTCATGCACAACACAGTAAATCAAACACACAGGAAGCGCAAAATAGCATCTGGTTTTAGTATGAAGACACAAATATGCAGCGTTGCATGTATGCAACATTAATCATGCATCTGCCCTCAAAACACACACACACACACACTCACAAACACTCGATGTGGTCCTTTGTATAGTGCACTTTTAAATTTTTAAATCTTACTTTTAACTTACAAAGCACTTCACAACTTGGCTCCTTCATATCTTCTAGATCTTGTTCATATACACACTCCTTCATGCATTTTAAGACGGGCTTCTGCACTTACACTTGTTCTTCCACTAGGATCACGGCTCCTCATTTATGGAACTCACTTCCTGTAGAAGTTCTCAACAGCTCTAGGGCCCTATTTTAACGATCTGAAACGCAAGTATCAAGCGCGAAACACAAGTAACTTTGTGGGCGGATCATAAACCGGCGGGATAAATGACTCTCCGACGCAAATCTAAAATGTGTTGGTCTGAAGTCGCTTCATTACTCATAGGTGTGGTTTGGGCGTAACGTGAAATAAACCAATCAGAGCGTCATCTCACATTCCCTTTAAGAGCAGGCGTGCTTGTTCCATGGCGGATTGCTATTATAACGGCGGATTTGCCAGGAGCGGTTCACAGCCGAGGAGACCGACGTTCTCGTCAGGGCCGTAAAACACAGAGAAGTGACATTGGGGATGGAGAAACACACCCAGATTAGCTTCGCTTAAACAGGCGTATGATAATTTGGGTAAATGTGTAAGCTAGATTTATGACTATTTTTCACATCTTCATGGACACAACAATGATTTCCCTCGTGTGGAATATTTTTTCTTGTAATAATGTATGGTTTTCTAAAAATGAAAACTGCTTCTGTGTAGATGAGAGAAGCAAAGTGTGTGTGCGTTGTGCACACGCTACATTATGGCCAAGCATGCGCCCTTAAAATAGCATCTGAATAACATGTGCAACGCGCCACTGACTTTAGACGAGGTTTCTCCTGGTCAGTGGAGGAATTGTTTTCTGAAACTGCAAAATAGCACAAGGGAACGTTTGCGCCGGAACACGCCTCCTCTCTTCGCTGAACCGCCCCCGGGAGCGCAAGTTCATTCCCTGGTTTACCGACGTGCGTCTGTGGAGGGAAGAGTCCGCTGTGCGCGGGTGCAGAATAGGAATGACACATGCGTCGCTGTACAGAGTCAGCTGCGCTGGGTGCGAGATAGAGCCTCAGCCTTTTGGTCTTTAAATCTCGTCTTAAAACTAAATCTGTTTAGGCAGGTTTTATGTGATTTAATGTTTGTTGCTGAACTGGTTTTATTGTTTAATGTCATTGCTTTTATGGATTTTGTAAGGTGTCCTTGAGTGCCATGTGCCAATAAAATGTATTATTATTATTATTATTACTTCCATCTCTGGTCTCGATTACACATGCAGGAAAGCGGATGCATTGTTTGCTAAATAAAAGGCATCAAACCGTGAGAGCTGGATATAAGCAGACGCACGAGATGCTGTTCCTGTCAGACACATTAAACATGTTAAAAACGTCTGCAACCTCAATCACACAAACAAACATTCAAGAACAAATCACCGCTTTCATTCTGATTGCAGAGAAACTCTGTATATTACTCTGCTGTATTTTACCTCGCAAAAATATAGTATTTATGTATATTTACCACACGCAAAAGACTATTTCTTTTCTACATTTTAAAGTTTATAGTACTCATTCAAAGTACTCATTCAAATGTGATTATTTTTCTCCCTTTATTTAGAACTTCTGGGCAAATGTTTGATTAAGAATGTAGAAATATAAAATATGAATGAAATATAAAACACAAAAATCCATCATGACTGTCTCAAAACAAACGCTCGTTTAGCACAAACCCAGAACTCTGTGTCATTATTTGGTAACACTTTATTTTACAGTGTCCTTGTTACATATGTTACATGTACTTACCATAGTAATAACAACAGTAAATTATGCATAATTACATGCAAATAACCCTCAACCAAACCCTAACCCTATAGTAAGTACATGTAGTTGCTTAATATTACTCAGTACTTAAATATATAATTACACTGTAACAATGACACCTTAAAATAAAGTGTAACCTTTATTTTCATCTACGAAATCATGAATCAGAAATATTTAACTGGCCAATCAGAATCAAGTATTTCAGAGAATCATAATCTTCTATACAGCTTTGCCAAAATATTGTTCAGAAGTCGTGAGTAAAAGATTTGATCTTCATATTCTCACAATGAGCCATAAAAGCCTGATGTATAAAGTATATTAATGAAAAAAGAAACACAAACTCTGAATGCAGCCAAATTCACTTTTCATAGTTTTGCTTCTCTGCATATTAAAACAACTGAAGTTACCAAGTGAAAACTCTTCATCCTCTTTTATTAAATATTGTCTTGAAACGAAGGCATTTAATTGAGCGAGGCGTTCTGGTCACACAGAGTCTCTCCTGTGTGTGATCTAAAGGTCTCTAGTGAAGGAAATGTGTTTCTTTAGCACTCGTATTAATTATTAAAGCTTTATTATCTACAGAGAAGACGGTGGTTAAACAAATTAAAAAAGCGTCTCGCATAATTTGACATTGTGTTCAGATCCGGCGCTCGACCTGAAATGAGTTTAACAGCCCTGGTGTAAATAATAGAAATCTCATTAAAGTCGTTTCTAAGTCCAAACTTATTAGCATGTGATCCGGCAGCGGGATTTAGCATCAGCTCGACTCGTTTATCATCGTGACGGTCAGACGGGGCTTCAAACGGAGACATTCCCGTCAGTCTGACCTTTGACCCTCAGATCTGCCGCTTCATGTCATCAGGGTCACAGATGGAGAGAAACTCAAGCTCATGTGATCCATTACAGCCTGAGATCCGACATCACACATCAACACAAGCATTAATATCCTCACTGTACATCACAACACTACAAACGTCAC
>NC_138240.1:1233743-1271243 GCF_964197995.2 Scardinius erythrophthalmus | reverse complement strand
ATATTATATTGTTTAATAAAAAATACATATATATTTAATATTATATTGTTTAATAAATAATAAATAATACATATTAAATATATATTTAATATTATATTGTTTAATAAATAATACATATATATTTAATATTATATTGTTTAATAAATAATACATATATATTTAATATATAAAAAATATGTATTATTTATTATTAATTATTAAATATGTATTATTTATTAAACAATATATTATTAAATATATATGTATTATTTATTAAATAATATAATATTAAATATATTATTATATATATATATATTTAATATTATATTGTTTAATAAATAATACATATATATTTAATAATATATTGTTTAATAAATAATACATATTTAATAATGTATTAATATAATATAATATAATATAATATAATATAATATAATATAATATAATATAATATAATATAATATAATATAATATAATATAATATAATAACAGAGGTGAATAATCACAGGTATGAACAGGTTTGGCACATCTTACCCTGGTGAGGTGAATGACTCCCTGTGACGTGACCGAACATCCCATAAACCCCACGAACTGCAGCTCGGGACAGTTCTCCGCGAACGCCTGCACGGATCGATCCGTCACCTGAAACACAGACGGGAAACACAGGAAAATGAGGAACAGCAGGAATAATCACCAGGCAAACGCAACAATAACGTCAGGCAAACGTGACGGAGCGTTAATGAAGAAATCGAGACTAATGAAGAAGTGTTTCTGCTAAACCTGTGGAGTAACTTCACTCATGTTTAAAAACAAGGTGATAAATCATTACATAACTCAATATGAATAATTTGTGCATGTCATATGTGCACTATTGTAATAATATCTGATATGTGTACATTTGTAATCATGCATGTACATTTTGGAAATTGTCTTATAATGTAACCGTTTGTTTATTTTGTATAAATGAAATCCCGAGAGTGACGCTTATTAAATAATGATGTATAAAGGGTCGGCATAATAACCACAGGCTTCAGACTACACCGGTTTCGCTTATTATCTATACATATTTTTGTTCTTTATTATGGAAAATTAAGTGTGAGGACCGAAATATTTTTTTGTTGAATTGAAAAAAATGTAAGTTGAATTGAACAGTGTTGTTATTGTGGACTAAAACGATTAAAAATAGCTTTCCCTAATGGAAATAAAGCTCAAACTAAAGAAAATATAAATATTAGATGAATAATAACTAAAACAACAAATAAAAGCTGAGTAGAAATGAACAAGCTTCGTTTGATGTATTGATTGAAACAAGAAACATGATATTATTGATACATATTTCCATGATTTACAGAAACTATAAAGGAAAATCATTTCAAAAGAAGCAAAATATTATTATTACAATGAAAGGAGACTTATTTTTCTCTTTTATAATAAAGTAGTGCTCTGATGACTATAAGATTAAGAACATTAAGTACTTTAAGTTATAAGTTGTATATTATAATTGCAATATTATATTTTTTTAATATTGCAACTACAAAATGAATATATACACACACACACATATACACATACATATATATATATTTAATAATATAATATTGCAATAATATATTATATTCTAATATATTTACAACATTGCACTGAATTATTAAACCGATATAACAACTTTTCTTTCAATCTCGCATCCAATCAACAGTTTGTGTCCTCACTTTGACCTTTGACCTTATGCAAAAGCAAGACGCATTAAATCAAATTCCCCCAACAATCAAATCAACAATATGGAAGCAAATCAAATCTAATGGCTGAACAAATTTAATAAGTGAATCATAATTTCAGCGGGCCGGCCTCTCGATCACCCGTCCCGGGTCAGAGGTCAGAGGTCAACCGCTGCCCATAACAATGCTGATTCTGGCAAAGCTTCCCAGGCCGAGTCCGTCGGGATTACGTAAAGCACCTTTAAACACACACGAGCGGGAGTGATGTGAACAACACACTCTTCCGGCACGGATATATCACGCGGCGGGATTCGCTAACTTCGGTCTGAAAGGTCATCGGGCGAATCCGAGTGAGACGGAGAGGAATTACACTCCGGCTGAGGAATTACACTCGTTTATCTCCAACGCAGAGTCTCTGTCAGGCCTCGACTCGACCTCAGGCCCGTGACCTCAGGGTTTCTGTGTCCGAGATCCATCAGGACTAACATTTAACATTTCCTTTAATACGCAACAATGTTATTGATCTCCTGCATTGACACTATTATACGAGAACTGAGCTGGACGATGACATAACTGTTTTCTAAATAAATGAACTAAATTAATAACTTTTTTACAACAAAAATGAAGCATCACTGAACTTACTTATTAACACACACACACACAGGAGCTCTTGAAGCTCCGCCCCCTGCGCCGGGAGCAGCAGCTCATTTGCATTTAAAGGGACACACATGAAACAACGCGTTTTTTCTGGCACTCAAAAAGTGACAACTTTAACATGCTATATACAAATATCTGTGGGGTATTATGAGCTGAAACTTCACACACACACTCTGGGGACATCAGAGACTTACTTTACATCTTGTGAAAAGGGCATTATACCACCCCTTTAATCTGGACTGTGACGCTATTTTCTTAAACAAACCGTGTTGCATTATGTTCCTGTTATCTCTGTAAAGCTGCTTAGAAACATTCTGTGTTGTAAAAAGCGCTGTATAAATAAATGTGACTTGACTTCTTCAGACCCGAGACTTCAAAAACCCGGAGAGGTTTGACAGCTCGTCCTCTTCACTTTTATTTTATTTATTTTTATTTGCCCTTTATTTAACCAGATGAAACTTTCTGAGATTATAAATCTCTTTTACAGAAGTGACCTGGCCAAGATGAGCAGCACAACATCATCCAAAACGAGTTAATAAATAAAATTTAAAGAAAATCACCATGACATTAAAAAATAGCATCACAATTTTTTTTTTTTAAACATTTACAAATAGTTTCTTCCTTTAACAGCTCACTAAGCAAAGCTGCAAAAATATTCATTGACACCATCAGGGTCGGCAATTTCAGGTCATTTTGTAAAAAGTTCCAATTACTGGATGTTGCTTTACTTTCAATTATTCATTCAGGAATTGAATGAATGAAGAAATGAATAAATGAAGAAATGAATGAATGAATAAAAAATGAATGAATGAATGAATGAATACAAATGAATGATTGAGTGAATGACTTTAACTCTGTGAACTGGTCAGTCAGTAATGTGATTCGGCACGACTCCTGCTTTTAATGCGTTTGGATCATGAACTGAGTTTTGAAACACAGACGTGAATAAACTCCAGCCAATATTCAGCCGGAGCAATAACTCACACCGCTTAATTCCTGCACTGTTATTTCCATCTCATCAAAATTCCTAAATTATGACAACGATCATTAGTTTGAATGGAAACATGTCCAAGTCATATTTTACACCACAAAAAAACTGAAGAAAATCAAAAATAAGAAATGACATTTTACATAACGACTAGAAGTCTTAGTGTGCATTATTATCAGGACACATTATTGACTTGGTTTGTTTTTAATAATATATTGTTGTACAGTTTTCATTATTTGTTTATTTAAATCAGCATAAATAAATTAGCATACTATGTTGTATACATTGATATAAACAAACAAATGAATGAATAAACGAATGGGCGTGTGAACAAACAAGTGAATTATCCATTACAATAATGAGATTTCAAGGTAAATGTGTTTCATTGTCATGAAAATAAAAGGTTGTATGAATGAATGAGTGAGTAACACAAACTAAATAATGAATGAATAAAAAAAGATGAATGAATACAAATGAATGAATGAACACGTATGAATGAATAAATAAATACAAAATGAATGAATGAATACAATATGAATGAATGAATAAGTGAGTCCAAATGATGAATAAATGAATGAATGAGTGAGTCCAAATGATGAATAAATGAATACAAAATGAATGAATAAATGAATGAATAAATAAATGAATTAATTAATGAATGAGTGAGTCCAAATGAATGAATGAGTGAGTCCAAATGAATGAATAAATGAATAGAAATGAATGAATGAGTGAGTCCAAATGAATGAATAAATGAATAGAAATGAATGAATGAATGAGTGAATGAGTGAGTCCAAATAAATAAATGAATAGAAATGAATGAATGAATGAATGAATGAGTGAGTCCAAATGAATGAATAAATGAATAGAAATTAATGAATGAATGAATGAGTGAGTCCAAATAAATTAATAGAAATGAATGAATGAATGAATGAATGAGTCCAAATAAATGAATAAATGAATAGAAATGAATGAATGAATGAATGAATGAATGAGTCCAAATAAATGAATAAATGAATAGAAATGAATGAATGAATTTGTGAGTCCAAATAAACGAATAAATGAATAGAAATGAATGAATAAATGAATGAATAGAAATGAATGAATAAATGAATGAATGAATGAATGAATGAGTGAGTGAGTGAGTGAGTGAGTGAGTGAGTGAGTGAGTGAGTGAGTACAAAAAAAATGAATAAATGAATAGAAATGAATGAATGAATGAATGAATGAATGAATGAATGAATGAGTGAGTGAGTCAAAATAAATGAATAAATGAATAGAAATGAATGAATGAATGAATGAATGAATGAATGAATGAATGAATGAATGAATGAATGAACGAACATACGAATGAACAAACGAACGAATGTTGCATTGCATTAACGACATTCAATGTGAATTAGAGAGAAATGCATTTAATTGTCCTGAAAATAAGACAATGCAAAAATCTAAATGATCAATGATCCTAAACACTGGCTTCATTTTCTTCATGCAACATGTTTCTTCTGATCTTGCGGAGACATTTGGAGGCAGGATCTGCGACTCTTCCTCAAGACTTACAAAAGAGGAGAAATAAAGAGCCAGAGATGACGCCGGTGTTAGTGAAGAAGACTCAGTCTAATCACGTGTCGTCTTCATCACGAGAGGATCCTCATCTAGCGGACAGAGACGCTCTCCATCTGAATAACATGGAGACTCCGTAACGGCTCCTGAGAGGACTCAGGCGACAGGACCGATTCATTCTCATTACTTTATTCTGGCCCGTAACAAGAGGCCGTTCTAACAGCCAATTTACTCCTGCAAATGCGAGTCAATAAAGCGTCCGTCAAAAGTGCTGATCCTCCGTATCCGGCTCAAATCTCCCGTTTGCCGCCCACCGTGAAGAGGGGCATTATGGGAGGTGGAAACAGATAAAGACAGTGGGGTGCAGCTCGCCGTGCTTCATCACTGAGATGGATGAGGGTGAGTGTGTGCAGGTCAGCGGGACGGTCATCCATCAGGGTAATTGTGTTAGAGATGCAGGTCTTTACATGCTGGACAAGCCAGTGTCGTTTACGAGACTGATGAGAAGAGTTAGAGAAACCTATAATGACCCGCTCCGGTTAAACTGGTCCATGTGTTGAGCCTCGAGTCATTACAGCTCAAACGCCTCCTGAAGCTGAGGTCACATGACCATTCACTGCTGAGGTCACATGATCACTGACTGCTAAGGTCACATGACCCCTCACTGCTGAGGTCACATGACCACTCACTGCTGAGGTCACATGATCACTGACTGCTGAGGTCACATGACCACTGACTGCTGAGATCACATGACCACTCACTGCTGAGGTCACATGACCACTGCTGAGGTCACATGACCACTCACTGCTGAGGTCACATGACCACTCACTGCTGAGGTCACATGACCACTGACTGCTGAGGTCACATGACCACTCACTGCTGAGGTCACATGACCACTGACTGCTGAGGTCACATGATCACTACTGCTGAGATCACATGACCACTCACTGCTGAGGTCACATGATCACTGACTGCTGAGGTCACATGACCACTGACTGCTGAGGTCACATGACCACTGACTGCTGAGGTCACATGATCACTACTGCTGGGATCACATGACCACTCACTACTGAGGTCACATAACCACTCACTGCTGAGGTCACATGACCACTGACTGCTGAGGTCACATGATCACTACTGCTGAGATCACATGACCACTGACTGCTGAGAGCAGAAGGATCTGTATGCTAATTTGAATCGCTCTCGCGTTACTTTGATGTCTGTCAATGCAGTGATGTTTGTATGAATAAATACACACACATATACATATACACATATACACACACATATATATATATATATATGATAAAATTTATATAATATAATACAATTTATTTTTATTTATATATTTTAATATACAATAGGTAACATAAATGCGTGTATGTATATACTTTTCTGTAAATATTTGTGATTAAATAAAAACTATATATTTTTTTTCAGTTAATTTAATTTTAATATCCAATAGGTAATCTATTAATCGCATCCAATAAAAGTTTGTAAATAAGTGAGTATGTGTGTGTATGTATTTCTATGCATATATACTGTATATACACATACACACATATATATTATAAACTTACATATTAAATAGATGTGATTAATCACGATTAATCGATCTGACAGCGCTTTCTACTATTTTCTACTTTCTGCTTCTAGTCTGAGATCCGCTGGTATTCATAAGAGGAACAATCTCATCCTAGACAGAATCTGATAGTCGATAAGCCTTGAGAGCAATATGATGTAATCAATATTTCTTCACTCTTAGGAGTGCATTAACATATATATGAGCTCAAGACTACAGACATGCACACCCAAAACCATAAAAATAAAACATTTGTTTCTTGGGGTTTTAAAATGCAATTACTAATATTGATTACTAGTTCAAGTATATTCTAAATAGCATCAATAAACGTGTGTTGCCATGCATTAAACTGTTGCCATGCATGCTTTATATTGACTGATATGTTCAGGATCGACTCCAGTATTGATACAAACACACAAAGATGAGATGCATTTATATGTGTGTGAGTGTGAAGTAGAGGTCAGTGTGTCTCATTATCCTCGTCTGCCGCGTCACACGAGTGCACGCACACACACACACACACACTCCCTCGTAATGGTGCCGCGGGGAATATTTATCAATTAACACCACTGCGCTAATTAAGAAACTCAGCATTCAGCGCGTCTCTCCAGCGCAGCGTGAGCCACTGACCTTGAACATGTTCTGATTATGTTATTGTTTTTGGACAGATATTTCTAAAAATATATTTATATTTAGCAAAGCAGAATAAAAGCGTTTGAATAAACATTAGCCATTAAAACGGAGTCGACCGCTGAGCATTTTAATCAGGCGTGTAATTGGGAGCCGACGGTCTTTTAACGCTTACGATTTATTCAGAACATGCAAAAAGAGTTGCACTGCTATACTAAAATATAGATTCTAACGCATATCAGAAGAGATTTTATAGCCACTCTCAAGACACTTTAAAATTGAACCCAAACAGAATCAAATGTTTCTCTTATGATATCATATCTCATATGATTACATTACACTAATGTTAATGTGATAAACGTACAAATACGGCATCAAAATCCACTTCATAACCTTTGTGTCTGCTTCGCTTATCATTACTAAAATCACCAGCAAACGCATTTTAATATAAGCTACTCAACTCAATTTATTTCACCCACAAATATAATTTCTCAAACCTCTTTGACTTTCATTCTTCGGTGAAGCACAAACAGAGATGTATGAAAAGCGAATGATGATTCAAACTGCTCTGAAAACATAAAAAGTATCATAAATGCTCTTTGTTTAAAAGTTTTAGAACGCAAAAGAAAAATTATTTATGATACATCATCATATTTTTTATGCAAAACCACTGGTCAAGCCAACAGGGGCAGTTACAGAGTATTTACAAATATTTTTATGAGTTACAATTATATTTCAGGAACACAGTAAAGTTTTAAACAGACGCGAGTCAGACGATAATTAATTGCGGTTGACAGTTACAAGGAACATCTGGCTTTCATTTTCGGGGCAGAACGAGTTACTCATGAACATCTGTTTCAGCCTCACGTCAAAACAGCGCAAATGGAGTAGTTATTCTTATCTTATCAAATAACATCAAAGAATCCTGAAAGGAAAGAAAAGAAAATAAAAAATAAAAAGATCACAGTTTCCACAGAAATATGAACTGTTTTCAACACTGATAATAATCATAAATGTTTCCTGATCATCAAATCCTCATATTAGAGTGATTTCTGAAGGATCATGTGACACTGAAGACTGGAGTAATGATGCTGAACATTCAGCTTTGATCACAGGAATAAATTACACTTTACTGTATATTCACATAGAGAACAGCTGACATACATTGTAAAAATATTAAAAAAATTTGATCAGCCTTGTTGAGTCCTTACTATTCTGACTGGTAGTGTGTATCTGTATTAGTCAGTGGCATAAAAGATATTCAAAAATAAGTGTGTTCTCCATCAGGAATAGATGTGTTTGTGATACAATACACTGGAAGGACGTCAGTAAGACTCACACACACCTCATACACACACTTGACTCTCAGACGTGTGTGAAGGAAGATGTTCCCGGACAGGCTGTCTGATCCGCGCTGGAAAGGTCAGACGCTCGTCAAAACAACATTAGAAATGACAGAAATACATTAGTGTGTGTCACTCTTCCTCTGACAACAAAACGCCCGAGTGAAACTGAACGACGAACGATAGTTCAGCTCCTCTGACATCAGTCCGTCTAATTTAATCTCTGCATGGAAACTCCAGAATTTCCTTGACGATCGATGAAGGTGAAACATCTCACTGATCGCTCATTCAGAAAGCAGAGGGTGTTTATTAAAGACTGATTACATTCTAGTGTTTTTCACACGTATTTCTTCATCTGAAGTATTTCTTTAGATAAACGCTTCGTCAAAATGCACAAATGCTTCATTTTACAAAGGAAAATCAATTTACTTATTCACTCTTATTGCACTCTAAAAAGGAGTTTTTGTGTAGCCCATAGTAACAACCCAGTGTTTGGGTAGTTTGTGTAACACAGATCCTGGGTCAGACGTAACAACCCTGTGTTTGGGTAGTTTTTGTGTAACACAGATCCTGGGTCAGACGTAACAACCCGGTGTTTGGGTAGTTTTTGTGTAACACAGATCCTGGGTCAGACGTAACAACCCAGTGTTAGGGTCATTTTTGTGTAACACAGATCCTGGGTCGGACGTAACAACCCAGTGTTTGGGTAGTTTTTGTGTTACCCAGCTCCTGGGTCAGACGTAACAACCCAGTGTTTGGGTCATTTTTGTGTAACACAGATCCTGGGTCAGACGTAACAACCGGGTGTTTGGGTAGTTTTTGTGTAACACAGATCCTGGGTCAGACGTAACAACCCAGTGTTTGGGTAGTTTTTGTGTTACCCAGCTCCTGGGTCAGACGTAACAACCCAGTGTTTGGGTAGTTTTTGTGTAACACAGATCCTGGGTCAGACGTAACAACCCAGTGTTAGGGTCATTTTTGTGTAACACAGATCCTGGGTCAGACGTAACAACCCAGTGTTTGGGTCATTTTTGTGTAACACAGATCCTGGGTCAGACGTAACAACCCAGTGTTTGGGTCATTTTTGTGTAACAGATCCTGGGTCAGACGTAACATCCCAGTGTTTGGGTAGTTTTCGTGTAACACAGATCCTGGGTCAGACGTAACAACCCAGAGTTAGGGTCATTTTTGTGTAACACAGATCCTGGGTCGGACGTAACAACCCAGTGTTTGGGTAGTTTTTGTGTTACCCAGCTCCTGGGTCAGACGTAACAACCCAGTGTTTGGGTAGTTTTTGTGTAACACAGATCCTGGGTCAGACGTAACAACCCAGTGTTAGGGTCATTTTTGTGTAACACAGATCCTGGGTCAGACGTAAAAACACAGTGTTTGGGTCATTTTTGTGTAACACAGATCCTGGGTCAGACGTAACAACCCAGTGTTTGGGTCATTTTTGTGTAACAGATCCTGGGTCAGACGTAACATCCCAGTGTTTGGGTAGTTTTCGTGTAACACAGATCCTGGGTCAGACGTAACAACCCAGTGTTTGGGTAGTTTTTGTGTAACACAGATCCTGGGTCAGACGTAACAACCCAGTGTTTGGGTAGTTTTTGTGTAACACAGATCCTGGGTCAGACGTAACAACCCAGTGTTTGGGTAGTTTTTGTGTAACCCAGATCCTGGGTCAGACGTAACAACCCAGTGTTTGGGTAGTTTTTGTGTAACACAGATCCTGGGTCAGACGTAACAACCCAGTGTTTGGGTCATTTTTGTGTAACAGATCCTGGGTCAGACGTAACATCCCAGTGTTTGGGTAGTTTTCGTGTAACACAGATCCTGGGTCAGACGTAACAACCCAGTGTTTGGGTAGTTTTTGTGTAACACAGATCCTGGGTCAGACGTAACAACCCAGTGTTTGGGTAGTTTTTGTGTAACCCAGATCCTGGGTCAGACGTAACAACCCAGTGTTTGGGTAGTTTTTGTGTAACACAGATCCTGGGTCAGACGTAACAACCCAGTGTTTGGGTAGTTTTTGTGTAACACAGATCCTGGGTCAGACGTAACAACCCAGTGTTTGGGTAGTTTTTGTGTTACCCAGCTCCTGGGTCAGACGTAACAACACAGTGTTTGGGTAGTTTTTGTGTAACACAGATCCTGGGTCAGACATAACCACCCAGAGATTGAGTTATTTACCACAGGCTTCTTGTGTCCTCTTCAGGAGAGAGCAGTGAAGCTCCGTCAAATTGGTGCGTGTCTTCGGTAAAATACAGGTTTGTGTACATTTTTGTATTTAGAAATTCGTTATTTTTCTGTATATCGTTTAATTGTATGCAAAGCAACATACAGAGCATGATGTGAGTCACCTAAACAAGTGTTGCGTGATGGAAACGCCTGATGCCTTGCATAACATTTTATGATTTTATTCAAAAAAAGGATACAGAACATAAATACGTATTATGTTAAAATAATTGATTGATTGATTGTTGATTGTTTATGGACAGGTTATGAAGTCAGTCACAGCATATTTCTGCTACGAAACGCAGGGCGTCTGAAGTTAGAAGTTCCCGCTGAACGGTGGAAACGGGACAACAGAGACTGGGCCATTACACTCGAATTACTTCTAAATGTTTCAGTTTTACTTCTAATATTTGTTAAATGATCTTAAATGTATGCAATATGTATGTATTCAAAACTATATAAAATATACAATAGTGTAAAATATTATTTAAAAAAAAATTATCATGCAAACCAGTGATTGTGTGGAGTATTATTATTATTATTTTAAGTTTAGAGGATTTAAGTTAACCCTTATAATAATTAATAATAAAAAAAAGCTAGTACTATAGTAAAAATAAATCCAGTATGCTGGGTTAAATAACCCAATTTGCAGGGTAAAATTAACCCAGCATGTGTTCTGTCCTATATTGACCCATATTTGGTTGTTTTTAACCCCGTGTTTATTAGAGTGTGTCCTTCAGTCGTGTTACACGTTTAAAATGATTCATTCTCAACTCCTTCAAATAAAAACAGCCTGATTTTCATCAAACCGAAGTGAAGGCGCTCGAGACGGATGGTTAGTCTACGGAGAAGCTGGGATAATAAAAAGCTGTCGTGCCCAATGAAAAATACATTTAATCTCCAGACTGTTTGACCGGGTTGTTGGAGCACCTATTGTTTGATTGTCATGTCTTTTTAATAACTTAATTCATTTGCGTTTGAAAGGCTCAATATGGCGGAGCTGCTCGATTCATTTGATTTCTGCCAGACTGTGACGTCTTTGATTGCCTTCTCGACCCGTCAGACTTTATAAGCAAGTTTCCCGTGAATAAATCCGTACTGACTCCAGCTGAAGTGTATAATGTCATCACAGATCAATATACATGTCAAGCTCGAACACGTTTACCAAAACAACGACGAAAATGTTAAGAGGACGACCTTTGGTAACACTTTATTTTACAGTGTCCTTGTTACATATGTTACATACTTACCATAGTAATAACAGTAAATTATGCTTAATTACATGCAACTAACCCTCAACCAAACCGTAACCCGACCCTAACCCTATAGTAAGCACATGTAGTTAATTAATATTACTCAGTACTTAAATATAATTACACTGTAACAATGACACCTTAAAATAAAGTGTAACCCAAGGTTTTTTTAAATGACTGAAACAAGACGACGTCGGTCAACACTAACCACAATATCTACATGCAATAGTTGACCAAAAAGATGATAAATGTGTCAAATAAAGCATGCATATTAGTTGACATGGTCTTGGTTTGTGTTTATAGGTGAAAGTTGCAATAATTCTAATGAAATTTCAGTGATCAGTAATAAAGATTACAATTTTGAGCAAAATAATTGTGATTATCAGTTTAACCAGCATGCATGACTGAAATAATTCATCATTGACTTAAACTGGACTAAAGTTTGACTAAATATGATAAAAACTAACAAGACAGACTAAATTTAAAAAAAAAGTTAGCCAACACATTTATTATTTCGTCAACACCTTTACACAAGGTTGATAACATTAGTTTACAAGGTTTAGTTAGCTAAGCATTAATAAATCTTAACGTTAGACATTTATTAATACATTATTAAAGCCAAAACATATATTGGTTACACTGTTCATATTAGCTAATGCATTAACTCATGTTAAGAAATGAGACCGTATTATAAAGTGTCACCAATATTCCTTATAATCAGACTTCTCCTTAAAACTACATGTGCAGTGAGTTCAGAGTCCAGTGTTTAATGCACAGGGATATTGAATCCTTCTATTCTCAGCATTACAGTCTGCTTCAGTAACACACACACACACACACGTACATCACGTTTGTAATTAATTCAGTGATTTTGCACCTTCTGCGAGGAGCGTTTAGAGATATGAGAGCGCTTTTAGACTTTCTCCGTTTGTGTAAACCTAGAGTATTTATTTTTTCCTGCATTAATTTTACACGTCTAGTACAATTATGTGGTTTTGTTTCATTAATACAGTGTGTACTTTCTTGATTTACCCCAAAATAAATGGAAGTGAAATGTGACAACATGCCCCATAGGTGGGGTACATCATAACATGGATGTATAACATAAAATCATAACATAAAATATTTTGTCAATAAAATACAATTATTAACTTTTTTTATATGAAATAATGGCATTTTTTACTAATTAAAAATAAAGTAATTTTTGAGTTTGACAACAAACATACTGGAAAACACAGCTATACAGCAGCACAGTTCAAAACATTATAATAATTAATAATTTCTGAACATTGACTCTCAGTCTTTTTCTTATGGTTTCTCAATAGAATTCATAAAAGTATAGAATAGAATATCATAGTTCTAATAGGGGCTCATTGTGACTCCGTGTGACAACATGCCCCGCATTAAACCCGGCGAGTGTTTCTGCTAGTTAGTGAAGCATTAAAGAACCTATCAACTGTTAAATAACAGATATAAGATTAAAATGATATCAGATTTGTCTCATTTTAAATACACACAGAAAAAAAAAAGAGAACACACACTAAATAAACACAAAACATTTACTTTTGCTATGGATAAATTAATGTTATTTAACTGTGATATCTTCCAAAGATTTCTGAATTTTGGCACAGTTTTTTCTCTATAAAGTGTTGATATGGAAACTAGTACATGCACTAAGTTTCAACATGCTGGCATGTGTGGAAGTCTTTAAAACAAGTGTGTGACAACTTGCCCCGCTCATGGGCCTGGATGTATTGTTGGAAAGACTTGTGTTGTGATGTGGTTTTGTGTGCAAGTGTAAATTCTCCGTCTGATCCGTACGGTCATGTTTTCAATTTCCTTTGCTGTTGATTTAATGGCTGGAGTGAACGCATGCTGCTTTTAATTTAAAAAACACACACACACACACACACACACACACACACACACACACACACACACGTTTTCCCTCGATGCACACACACTCTAATCCAGCACTGATTAAACACACACACACACTAGGGGAAATGAAACACCGCACATGCGAAACATTTGTGACATTTTTCACGTTTCAGTCTCACAATCCGGGAGCTTTTGTGGCCCTTAAAGGGACAGTTCACCCAAAAACAGGCGCGATGATTTTTGCAACAATAAACCGAAGGCCGGAATCGTGAATGCAGTTCTAGAATGGAATTCACAGTTTAATGTGAATTGTCACAGTCAAAAGTAGGGCTGTAAATTAATGTAATTTAAAAAAGATATGGCCTGGTGTCTGCTGTTATTAAACCGCAAAAATGCTAAATAAAAGTTCAGTTTAACAAAGAAATAATGCATACATACACATGCACACACACATGCACACACAAACAAACACACATGCATACATACACATGCACACACACATGCACACACAAACACACATGCATACATACACGCATACACACACACAGCACACACACAGATACCCACATGCTTACACACACACGAATATACATGCATACACACACACACACACACACACACATTAAATTCAGCTCTGTCAACTGATAACATGCATATATATATATATGCATTATATCTGTCAGTGGTTGCATTGCTTTTTCCACTTATACTACAACATATTTGCTCAATTCACTGCAAATGTATGTATACTCTTCTGATTTATTGATGAATTCAGAAGCATTGCATATTGCACAACTTCGCAGAAAATGCGGCACGCACACACACATACACACACACACACACACACACACACACACACACACACACACACACACAAAAGTCAAGTCACCTTCATTTATACAGAGCTTTTAACAATACAGATGTTTCACAGCAGCTTTACAGTGATAACAGGAGATTACAGTAACAGAGATTGTTTCGGCTTTACAGCAGATCTAGAATAAAGTTATTGTCCAGATAAAGTTAGTTTTGATTGATCCACTTCTGTTGTAAAGATCATTAGTTATTAACTTAGCGGCCGCTAACACACACCGTTCTCACAGAAAACTCTTAATGCAGCAGTGTTTGGTGCTCGAGAACGCAAAACATGAAACAGGTTCAACGGTGCAAGCCCTGAAACATTTATAATACAGAATTGTTTATTGCTTCCGCGTGAACCGGAATTATCCCGACAGCGGTAAAGGGAAGGAGGCCTTCACAGGGGAGACACTTCACACACACAAATATATTCAGTGTAAATATGCAGCATGCATACACATACATGCGCACACAGACACACACACACACAGATTAAATATTATGAGGTCAGTTTAAAAAAATTAAACATGAAAAATGAAACTGGTTGCATTGCCTTTTCAAATTATACTACAAAATATTCACTGCAAATGTCGTCCATTGCAAATCTTTCTATTTATACTGCATTTTTAGCATTACAGCAATAAAAGCAGTGTGTGTGTAAACCAGCACACTCCAAAAATCCCCAAAAGTGCAAAAAACACATATATTCAGTGTAAATATGCGGCACGCACACACACACACACGCATCCATACAAACACACAGACACATATGTAAATATGCGGCACGCACGCACGCACACACACACACACACACACACACACACACACACACAGATGTAAACATGCGTCATGCACACACATATACACACACATACACACACACATACACACACAGATGTAAACATGCGTCACGCACACACATATACACACACATATACACATACATACATACACACACACACACACACACACAGATGTAAATATGCGGCATGCACACACATACACACACACACAAACACAGATGTAAATATGCGTCACGCACACACACACACAGATGTAAATATGCGTCACGCACACACACACACACACACACACACACACACACACACACACACACACACACACAGATGTAAATATGCGTCACGCACACACATATACACACACATATACACATACATACACACATACATACACACACACACACACACACACACACACACACACACACACACACAGATGTAAATATGCGTCACGCACACACACACACACACACAGATGTAAATATGCGGCATGCACACACATACACACACACACAAACACAGATGTAAATATGCGTCACACACACACACACACAGATGTAAATATGCGTCACGCACACACACACACACACACACACACACACACACACACACACAGATGTAAACATGCGTCACGCACACACATATACACACACATATACACATACATACACACACACACACACGCAGATGTAAATATGCGGCATGCACACACATACCGGTACACACACACACACACACACACAGATGTAAATATGCGTCACACACACACACACAAACAGATGTAAATATGCATCACACACACACACACACACACACACACACACAGATGTAAATATGCGTCACGCACACACACACACACACACACACACACACACACACACACACACAAACAGATGTAAATATGCGTCACACACACACACAGCTGTAAATATGCGTCACGCACACACACACACAGATGTAAACATGTGTCACGCACACACATATACACACATATACACACACATATATACACACACACACAGATGTAATTATGCGGCACGCACACACATACACTCACACACACACACAGATGTAAATATGCGTCACACACACATATACACACACACAGATGTAAATATGCAGCACGCACACACACACACACACGCATGCATGCATACACACACACACACATACACACACACACACAGGCATCCACACACGCATCCACACACACACACAGATGTAAATATGCGGCACGCACACATATACACACACACACATGCATCCATACACACACACACACACACACACACACACACACACACACAGATTAAATATTAAGAGGTCAGTTAAAAAAATAAACATGCATGGATTAATTGTTCACAATAACATCTATAACATGCATTTTTTTTAATAGATGTAGGTGAATTTCGAAACATGTTTAATGTCCTTTTAACAACACAACATTCGACAACAGCGTCGTTATCTTTCCATTTATACTGCATTTTTAGCATTACAGCAACAAATGCAGAGTGTGTGTAAACCAGAACACTGAAAAACAAAAAAAGCAGGAATATATTGAGTGTAGATATGCGGCGCGTGTCCTGCCATGTCTGTCACCGGGACGCAGCGGCCCGAGGCTGAGCCGGAGGCGAGCCGGGGGCGAACGAGCCCCTCTGACCCGAAGCGTCTCTCGGTCTCTAATGACTCACACCGAGGGTTTGCCGAAGGACAGGTGAACACCTCGACTCTGAGGGACAGCAGAACAGCTTTCAGGATGGAAGAGCGTCAGTGTCACTCATTAACCAGAGCAGCTCAACGCTCATCCATGAAGCTAAACAACACTAAACACGTGTCCTAACTACACGGCATGTTAACCAGAGTGTGTGTCCTGACCAGCCGCGACGGCGACACGTGACGATTCTGTTTAAGAAACGGTTTCTAATTTTCTGCGACGTCGCGCTGGAACAACAAACACAAAGTGTGGCGATGATGATCTCAGGTGCTGTTTATGTGCTTTATTTAATGTTTAAGCGTGTCATGTGATTCTGTATATCATTTAGTGCTCCAGCTTTGAGGCTGTAAAGGCAACAATGGATAATTGTTGCTTTTGGAATGTTTCCATTTGTTTAAAGGGGTGGTATAATGCCCTTTTAGATGTAAAGTAAGTCTCTGATGTCCCCAGAGTGTGTGTGTGAAGTTTCAGCTCAAAATACCCCACAGATATTTTTATATAGCATGTTAAAATCATCACTTTTTGAGGGTGAGTAAAAAAGTGCAGTTGTGTGTCTGTCCCTTTAAATGCAAATGAGCTGCTGCTCCCGGCACAGGGGGGCGGAGCTTCATCAGCTTGCACTCACACAGACACACACTGAAAATGTCAAAAACTTTTAGCCTTTTATGTTCAAACCGAAGTCAGACAATGATGGAGAGACTCAAGAAGAAGTGACAACATGTAGAAGCAACAGGACATTTCTGAATGTTAGTTGGTAAATTTATGTAGTTATCTTCTAGTCATTGATTAGCATATTCTGTCTTGATAATCTATAAATTGTGTTCAGGGGGCGGGGTTTATGTAAATTGTAGTGTTAGTGATGTCACTAACCCGTGAAGAAGCTCGTTGTAGTCTCTACCAGCCGTTTGTTGTAGTCCTTATAAAGTGATTTATTTAAAAGCAAATCTCTCCCTTTGCTCTGAACTTTGAGCGTCGTAACTTTGCAGATGTTGTTTATGCTCAAACAGCAACATTACACACTAACTAAAGTTAGAAAAGTCAAATCATAATCAACCACCCCTTTAAGAGGTTAAGTGCTCACAGAGTTTTCATCTGTTGTCGGGATGAGGATGAGGAGATCATTCCACCAGCAAGGAACCGTTTAAATGAAAGTGAAGCTCAGTTTCTCTCCGTCCTCCTCAGTAAGTGTTTAATGTGTCAGTGAGTGACCTGTGTGTGTGTGTGTGTGTGTGTGTGTGATCACGGCCCGTAATGAGCTCTGACTGTGTGTGCGCTCGCTCTAAATGCCATTTATCCTTCCTAATTGGGGAGCAATTGGTGTTGAGCAATGAGACGATAGCACTGGGGCCGATAATAAAGAGCAGAGCCCTCCTTCATCACACTGATGCACACACACATCTCAGCTTCACACACTCACGTTAATCAGAACGACAGCAGAGTAATTAGTAAATGACCGTTCACACGCTTATACTGTAATAATGCAGTGTGAAAAGAGTCGTCGTGTGAGGACGAACACATCAGAATGTATTTAACCTCTTGTGCTCAATATTTCAGATCATGTGATGTTACGTCTTCTGATAAATGTTGCGCTTTTTATTAGTTATTACTTGATGCAAAGATCATGCAAATTCAGGATGGAGTATAAAATGATATAAAACTTTAGTACTTTTGTAAATAGTCCAACAGTGTTTAGATGATATTTGGGTTCATTTTGAAATCTCAACTTTTTTTTTTACATAATTTCTCCAAACAGATACATATGTTTTTATTATTATTATTATTATTATTATTTATTTTAATAGCATCCATCCATCCAATCATTTTGTCAGATTTATCATCATGTTTATGATATGATGCAGGATTCATAATGAATAATTGTACAACATTTATATGAAATGCTTGTAGTTGTGTTTTGTTTAGTTGTGGTTTTGGTGGCGTGTGTGTTCAGTAATTGTGCATAATTTCTCCAAACAGATTGATGTTTTTTTAATATTATTTATTTAATAGCATCCGTCCATCCATTCATACTAAATAGCTTTTTTGTGAGATTTATCATCATGTTTATGATATGATGCAGGATTCATAATGAATAAATGCTTGTAGTTGTGTTCTGTTTATTTCCTTTAGTCGACGTGTGTGTTCAGTAATGTGTTTTGCCAGCAGTGATTTCAGTCAATATGACTGTGATTGATTCACAGATGGGATCGGTGTAATATTACCAACACGTTCTGGATTTGCTTCAAGCTGTTTTATCAATCCATTGCTAAAATATGAGCAGATATAAGTCTCACGAGACCAACAAATCCATGGTTAGATCCTGGATTTACGTTGCCAGGCAGAATCTCCAGGTCTTTCAGTGTGTCTTCGGCTCAGATTCGGGGAGTTCAGACACGTTTGGGGCTTTTTCACCCTGTTTTGGGGGGGAATTGAATGTAGAAGTATGTAATAATTCATGGGAATGCATGGTGAGAGAGTCATACCGGCATACAAATCTCTCACACTGACCGGTGAAATCCAACACATGCTACATAATTTAAAGTCCCATTGTAGTCAATAATTTTATCCCTTAAAACTCATCTTTGATCACCAAAATTACATATTTAAACGTTTTTTCCTTTAAAACAAATATTAAAATATCTTGAATGTAACTCGACACCTTTGCCTCATTTAGTATGCGTGGTTCTATGAATATGCAAATGAGCCCCGCCTCCACTCACTCACTCAGCTCAGAGATCCACTGGTTGACGATCACACGTTGATCTGATTGGTTACAAGGTAGTTTGTGACGTCAGAAACACCAGCGATTTCAAAGCGTGTTTTTGAGACTGTCTTTGGTTCACTGCAGTTTTAAGGAGGAAATACTCAGCAATGCTGTCGACTTATGAACTTACACATGCTTTGTCTTAAAGCATATTAAAAACACCACATAGACACATAAACAACTTTATATCAGAATGTCTAAATCACTAAAAAAGTATTAAAATCGTACTAGACTAAACTATAACCGCGTTTCCTGCAAAAGAGTGTGTTGTCGAGTTGTGAACAGTATGGGACTGAAAGATATAAAATAAAATAAAAACTCATCTTTCTATTGTGACGCTTAGCAAGTGTTCGTCTGAGTAATGAACAAATGACTCTTTTTGTGAGGAATCAGTCAAAAAGATTCACAAGCAATCTCTAGCGTTAATGCAATCGGATCAAAAGCAGAACTATTACATTTCTAGATAATCTACATTAAATACATCTGTTGTGTGTGAATGAACGGCCAGAACGCGTTAAAAGTTTCTGTTTTCTGTGAGAACGGTGTGTGTTAGCGGCCCCTAAGTTATTAACTAATGATCTTTACAACAGACGTGAATCAATCAGAACTAACTTTATCAATAACTTTATTCTAGATCTGCTGTAAAGCCTGAACAATCTCTGTTACTGTAATCTCCTGTTATCACTGTAAAGCTGCTGTGAAACGTCTGTATTGTTACAGCGCTGTATAAATGAAGGAGACTTTACATTTATGCATTTAGCAGATGCTTTTATCCAAAAGAGGAACAATTGGTCTCTACACACCGCAGCCGTTTCCCATTTAATATCCATATTAAAGAAGTTAGCAGATCTTCTGAAGCACAAGCTCCCACAGGCCTCACGGGAAGGCTCGTGCGATGGACGGCCAACATCAGGCTTCGTTCTCATGATCGTCTCGACGCTCGAACTCGTGCCATGAGAAGGGCTTTTACTGGGGGATCGTTCACACTCGGCAAACGGGAATGTGACGCTTTCAAAAGCAAGACACAAAGAGCCAGGGTCAAAACATGAGCGGAAAGAAGAAGATCTGGCAGCGTCTTTACTGTCAGAGTTCTGGGATGAACATCGAGGAGCGGGTCAATGAACACTGACGCTTCAGAAGCACACACACACACAACAACAGATTCTGCCTTAAAACACACACATGCATGAGGGAAACACACACACACACACACACACACACACACACACACACACACACAACAGATTCTGTCTTAAAACACACACATGCATGAGGGAAACTCACTCACACACACACAACAACAGATTCTGCCTTAAAACACACACATGCATGAGGGAAACTCACTCACACACACACACACACACACAACAACAGATTCTGCCTTAAAACACACACATGCATGAGGGAAACTCACTCACACACACACACACACACACACACACGAGTCATGCTGCGTGTGAACGCCATCTGAAAGACTCTGAACTCTTCTGTCTAATGTGATGGACAGAAACACTGAATATATGATTATAATGCATCACTCTTTCAGTGGAGGAAATGAAGTATAGACCATATTTGCAGTTGCTGAAGGAAAAGTCAGAGCTGGTTTATAGGTGTTGTAAAGGCAACATGGGCGCATTCAAATTTGATTGTAAATATAACTATGACATCATCGATGGAGTTACAAGGTTACATTTTGAATTGAAGTCAATGGAAGATTTTCAAACTTTAATCTTAAATGTATCATTTTCAAAATTAAATGTAACAAATTATATTTTAAAATTTCAGGTAACTGAAGATTTTATAATTTTATATATATAGCCTACATAATATTTTAGGAATATATAACATATGTCATTTTCAAAATTACATCTAAAAGTATCTTGTTTTTAAAAATTTGAACGCAGAATCAACGGAAAAATTTTCAATCTTGAATTAATTTTCAAAATGACCTCTAAAAGTATCTTGTTTTTAAAAATGTAAAAAGCTGAATCAACAAGATTTTCAAAGTTCAATCTTAATTTTAAATTTTCTAAATTAAATGTAAAAGTATCATGTTTAAAAAAATTTGAACGCAGTCAACGGAAACATTTTCAAACTTCTATTTGAACTAAAATTTGCAAATTTTTGTTTAAAAGTATCATATTTTTTAAAACGTTAAAACTTCTATAAATCATAAAACAAAACAGATGAAACGCAGTTGAAGATCTAAATGCGTCTCATCTTATGATTCCTCCACATAAATCTCTGATAATCATAATCCAGCATCTGAGACGAAGCTAAAGTGTCTGCTGATCTACACACACACACCGACAGCTGTCCATCAATCCATCAAATCTCAGCCGATAATGGAATCTGGAGGGATAAAGTGTGAGTTTGACCTCTCCTGTACCTTTAAACACACACTCATGAGCGTAAACACAGATCATATTTCTGCACGACGACACTAAACCATAAGGCAACAGAACCGAAAACTATCGGCCGTCCTTCCGTTGAACTGTAATTTTTGCGGTCAGGCTTTGATTTTGAGGCTCTGCTCGCTGTGAAGCTCAATATTAAACGGGTTTCAAAATGATTACCATCATCATCATCATCACCATCATCTGGTATGAATAGAGCTCAGGAAATATCTGTGTGTGATTTGTCCCGTAGGAGATTGTGAGGTTGCAGGTTGTCACCAGCTGAGAAGAGAAGCGTTTTGATAACGAGGCCTTTCAGAACATCATCTGAACGAAGACCCGGAGAACGAGTGTTTATCCCGAGCGGTGAGGAAGAACCGCGGACTCTTAAAGCCTGCTGGGTTAACTGGACATTATCTTCAGAAACGTGAACTAGACTGAAGCTGAAGCAGAGAAATCAGAGCTCAGTCACACAGAGAAAGAGACGAGGCAATCTGCAAAATCACATCATGCTCGTATCCGGGCAGGAAACAGCGAACCGATGAAAGCGTCGTCCGGATATACAGAGACACTGCTAAATAAACTACTACAAAATACAGGGATGGAAGAAAATCATTCAAATGATGGATCATTCAGTTACTGTTTTAAATCAGTCTACATTCGTCTCTGAGTGAGTCACTGAAGCATTCCAGTTAATGAATCTTTATTTTATTAAAAATAATGTCATTATTATATTAAAATAATGATATATATATAAAATTTTAGATTTTTTGCAAATAACATAATATATATTCGAAATACTGAAATATTTTATTAAAAATTATGTCATTATTATGTTAAAATAATGATATATATATAAAATTTTAGATTTTTTGCAAATAACATAATATATGTTCGAAATACTGAAATATTTTATTAAAAATTATGTCATTATTATATTAAAATAATGATATATATATATAAAATTTTTGATTTTTTGCAAATAACATAATATATATTCGAAATACTGAAATATTTTATTAAAAATTATGTCATTATTATATTAAAATAATGAAATATATCTAAAATTTTAGATTTTTAGCAAATAACAATATATATTCGAAATACTGTGCATATATATATATATATATATATATATATAAATAAAAATGTTCACAAAAATCTAAAGTAATATATATTTATATTATATTTTAATATAACAATTACATTATCTTTTAAAACACTTAATAGATACATTTAATATTTTTTGTATTAGTATTAAATAAAAATTTGAAAATAATCCTTTAATGAGTGACATTATATGTGTGTGTGTGTGTGTATGTATACTATATATATGTGTGTGTGTGTGTGTGTGTGTGTGTGTGTGTGTGTGTGTGTATGTATATACTATATATATATGTGTGTGTGTGTGTGTGTGTGTGTGTATGTATATACTATATATATGTGTGTGTGTGTGTGTGTGTATGTATTTACTATATGTGTGTGTGTGTGTGTGTGTGTGTGTGTGTGTGTATGTATGTATATACTATATATATGTGGGTGTGTGTGTATACTATATATATGTGTGTGTGTGTGTGTGTGTGTGTGTGTGTGTGTGTGTGTGTGTGTGTGTGTGTGTGTGTGTGTGTCTGTGTATATACTATATGTGTGTGTGTGTGTGTGTGTGTGTGTGTGTGTGTGTGTGTGTGTGTGTGTGTGTGTGTGTGTGTGTGTGTGTGTGTGTGTGTGTGTGTGTGTGTGTGTGTGTGTGTGTGTGTGTGGTCGTTGTTGTTTTTTGTACAAAATTTAAATATTTATCTGAAATGGCATGTCGGTGTGCTGGTGTATCTGAGATGGCAAGTTCCTCCATATGAACACACACACACACACACACACACACACACACACACCACTGATCGAACTGGGAGAACGTGTCAGAGACTCAGTCACATGAGCATCTGCTAAAAGAAAGGAATGAGGAAGTGCCTGGAAGAGGGAAGGACGGCGTGTGCCGAGGATATGTATTATTAACGAGGCGGTTCTGCTGATTGGAGCTCGAGGATCTTCAGCTGCGCAGAGCCACTGCTTTATTTACAGCACATTATTAATGGAGCGGGGTTAAGACTTTGATACGGCCCCTGTGTCCGCTTTGATGCTACTGTAGAGATGCACACGAGGGACACACACACACACACACACACACACACACACACACACACACAACAGATCCTGCCTTAAAACACACACATGCACGAGGGAAACTCTCTCACACACACACACACACACACACACACACACACACAACAACAGATCCTGCCTTAAAACACACACATGCACGAGGGAAACTCACACACACACACACAACACACAACAACAGATCCTGCCTTAAAACACACACATGCACGAGGGAAACTCACACACACTCGCCTGAGGAGACGTGTGTACGCATGGAGAACACATTGTTAAAACAACACACGATTGCACAGGTTGGGACTCGAGACTGACAGCGTGTTTTTGTTTATCCTTCCCAAAATTCAAAGGCACCGGCGCTCTGGAGGGAGAGATACGCGTGTGTGTGTGCGTGTGTGTGTGTGTGTGTGTGTGTGTGTGCCCGTGGGGAACAGCAGGAGAATCTCGTGATCATGATGCATGTGTGGGCCTGAGACTGGATCTCAGAGCTCCTGACAGAGACCCGTCTGAATCTCCACACATTACACTGATCATTCACAGCTTTAATGTGAGGTCGAGAGCTGGAAGACTCACTAAACCATGACTAAACATTCACTTTGGCTTTACTATTAAAGTGGTTCTCAAATATAGGCCTCGGGAAACTGTGCAAGAGGGCCTTAAAAGAACATAAAATGGTGAAAATCCAGCTTTTAATGTTGTTTATGTGTCTATGTGGTGTTTTTAATCTGCTTTAAGACAAACCATGTGTAAATTCATAAGTCGACAGCATTGCTGAGTATTTCCTCCTTAAAACTGCAGAGAACCAAAGACAGTCTCAAAAACACGCTTTGAAATCGCTGGTGTTTCTGACGTCACAAACTACCTTGTAACCAATCAGATCAACGTGTGATCGTCAACCAGTGGATCTCTGAGCTGAGTGAGTGAGTGGAGGCGGGGCTCATTTGCATATTCATAGAAGCACGCATACTAAATGAGGCAAGGGTGTCGAGTTACATTCATCATGTGCACATGTGCAATAACTAAACCCTAGTTTGGAAACTAACCAAAGCAATCAAACTGATGTTAAACACACTCAGTTTAGCACCAAATGCTCTAGTGTGCACTAGTGTAAGTGCCCTATTTAGAGAAGATTTGAACATCCTCCACAATCAAACTACAGGTTTCTAGAAGTGGATTTAGTCGAAAGCATCTTCCAGAGTGACATTACTCACTGGAACTTCTGCTTTTACACCGGTCTGCTATTCTCAAACTTTTATTAAAGCTACAATATGTATTTTTTTCCGCCGCTAGCGGTCGCTAACCTCTTACAATAACAGAGGCGTAAGAGTTATAATGTTATTCTGTGTGTTAGTTTGTCAGTATGAGACTAGCAGTGAGCGAGATCAACATTAGAATAACACACCGATCATATTCTAACATTTCATCATGTTGAGCTGTATAACATTGATTAGTTTTATGTACATTTGCGCGTCTCTGTCGAGTGGAAGTTAGCCGCGGACGCTAGCTCTCGGCATCTCGAAAACGCCACGCTGATATTGATCCTCGTTTTAGTTCTCCTTCTGTCCCAAAGTCTGCTTGCCATGGTCCATAATGTTTGAAACAACAACAGCGTGAGCGCGCCGCTAGACGTAACGCAGTCGTCCACGTCTGTCGCCATGGTTACTACAGCAGTACGAGCGGAAACCAGGGATAACGCGGATATTACATCATTGACAGGCGACACTGAACAGGGACGAGCCGTTATTTAAAATGATGAATTTCTCTGAAATTAAAAATCTTTGGGAACTTTTGGGATATTGTAAGTGCAGAACTGCAGGAAATATATCACACTGTGCAAGTGCTTTTTAGATATTTTATTACAAAAATCTTACATATTGCAGCTTTAAGCACAGATACGGATCTCAGATCTGGAGGGGCAACAGATTTGAGCCGCTTAAACACAGACCGAGAAGAAAAACACGAGGATGACTGGAGATCCTCTGAGTCTCACAACAGAGAGTCTCCGGTGAAACACACACACACACACACACACACGGACGCTTGACCTTGACAGTGTGAAGAACAGCTCAAATAAACAACATCACAACATCTGTGCATGAGAGACTCTCGCTCACTGACAGCGTTCACAATAAATCTGCATTAATACACAGACGCGGCGGCTCCACTTTTCACCAATACAACACTTTACAACTGTTTTCACAATTAAAAACACACTTTTATATACAAATTATATATAGAGACAATATATAGTTTCTCATCTGCTCACCAAATCTGCATTTATGCAATTATAAATACAGTAAAAAATGTGAAATATTATTATAAATGTAAAATTTCCTCTGTGAATATATAGTAAAGTGTAATTTATTCCTGTGATCAAAGCTGAATGTTCAGCATCATTACTCCAGTCTTCAGTGTCACATGATCCTTCAGAAATCACTCTAATAGGATGATCTTTAAATAATCTGAAAGCTGAATGAATAAGCTTTCCATTGATGTATGTTTTGTTATGATAGGACAATATTTGGCTGAGATACAACTATTGTAAATCTGGAATCTGAGGGTGCAAAAAAATCGAAACATTGAGAAAATCTCCTTTAAAGTTGTTCATTTATGTTGGCGATTGTGCAGCATTCACTCACAGAAACACGTGTTTTATATATTTACGGTAGGAAATTTACTAAATATCTTCATGGAACATGATCTTTACTTAATATCCTAATGATTTTTGGCATAAAAGAAAAATGGATCATTTTGACCCAGTGTATTGTTGGCTATTGCCACAGATATCCCCGTGCGACTCGAGACTGGTGACGTGATCCAGGGTCACATTGGTTAAAAGTTGTCTTTTTTCTTTATAATAACTCACAGGGATGAAGCGTTCTCAATAACCACAGGAACGCGAGTTAAAGAGAGTAAAGTGGCTCATATCATCACATTAGCCTTATAAACTCTTATAAACTTATATAGCCCTGAAACTGAAGGAAACGCTAGCGATCGATGTATTGGCTTGCCAACACAGCCTGATTAATTCATATCTATTGTCTGCTATGAGCTTCAGCATGTAGGTGTAAAATATTAATCACTTTGGAGATGAATTATTAATGGAAAAACATACGGAACAGGGATTGAAATGACTTTGGGGAGGTTGAACTGCTAAGGAACTAAGCAGGAAAAGCTGCAGTAAAACAGCCACAGGAATGAACTAATGCACCGCGGTGAAACTAAAACTACGTCTATAATTCACATCGTTTAATACCTTTAAGCTTTAACCATCCTAATGCATTAAAAACTGTATACCGGTACACCTTTTGCATTCACGGGTCAGTTTGGACCCAGTCTTAATAATTTCATATTTTTCTAATCAGTAACTTCTCATTAATGAGCAAATGCACAAAAATTTTAAATGTTACCATGTTTTTACCATGCTATTACGTAATTTTTCCCATATTTTATTCATTAAAAAATTTGCAATTTTCAAGAATTTCTTCTTTTTTTTAAGAACTACAGCAAAAAAAAAAACATTGTGGTGAAAGAAAATATATTTTTATCAATATTTCTGGGAAATTTTATTTTAATATATCACTAGATGAAATTTATAAGAGCATATAACGTGAGAATTACCTCGACTTCAATGGATTTCTTTAAATTAATCTGAAACCTATGACTGCTCAAAACTGTCTACATTTATGAAACTTACATATTCTAATAAAACACCATTATTTTAATTTGTCATGTTATTTCAGAATTATTGTGCATGCTCGAGCATGTTTATAAGCAAAATGCAGTCACAGTGGGAAGGAAAAGTGTGTGTGTGTGTGTGTGTGTGTGTGTGTGTGTGTGTGTGTGTGTGTGTGTGTGTGTGTGTGTGTGTGTGTAAGCAAGAAATATATAAGAGGATAAATGTATTTTAAAGAAGTAATATGCGACGAAAATAAATAATAGATTTAAAAAAACAGCTTAATTTCATGTGCAAAGCCTTAATATTAAATACTTTTTCTTCTATTTGCCTCAAAACTGTGACCAAATTTATAAATAAAAATGTTAAAATTGGAAAAACAATATTTTCCATTTGTCTGAAATATAAGTTACAATAACTAGAACTAAACTACATTTCACCCCAAACTAAATTGCAAACTACACAGTTTAACTTCGGCAAATGTTTTTTGTTTTTTTGCATTTTTACAAAATAAAATATCAATTAAATGTTTCATGTTAAATGTTAAAAAATAAAATACTCAACTGCAGAGTTGGTTACAAAAAAGCAAAACTCACAAAAAAAAAATTAAACACCTTATTTTTTGAGATTCTAAAGTGATCAAACAACATTGTCTGAAGGTGAAGCACCTCAGACACAAAAAAGTCACCTCAGACTTTTAAAAAAATAAAAGCTTTTTAAAGCGAATTTTTAAATTAATTTTTAAAATACAATAAGACATTTGCAGACCCAATGTGTGTAAACGGAGGGACGGTCTGAAAGATGAAAGGATGTAATTATCAGCAGTGATATGTGATTATCATACTAATGATAAAGCCTGAGCACGCCTCAAAGCACACGGGTCTCTCAGAGAGAGAAGAGAAGACGTCGCTCAGCACTGGAGATCACACAGTTTAAAGCTTCTCCTGCTGAGAAAAGAGAGAGTCGTATTAAAAAGAGACGTAACGCCGGCCGCGTGACAGGAGACCCCGGGAAGCTCACGGGCATCAGAGCGACCGCCTGTCAGCATTACACCGCCTTTCCACTGCACACGACAGACTACAGCCGTCAGACCGGAAGTCATTCATTTCCAGTGGAGAGTAGTACGGGAACTGTGTGGAGTTCCGATCATATGCGTATGCGGAAATTTCGGATCCAATTTGAGCTTCGGATGCGTTGAAATATCTGAACTTCTGCGGCTAGACCGTATGCTGGTCGACCGGATGTGATGTATTCTAATTAAAACTATGAGCGCGAAGCTAGAATTATCAATCTTTTAACACTTTAACGTCATTCTGTAAACGCTATTTCTGCAAAATTATTAATAATTAAGGCAGAAAAAAATATTTTATAATTATTAAATCAATATTTATATTGATCAGCTCTATAAAATCTACTATGTTTTTTATTTTAAATGTATTGAGGGTCATTTATTTTGTGTGGATATATTCTTGCATGCATTACATTCATTTAAATCATTCATTTTACCATTGTGAATAGCCGAGGGTAACGGTTGCTTCACGACTGCATTCACAGTTCCGTGCGACTGACACTAGGGGGCGAAATGCGACAATCGTATTCGAATGTCGTGCGCAGTGGAAAGGCGGCTTTACATCGTGTCCTAACCAGACGCGACAAGATTCCAGTGACAAATAATTTGTCTGTCCACACTAGATGCGACGTGACTGCGAGATGCGTCAAAATCAAACCCACAGCCAATCAGAACAGCGCGTGGGCGGAGTCAGCCAATCAGAACAGTGTGTGGGCGGAGTCAGACAATCAGAACAGCGTGTGGGCGGAGTCAGCCAATCAGAACAGTGTGTGGGAGGAGTCAGTCAATCAGAACAGCGTGTGGGCGGTGTCAGCCAATCAGAACAGCATGTGGGCAGAGTCAGCCAATCAGAACAGCATATGGGCGGAGTCTCACGGCACCAGAGAGTAATCTCGACGGCACTCGCAAGAACATGGATAAGTCGCTACATAATCAAATTTACAAATATTATACCATTTAAACATTATTCAAACACATAGGCTGAGTTACTAACGTTCTTGTTTCCATTTTGCAAGGTTGACTAATTTTAAGATCTGAGGTGAATGGACTAGGTGCACGTGGCCGCCATTTTGTATTTCGGATCAGCGAGTGTGCGCTTAGACACTTCCGGTTTCGCATTACGCCCAGTGTAGGGAGCCGGAGAAAGCCGAAATTGATCTTTTATAGTTGTTTATAGAATCAATTATCACTTAAAATACTACTAAGATCCATATTACTATCACACGAGCCAATGGCAATTAAATACATGGATGCATAGTCAGATTAATGAATGAAATAACTGTTCACGAACAGAAGATTGTATTTGACTCATACGCATATGAAATAACAGTTATGCCTACTGTAAATATAGAGTTACAACTACGATTAGAGTTGTTTGCATAAAATGCACAGTGAACATTCACACGTTTGTCCTGTGATAGGCTACAATCACTGTTTATGGCTACAATTCGCTCCGTGCACGGCGACCGTTCGAATTTGAGTGTGTGGGCCAGTACTTCCAGTGAAAACTAACGGTGATCTGACAGCGAGAGCGAGAGACAACAGCGACCGAGTTCCATTACCACAGAGATATTTTTTTCACAATGAGTATTCAAGAGGTGACTTGCCTTTCAGACAGTGACAGCACTTCATCGTTGTGTGCCGTTTTGTACCATTTCGTCACGTTACAACAGACAGAGAAGTCAGCTTTCATGCATTCCCGTTGACGCTGCGGTAAGTGGATAGGCTACAGAAGATCCGGAGGGATAACTTCAACTCGACCAAATTTTTAAATGCATAGAATTTTCAGTGTATTTCACCTGTGCGTTTATATGCTTTCTATTAGGCGCATTTATTTTGTGCAAGTGAGATGAGTAAAGATCTGTTTCATAAATAATAATAATAATATGTCTGGTGTTTATAAGCAACATACAGTGTAAAATATACACAAACTTACCTATATTAAATTGTTTGTGGTAGGCTACCCACAGTAAAAAAAAAAATTTAAATGTAAAATATGTGATGATAATATTGATCGAGCTAAAATAAGTAAAAATGCATGCAGAATTGAGAAAATAGTATTTATGGATATAAATTGTAGCCTGTCACAGGGCAAACATGTGAATGTTCGCGGTGCATTTTATGCAAACAACTCTAATCGTAGTTGTAACTCTATATTTACAGTAGGCATAACTGTTATTGCATATGCGTATATGAGTCAAATACAATCTTCTGTTCGTGAACAGTTATTTCATTCATTAATCTGACTATGCATCCGTTAATTTAATTGCCATTGGCTCGTGTGATAGTAATATGGATCTTAGTAGTATTTTAAGTGATAATTGATTATATAAACAACTTTAAAAGATAATTTTCGGCTTTCTCCGGCTCCCTGCACCGGGCGTAATGCGAAAGCGGAAGTGTCTAAGCGCACACTCGCTGATCCGAAATACAAAATGGCGGCCACGTGCACCTAGTCTATTATCCACTGTTGCTTTTACAGCCTCAAAGCTGGAGCACTAAATGACATTCAGAGTCACATGACACGCTTAAACATTAAAAAGGGCACATAAACAGCGCCTGAGATCATCATCGCCACACTTTGTGTTTGTTGTTCCAGCGCGACGTCGCAGAAAAATAGAAACTGTTTCTAAAATAAAATCGCCGAGTGTTGCCGTCGCGGCTGGTCAGGACCAGGACACACACTCTGATTAACGTTTTATCGAGCATCGCGTCACGTGTAGTTAGGACACGCTGTCATGACGAGGGGTTTTAATCACACGCTCTAAACTGAGACAATGCCAACTTAATAAAAACCAGAGCAGAGAAGAAAGACTAAAACATGCATCAGCTTCAGATTCTGGCACCATGTCCTAACAATGAAGACCAGTGAAGGCTACAAGAATTAAATATTAAACTGCATGTTTGCACTTTCTCAAGATGTGAATGGTGCAAAATTCACTGCCACTGCACTGGATTAGTGAGGAGGGTGGTTGCTAGGGCATTTCTATTGGTTGCTAGGGCATTTCTATGTGGTTTGTAGGTGTTTCCTGGAAAATACTCCTGCCTCATGCATTTATCAGGTGTTTTATAGTGCATCTGACTCACTAACAGCTCAGATGATTTCAGACTTTAATAAAATAACTAAAATAAATACAACATTTAAAGACAATAATCAAAGTAGCCTTTAAAAACACTACGGCTTAAAACCAGTATGGCATAAGTATGATTATCAGATGGTAAAGGCAGTGATTTAATTCAGTGAATATAGGCTATGCGCTGCGTGCTCCAGGGCGAAGCGCGGCACTGCACTTTTACACGTGAGATTTTTGTCAAAATAAAAGTTTGATAGTTTTGATGAAATTAAAGATATAAAAAAATATTAGTATTGTCATTTGACAGTTGTGATGTATAATATAATATTACATTATTTAAATTTTTATTAAATACTTATTTTTTTATTTTACAGTGAAATATTCAGTGAAAATTACAATGGTAATTTGTTTGTATTTAGCATATTTTATTATAATTATCATTATTATTATTATTATTAGTTTTATATATTATAATTGTAATTTATAATAATAATAAATAATTATTATTATTAAGTATAATACATACAATATAATAATACATTTTTATTATTATTATCGCCAAAATGTGCAGCCCTACAAAACATCACAGCAAAGTTGATTTTTTTTTAAATAGCATTTTAAAAATCGCAACTTCAATTTTTATCAGAAAAAAAAAACAGTTAATTTTTTTTCCCAAAATCATGCAATCCTAGTCGCCAAAGTAAAAAAAAAAAAAAGAAAAAAAAAAGGAAATAATAGGATGGAAATGGGAAAAAATATCAAAAAAATATATATTTTTTTTTTATCTGAAGTATAAGTTTAACAATATCTAGGCTACGTTTGGTCTCAAACTTACTATTCCCTACTCAGTGCCTGTTTAACTTTGCAACCCTTTTACTAATTTTGTCATTTTTATCTATTAAATAAAAAAAAACAATAATAATAATCACACAAAAACCTCTGCTTCTCTATGCAAAACATCAACACGTTTATGAACACGTATCATATCATACATATTCATCATCTCAGGCTCTATGACAGCACATGTGCATTACTCACACGTTCGGCCTGAATTCATCCGTTCTTTATTCCCCCTATTAAAACGCTTCAGTTCAAACCGGCGGAAACACAGCAAGAGCAATAAAAGAGGAGAAAGCAGGGGATGAAACAACAGCGTCTAATCGATGTGCTCAGTATCAACGCATAACCTTTATAATTGCTCCATTAAAAATTGAGGCCAAAGTGCTGTGAGCAACGCTGCAGGCGAGCCGCATTAATTTTTAACATGAAATGAACAGAAGCTGCCTTCAGACAGGGAGATTAGCCTCTAGCTTCATCACGCGCACCGCTAGCACTCTCAGGTGAGACGATACGCTAAAGCCTCGCTCTTAATGAAGCTTGAGCTCGGCTTATGAAGACTTACAGGGACTGAACCGGCTCAGAGGAAACACACGAGCTCTGCTTTTACTGGGTCACGCTGCAAACCTCCTGATTCATCTGAATCATCTGAAGAGACAAAAACTGAGAAAAGGCACGGCGCTCACGCTTTAGGAAACCAACATCAGATCCTTCCAGATTAAAAGTGCTCTTGGAAAGGAGATTGATCATTACAGCACATGGAATTAATGAGTAAACACTGCCGAAATTAATACTTTTACTCATCAAGGACGCATTAAATCAATCAAAAGTGACATTTAATGTTACAAAAGATTCAATTTTAAATAAACGCTGTTCTTTTGAACTTTCCATTCATCAAAGAATCCTGAAAAATAAAATCTATCACAGTTTCCACAAAAATATGAACACTGATAATAATCATAGAAGTTTCTTGAGCATCAGAGCATCATATTAGAGTGATTTCTGAAGGATCATGTGACACTGAAGACTGGAGTAATGATGCTGAACATTCAGCTTTGATCACAGGAATAAATTACACTTTACTGTATATTCACATAGAAAACTGATGATTTACAGTGCAATAATATTTCACATTTTTACTGTATTTTTGATCAAATAAAAGCAGCCTTGATGAGCAGAAGAGACTTATTTCAAAAACATTTTTAAAAAATCGTACTGATCCCAAACTTAGGAATGATATTAAAAACACACAAATGACTAAACTTGTTTTAACTTTGAAAATGAATTTACTGGGATAAATAATGCAATATAATTTACACGTTCATCTGCAACTATTACAACTATATTACTGATGTATCAATATTAATTTAATTTCAATAAATAATTTTATGTGTATTGATTTTATTTGATAACGGCAGCCATGCAATAAGCAGGAAAATGTCCAGTTAGACTGATCACTTTTTATTTAAATTATAATTAATAAATTCAGTGTCTGATTTGAATTCAGATTATTGTCTTGTTAAAAAAAAAAAAAAAAAAAAAATAATAATAATGCTTTCGTATTGGTTATTGGTCACAATAATAAAAATAAAAAATTTATAAAAAACACACTTTCAATATCAGAGCTTTACATTAATGCATTTAGCAGATGTTTTATCCAAAGTGGACTAAACCTTTAAAATATACCTATATAAACATCCCCGAGTAAAAGCGTGAGGTAATACGGTAAAACACACAATGAAAAGTTTCAGTTTCCATAAGAAAATGGATTTTCCTATGGAAAACTAGATTTATTATTATTATTATTATTATGATATTATAGGAAGTAAAATGCAGATTCCCAGAGAAAGGACTACTTGTGTAAGTTGTGCAGCTGAATGAATTATTTATGCACATAAAACCTCCTCACTCCTGAGAACCATTCAGGAAAGTGCTGAATAAAAGTGCATTAAAATCCCCTGGATTTGCTGACACAAAGCGAGCGTCCCGTCAGGAGCAAACACAGAGCCGGAGCCCATAAACACGGCACTAAACCTTCAACTCGTCGCAGGATTAAAGAGAAAGAGAAAGAGAAAGAGAAAGAGAAAGAGAAAGAGAAAGAGAAAGAGAAAGAGAAAGAGAAAGAGAAAGAGAAAGAGTGACTGCAGTGAGAGAGAGCTGAAGTTAAAGAGTCGTCTCTTGATGAGGTCAGAGGATCCGCGCGCGTCCGTCACACCCATAGACATGTCTATGGTCACACCAGTGAAGTCTGAGACCGCGAACACACACACAGATAATGAGGTTAAACAGGAGCGCTGTATAATGGGAGTGTGTGATGACTGACGGTTAATGAGAATCTCGACCTCGTCCAGGTTCAGCAAAAGTGAGGGTTTTAATTTAGTTCTCTTGTCCCGTGGGAATCAATCAAGCGCTGCATTAATGCATGCACAATGAGAGAGGGGCGTCGTGTTTGTCTTTTATTTTGGAGGGCCTTATGATTTACACCCGGAATCGCATAATTCATTCATAAAGATTTATGTTTTCGTGTTTTCAGCGTCTGCCGTCTCACTCTGAACGAGCATTTTACCGTTTCATTTGATGAAATTGTCGTCATATATCGTAAACACAGAGAAACTCAAAGGTCTTCAAGGCAACCCGCCAAAATAAAAGTCCGGTTTAATTTGAAGAAATTGTGACAGACATATATTGCTGTTGTACAGTAGAAAGAAAGTGTTAATGTAGTAGTAATAATAATAATTTAAAAAAATATTTTTTTTTTCTTAAAAGTAATAATTACACATTTTTTCTTCTATATTTTCATTTTAACAGTAAATCTCTGTTGTGTTGCACTTTGTTTGCCTAAAAAGTTAAAGGGTTTAATTTCCATTTGATTAAAAGATTAATTAAAATACACTTTCTGAGAAAAAAAAAAACATTTCATAAGGCCATATATTTTGTTTTGTTTATTTATTTATTTATTTTATTTTTACAAATGTTGTTATTATAAATTCAATTAATTAGACATGCTTTTGTTTATTACATTTTAGTTTAATCATTAAAATGGAATCTAGAATCAAAAATAAAATATTTTTTTTTACCAAATTCTGTTTTCCATTTTAAATTTTTCTAGATTCCATTTCATAGGGCCCTAAAATGTAATTAATTGTGCTAAAAAAAAAATTAATTGCTGTTAAATTGTATAAGTTTCGTGATTTCAAATAATTAGACTTGCTTTTAGATTAATACAATTTAATTTAACCATTAAAACGGAGTCCAGAAAAAGAAAAAGGAATGCAGACGAATTAAAGCGGAAAAACAGAATTTGAAAAAAAAAAAAAAAAAATCGAACTAATTCCATAGGGTTCTGATTTTGCCTTTAACTTTAACACACACCTCATCAGGGCAACCTGTCACTCACATGAGATCAGCCAATAGCAAACCACAACCATCCAATCAATTTACCAGAGACACAATCAAGCCCCGCCCACATTCATTCTCGTTCCAGGATATATGACAAAAGACCAGCGCAACTTCCATTTCATGCCGACTTTAAACGAAGGATCAGAAATGTGTGCAGCCTGAGAGTCACAGATGGAAATTATTCTCCATTTATGTTCCTGAAAGCTAAATCTGCTAAATCCGATCCCTGGATCTGGATTCAAACTGGAAAGTGTTCAACAGCAGAGGAATCATCATTTTCTGCTTTATAATCACGAAATCATCGAAAGCATTGTGAACATCATCATAAAAGCTCAACGCGACAGAACAAACCCGGAGCTTTGGGAGCAGAAAGAGCCGGAACAGCAACAAGCTCATGAATATTCATCCCTCTGGATTCTAATTTAAATGTTTAAAACCTTCAAAGTCTTGAGAAAATCACATTAGCTCAGAAACAATGGAAACAAACACAGTTAGCCAGTTATTCACAGCACTGACTCAACACTTCAGCTCCAACTAGAGTGTGTGTGTGTGTGTGTGTGAGTAAGTGTGTGTGTGTTTGTGTGTGTGCATGTTTGTTTGAGTAAGTGTGTGTGTGTGTGTGTGTGTGTGTGTGTGTGTGTGTGTGTGTGTGTGTGCGTGCATGTTTGTTTGAGTAAGTGTGTGTGTGTGTGTGTGTGTGTGTGTGTGTGTGTGTGCATGTTTGTTTGAGTAAGTGTGTGTGTGTGTGTGTGTGTGTGTGTGTGTGTGTGTGTGTGTGTATGTGTGTGTGTGTGTGAGTAAGTGTGTGTGTGTGTGTGTGTGTGTGTGTGTGTGTGTGTGTGTGTGTGTGTGTGTGTGTGTGTGCATGTTTCTTTGAGTAAGTGTGTGTGTGTGTGTGTGTGTGTGTGTGTGTGTGTGTGTGTG
>NC_138240.1:1063743-1226243 GCF_964197995.2 Scardinius erythrophthalmus | reverse complement strand
GGATGGAGGATGGATGGATGAGTGAAAAGGATGGATGGATGGAAGGATGGATGGATAAATGGATGGATGGATGGATGGATGAGTGAAAAGGATGGATGGATGGATGGATAAATGGATGGATGGATGGATGGATGCGCGAAATGGATGGATGGATGGATAAATGGATGGATGGATGGATGGATGGATGGATAAATGGATGGATGGATGGATGCGCGAAATGGATGGATGGATGGATAAATGGATGGATGGATGGATGGATGGATGAGTGAAATGGATGGATGGATGGATGGATGGATGGATAAATGGATAGATGGATGGATGGATGGATGGATGGTTGGATGGATGAAATGGATGGATGGATGAGTGAAATTGATTGATGGATGGATGGATGGATGGATGGATGGATGGATGGATGAGTGAAATTGACTGATGGATGGATGGATGGATGGATGGATGATGGATGGATGAGTGAAATTGATGGATGGATGGATGGATGGATGAGTGAAAAGGATGGATGGATGGATGGATGGATGAGTGAAATTGATGGATGGATGGATGGATGGATGAGTGAAATTGATGGATGGATGGATGAGTGAAATGGATGGATGGATGGATGGATGGATGGATGGATGGATGAGTGAAATTGATTGATGGATGGATGGATGGATGGATGGATGGATGAGTGAAATTGACTGATGGATGGATGGATGGATGAGTGAAATGGATGGATGGATGGATGATGGATGGATGAGTGAAATTGATGGATGGATGGATGGATGAGTGAAAAGGATGGATGGATGGATGGATGGATGAGTGAAATTGATGGATGGATGGATGGATGGATGAGTGAAATTGATGGATGGATGGATGAGTGAAATGGATGGATGGATTGATGGATGGATGGATGGATGGATGAGTGAAATTGATTGATGGATGATGGATGGATGGATGAGTGAAATGGATGAATGGATGGATGAATGGATGGATGGATGGATGGATGGATGAGTGAAATTGATTGATGGATGATGGATGGATGGATGAGTGAAATGGATGAATGGATGGATGAATGGATGGATGGATGGATGGATGAGTGAAATTGATGGATGGATGGATGGATGGATGGATGAGTGAAATTGATGGATGGATGGATGGATGGATGAGTGAAATGGATGAATGGATGGATGAATGGATGGATGGATGATGGATGGATGAGTGAAATTGATTGATGGATGATGGATGGATGGATGAGTGAAATGGATGAATGGATGGATGGATGGATGGATGGATGGATGAGTGAAATGGATGGATGGTTGGATGGATGGATGCGTGAAATGGATAAATGGATGGATGGATGGATGGATGGATGGATGAGTGAAATTGGATGGAAACGAATTATGTAACAGATTCATTACCGTTCAAAATTGTGGGGTGGGTGTTTTTATTATGACGCCGCTAGCATAGCTAGCGAAAGCGGTCATATAGGGATTGTCAAAGTTTTTTTTTTTTTTTTTTTTTGTCACCTACTGAATTTTCCGTCAACGATACCAGGGACACCGAAGCACCGGGGAACATGAAATTTTGTGGGCATGTAGCCCCACTAGACTTTTACGGAAAAATTTCGTTTGGTCCCCGGGGGCCACTCCCCCCCCCCCGAGCTGGGCCCCCCAAACCCCAAAAATGCAGTTTTTCCTACATAACTACCTGAACCGTGGCACCGAGGATGAAGAAATTTTTATGGTATGTTGGTCTTAAGGGCCCACATCAACCTAGCCCATAATCACTCATTTGTGATTTACGCCCCTCCCATAAAAAATGAAAATGCAATATTATTCTGCTTTAATCGCCCCTATCTTCAGTGGAGATGTTCAGAACTGCACCATATTTCATGTGTATGATTAACTTGACATCCTCTGGGGGTATCCTCTGCTAAGTTTTGTAGAATTTCATCCATGGGGGGGTATAAAATAAATTCATTTATGTGCACATTTAGTGACTGTACACTCATCGGCCTGTAGATGGTGGTGTTGAGCGAAGGGTTGCTGGTTTAGGATGATACTGTCACACACACTGACATCCACACGCACAGACACACACCCATACACACACATACAAATCCACATGCACAGACACACACACACAATCACACACGCGCACACACATGTACGCACGCACACATACACGCACAGACACACACACATACACAAACACACACACAGACATGCACATACTACTACTTTTTTTAGGTATACATAAACACGCAATACAGCCAAATTGCTCCACGTCATTTATTTTTGTGGAAAGCCAGTGCAGGCCTGAGCGGCGGTCATATTTTGTACCGCCCTGCGGTACATCTAGTTATGTTTTTGAAAGTCTCTTCTGCTCACCCAGGCTGTTTATGTGATCAAAAATACAGTAAAAATTCTTATTTCATCTTTCTAAAATCATATGTTCTCTATGTGAATATACAGTAAAGTGTAATTTATTCCTGTGATCAAAGCTGAATGTTCAGCATCATTACTCCAGTCTTCAGTGTCACATGATCCTTCAGAAATCACTCTAATATGAGGATTTGTTGCTCAAGAAACATTTATGATTATTATCAGTGTTCATATTTCTGAGGAAACTGTGATACATTTTATTTTTCAGGATCTTTGATGAATAGAAAGTTCAAAAGAACAGTGTTTATTTTAAATAGAATCTTTTATAACATCATAAATGTCTTTACCGTCACTTTTGATCAATTTAATGCGTCTATGCAGAATAAAAGTAAATAAAATCTTACTAAGCAGTTTTGGATTCAACAACAAACATGGTCAACAGGATATGATGTCACTCTCCAGGGATTGAACGCAGTCAATATTTTGCAACACAAATTCGTAGGTCGGACTCAACCAAATCTGAACTTCAGTAAACAAACGACGAAACAAAAAGTGTGTATTCTTTGCTAGCATAGTAAAGTTGTGCGACTTTCCCTAAAGAACAAGTTCAGAAAGTAAGTCTGACGAGCCAATCAGAGACGAGCTGACAGAGCAGGGAAACTCTTCGGCACAATTCAATCTGATCTAGATTAAAATAGCAGCTCCAATTTACAGCGCAAGTATCCGCGCGAGACGCTCGCCGTGAGCATGAGGCGGAACAGATAAATAATGTGCTTTATTGCGGGCCGTCCCGTTCAAATAGAGCAGTCGGACTGTATAATAAACGAGCTCTGTAATACTTCCTGTCAGCAAAGCTGGTTAATTCCCAGCACAGGAATATAGAGGCGTTTGACAAACGCTGGTGAACTCCGCGCTGTCCTCCCCCAATGTCTTCATATAATGAAGGAAGTGTTCAATCAGTGTGGCTTCCCAACCGTGCATGTATTAGGTTTCAGCGTTCCCGAGATCCCGCAGGAGAAATCCACTCTGACTTTATTATACCTGCGCATAACTGACACGATAACAAGCCCAGCTGGGAGAAACAGACTCCTGTAAATCAGACGTGCTGAGCCCCTCGTACAACTGCGGGAAAACCCACTCCTGGAAAACTGAAGTGAAGGAACAAGGCCTTGAGGAAGTGAGGATATCGCTGAGATTAGACTGAGAGTGAGTGTGTGTGTGTGTGTGTGTATGTGTGTGTGTGTGTGTGTGTGTGTGAGAGAGAGAGAGAGAGCTCAGAAGAGAGGGCTCAGTGAGAAAGGAGACACAAAACTATTAAAATGATGAAATTATGGCAAAAGGGGGAATATCTTAATCCTTAAGCTTAATAAATAAATAAATAAAGCTAGTAAAATCATCATTATTTATTCGTTCATTCATTTGTAAATTAATTCTTAGGCTTATTTATTTAACTTTAACCTATATATATATAGGTTAAAGGTAAATAAATAAGCCTAAGAATGAATTTAATTATATATATATATATATATATATATATATATATATATATATATATATATATATATATATAATTCATTCTTATATATATACATATATACACACACACACACACACACACATCATTATTATTATTACATTATATTATATATCATTATATATAATATAATTTCAAAAAGTTATTCATTTATTAATTCTTAGACTTATTAGTTAGACCATTAGTTATTAATTAGACCATTATTTATTTGCTTGTTTTATTTAATACAATCATTCTTAGGCTTATTTAATAAACAATCAATTATTTATGTATGTATGCATGTATTTATTTATTTATTTATTTATTTAATAAAACAAATTCTTGGGCTTATTTAATAAACAGTTATTTATTTAATAAGATCATTCTCAGGCTTATTTAATAAACAATTTATTCATGTACTTTTTTGTTTATTTATGCATTTAATAAGATCATTCTTAGGCTTATTTAATAAACAACTTATTTATTTGTTTATTTATTTATTTATTTAATAAGATCATTCTTAGGCTTATTAAACAATTTATTTATTTATTTATTTAATAAGACGATTCTTAGGCTTATTTAATAAACATCAATTCATTTATATATTTAATAAGTACATAAATGAAAAAAATAACAAAATCTTCTTAGGCTTATTTATTAAACCTTAATTTAAGTTGTGCAGTTATACTTCCTTTTTCATATTTTAACAAATAATTTTTCATATAATATTTATGAATAATGGCCGGTATTGATCTGGTATTTTTCTAATATAATAAAATCATTTTAATTAATTAATTAATAATTTAATTAATAATTTAAATTTTAATAAAATAAATCTCTTTATGGTGACGCAGGAAAATGAAAAATAAGAGGCGTTAGTGACGTCACAGATTATGATTTCTTTCAGAAGAATGCGCACTGATTTGTTAATGCTGTTCGCAATACATCAGATGTGAGCACAGGGTGTTTTCCAGACTCAACGGTGGTCTTTTTGAAGCAGAAAGCGCTCCGGGATGCTGATGTTGTAATCCCAGACTCCCGTGGCGGAGCTCCAGCTCGATCTGCTTAAACAAGGACAGGAAGAGAGAGGGAAAATGCCCGGAATATGAGCCTCAGGAACAGGCTAACCCAGAAGAGAGCGAGCGGATACCTTACAGGAGGAAAACACCAATTTATTAAATAACACACGACAATCAAACGTCCTCTGGAACCGGTTCTGTGTCATAAATCAACCGTAACACTGCAAAAAAAAATCAGTAGTTTTGTCTTGATTGATTACCAGTGCAAATACCTACAATTTCTTAAATCTAGATGCATTTACTTGAGAAGCAATATGACTTATTCCTATATGACAACAAGTCAGTCTTTTCAACCACACAGTGTAAGTATTTCAGTGTTACAATAACTCATAATATCACAGAAGTACTGGATAAAAGCTTATAGTTCCGATATAAACACTGATGTCTACAGTAGTGATCAAAATAAACCTTTTGAAAGTAACAAAGTTTCAAATAATGATTGTATTGTTACATTGTTACACCAGTAGATGGCGACAAGTGACTGTTAAAAATGTATTCATCATTGAATCATTCACTCAAGGGATTCATTAAAAAACACTGATTCATCCAGTAATGAAACAAGTGAAGTCTTTATGAGTGAGTCATTGAATCATTCACTCAAGGGATTCGTTCAAAAACACTGATTCATCCAGTAATGACACAAGTGAAGTCTTTATGAGTGAGTCATTGAATCATACACTCAAGGGATTCATTCAAAAACGCTAATTCATCCAGTAATGACACAAGTGAAGTCTTTATGAGTGAGTCATTGAATCATTCACTCAAGGGATTCGTTCAAAAACGCTGATTCATCCAGTAATGACACAGGTGAAGTCTTTATGAGTGAGTCATTGAATCATTCACTCAAGGGATTCGTTCAAAAACGCTGATTCATCCAGTAATGACACAAGTGAAGTCTTTATGAGTGAGTCATTGAATCATTCACTGAAGGGATTCGTTCAAAAACGCTGATTCATCCAGTAATGACACAAGTGAAGTCTTTATGAGTGAATCATTGAATCAATCACTCAAGGGATTCGTTCAAAAACGCTGATTCATCCAGTAATGACACAAGTGAAGTCTTTATGAGTGAGTCATTGAATCATTCACTGAAGGGATTCGTTCAAAAACGCTGATTCATCCAGTAATGACACAACGGAAGTCTTTATGAGTGAGTCATTGAATCATTCACTGAAGGGATTCGTTCAAAAACGCTGATTCATCCAGTAAAGACACAAGTGAAGTCTTTATGAGTGAGTCATTGAATCATTCACTCAAGGGATTCGTTCAAAAACGCTGATTCATCCAGTAATGACACAAGTGAAGTCTTTATGAGTGAGTCATTGAATCATTCACTGAAGGGATTCGTTCAAAAACGCTGATTCATCCAGTAATGACACAAGTGAAGTCTTTATGAGTGAATCATTGAATCATTCACTGAAGGGATTCGTTCAAAATCGCTGATTCATCCAGTAATGACACAAGTGAAGTCTTTATGAGTGAATCATTGAATCAATCACTCAAGGGATACGGATTCATCCAGTAATGACACGTTATTTTGTTTAGTAATATTGAGATGAATTTTGATCTCAATAAAAAAAAAAAAAAAAAAAAACATTTTCAATTTATCCAGAATCATGCATTGAATTGTTTATTTTTCTGATCCCGTTTTGTCACTTAATTTGCCTAAATGTTTCATTTTTAAGTCATTTTGCTTCTCCAGTAAATGTCTCTCGATTTAAGAATGTTTATATATTTGTGCTGGAAAACGAGACACAAACACATTTTTTTTGCAGTGAGAAACAAATAAAAGCTCAAACAGATTCTGAAAAGCATGTTATTTTGTATTTTTCTATTTTTTCCCTCTGTGTTGTGATTATTTTCCAGCACTTTAACCACTCACGACAGCCTCGTCCAGCGCTGACCTTTACACGTCAGTTCATAATATTTATGACCTTTTCATGAACACGTCAGTCAACATCTGCCGTCACATTCAAAAATCAATCACTCGTCGCCCGGCTTGCAAATACAAGCGGGTTTTCCTCTTGTAACGCGATAGTTAATGGTTAAAGTCGAGCAGGAAGGGCCATTCGATATTTCACACATTTCTCAACAAGGTTACGGAGCCTGGCGCTTTTATAAATTGCTTCCCTGTATAATATGCATTCAATAATAGAATTGAGCCTGGGATATGCACTGGGTTTGAGATCCTTAATGGCACAAAACTCTCTCGGAAGCAATCGGAGAGACGATACCGGCACTCCAATCATCCATCTCTCACACACAGACCACACACACACACACACTGTAATCTTCAACAAGCAGTGATATAAAGGTGAAATGTGCACTGTGATTTGACCAACCTTGATATAAGAGCGTTTCATTCACCATCTTCATGAGGGTCTATTTCAGTCTAGAGCTCCTGACTCCACAAAAGACATTAGTGTAGCCGCTTCATCAATGAATTAGCTTTATCAGTTCACATGTAATGAACTTAATGTGCCTCAAACAGCCCGAAGGGAGCGAGCCAATGACCCTCGTTTAAAGTAAATCTATTTCCTGAGAAACATCTTCACTTGCACTGCATTCTGTCAGACTAAACAATGTTGTCCTGTCTATAACACACTTAATATTTACAGCCACGAGCGTACAATACAAATCTACAAACAGACTAGAGCAAAAACATCAACGATAAATCAATCAATCTACATCACGCATGTTACATGTTTAATAGTTAACAAACAAAACTGTTCGTGTTCGTGATGCATTTCTGAATCTTTGTTAAAAAAATTAAATTAAAAAAACTTTGGAACTGTATTCATTAGATTTGCCTGGATGGTGAAAATACACTTTGAAATAAATTAATGCATTATCAAAAGTGACTGTAAAATTTAGAATGTTACAAGAAATTATATTTCAGATTAATTTTTTTTTTTTAACTTTCTATTCAAATAATCTTGAAAAATTAAATGTATCACAGTTTCCACAGAAATATGAAGTGTTTTGAATAGTGATGATAATCATAAATGTTTCTTGAGCATCAAATCCTCATATTAGAGTGATTTCTGAAGGATCATGTGACACTGAAGACTGGAGTAATGATGCTGAACATTCAGCTTTGATCACAGGATATCAATTACACTTACTATATATTCACATAGAGAACAGCGGATTTACATTAGAATAATATTTCACAATTTTTTTACTGTATTTTGTTTCAAATAAATGCAGTCTTGGACTGATGAACCATTTTTAAGACCCAATAGAAACCTGAAGCTAAAATAGGTGGGTTTATTTTATTGTTTTACTGTAAAATTCACACAGTGTGTGTGTGGCGAGTTTTGTACCTTTCATTTAAATAGACAAAAATGTGCATGTGTATATTTGCGTGTGTGAAAGATTCTAATAAATGGGGATAAATTGTACAGATTTTTATTTAGAAAAAAAAAATCATGAACAAAAGAATCTAACACTTCAAACTTGAAAAAAAATTACCGACTAATTCATATGCAAGTCTTTTTTCTGACAATGGGTTGCACAGTTTTCACTTTTTTCATACACACAAATATACGAGATACATGAAACCGGGGGATTTTGAACAAACACAGGTTGTTTCTTTTATTACTTTATACAATCCAGATCACTCCGTTTAAATCCTTCCTTCCTCGAAAGCTGCTGTCATTTGCTGACAGAGAACATGAAATTACCATAATAAGCTAAATATTGCCAAAAAAGTGCATGCTGTCTACAGTCAGGAGTGTATTATTTAGACAGTTTTAACTTAAGAACTCATGTTCAAGGTTTATCAATCAGCACTCGTCACATACTAAAAATACCATCATTCAGTTCCATAGTATTAACAGTTGTACGTCAGAACGGAGGCTCACTATTGGCCAGCATCACACGCATCACACACATGACCAGCGTCGGCCAATAGTGAGCCTCCGTTCTGATGTACAACCCAGAAGCGCTGCGCTGTTACACTATGTGAACTCACTCAGAGAAACACAGAAGAAAATGAATAGTTGAATAAAGTCATTCTTTTTGTTGTTTTTTGCACACAAAAAGTATTCTCGTCGCTTGATAAACTAGTCACTTGGACTATTTTAACGATGTCTTTACTAACTTTTCTGGGATGGCAGATATCGATTACCTAGCAGTCTATAGCCACATTTCCATTACCCTTCAAATTGCGCAAATTGAAAATACGCCCAATGGAAACACGTCAATTTCGCAAAAACTCCCATTTATCGGAAAAAATGTTTGGGGTTTTTCAGGCAATTCGAAAAAGAAATATTTCGTAAAACTGCAATGGAAACAGTTTTTGCGCATTTACAGTCACCTGACGTAGATGACGCGGTGTGTTTGGACAGAATACGAGACAGAGCTCTTTATTAAATTCATATAAGACAAAATAATTACAGGAATAATGGATTCTAAACCTCAAAGAAATGCCACAATCAAGACCTGGAAGCAGATCTGAGGGAGAAACACCCAGAAACTCCTCATATGAGCCGCCCTCAAGTATAATAAGGGTCGTTCCTTACCATTAATGCTTGGAAACACACACACATCTCCTTCCATTAATAATAATGGGATATAGTACATAAACCCAGCAAAGTCCGTTGCCATGGTTTTGGAATGATTTTACTTATCGCGAGAGGAAAAAATGTAGTTTTAGTCGAATAACATCGTTAATGGAAACGCCGTCATTTCACAATAGTTTTTTGTCGACATTTAGAAGAAAAGAAAAATCGCAAAAGTTTTGCGCAAATCTGTAATGGAAACGCGCCTTATGAAGGAGTGAGCCAGCTTTCAGATTTAATCAAAAATATCTTAATTTGTGTTCTGAAGATGAACGAAAGTCTTACAGGGTTGGAACAACATGAGGATGAGTATTTACTGACAGAATTTTCATTTTTGGCTGAACTAACCCTTTAAGAAGAAATAATAACAACATCTGAGAGTCGTTTTTCTTTAAACTGAAAGCTAAAGCGCAGAGAGAACTCACACGAGCATCAGCCCTCGTGTTAATCTACTTCTCTTTATCCGAACTCAAAGGAAACAATCAGCTTCACTCGGACTCGGCCTCGACCATTACTGAGTCTCGGCAGGCCAGAAACACGAGCGCTGATGAGTCTGTGTGAATCCACACTAATGGAGGCCATTCTTCACGCTAACCTAACGACTTTCCAAAGGCCTGAGAACAGCAGTCCGCTCGCATTTAACCTCGAAATGGGTCCGGAAACGAAGCCCGAAGCTGCTGCGACCCGCCGAGGAAACGGACGGGCTTTATGAAGCAAACCACGAGCATCACGCAGCGGGGAGAAGCATCATATCTCTGCAGAACAACCGATGAGCTTATAAGACAGGGAAGATAAGCAATAATAAAGCACACAGGCCGCTCGTAACAAAGGAAGTCATAAACAGCAAAAGCAACATTACTGTCGTGGTCACTGGAGTGTTGCGGTAAAGACAAAAGCAAGCTGGGATAAAACTTTCCAGACTGATGCAACTTCACAGCGCATTACACCGTACGAGATCAAAGCTTTATCATAATACATCTGCATGCACAGATCAATCATGAGGAAACAAAGCTCTTAATGTGGTAGATCTGTTGATGTTGTGCTACAGTAAGTTTTGTTAAAGTCCTCCTGTAGTCAATCATTTTATCACTTAAAACTCATTTTTTATCACCAAAATGGCATATTTAAACATTTTTTTCTTTGAAAATGGCTTAAAATATCTTGAATGTAACTTGACACCCTTGCCTCATTTAGTATGCGTGGTTCTATGAATATGCAAATGAGCCCCGCCTCCACTCACTCACTCAGCTCAGAGATCCACTGGTTGACGATCACACGTTGATCTGATTGGTTACAAGGTAGTTTGTGACGTCAGAAACACCAGCGATTTCAAAGCGTGTTTTTGAGGCTGTCTTTGGTTCACTGCAGTTTTAAGGAGGAAATACTCAGCAATGCTGTCGACTTATGAACTTACACATGCTTTGTCTTAAAGCAGATTAAAAACACCACATAGACATTTAAAACAACATTAAAAGCTGGATTTTAAACACAGGGGGACTTTTTTTTTGTACAAAGAATCTATTCTTTTCCACTCTATTTATTTGACGGCCAAATTTGAGATTTGACTCAAAAATTACACCAGAGTTAGTGGCATGCCTTTTTATATAGGTTGAAAACTGCCCTAGACTTTTTTACTGGCGAACACAACTTTTTTTTGTTTGCCCAAAATTAATTTTTTTATCTTTTTGTCATTTAACATTAGAAAATTTGAGTTCGTCCAGCGTTTCACCTCCTCAAGGCAATCCAGAATTTTCATCCGCATTACTCCCTGCTTTAAAAGGAAGATACAACTGCGTATCAGCACAACTATGATGTGAAATGCCATATTAATTAAATATAGAGCCCAGGGGAATCATGTAAAGGGAAAAAAGTAATGGCCCTAAAATAGAGCCCTGAGGCACACAGTAAGTTAAGTTGAAGAAATGCAATATTAGCAGTGCTTTTCACAATATACAGTTTTACAGAAAATCATTATGTTCATAATGTCTTAATATCTTCATGCCTTATAGGTGCATTAAGCAGATTAAAGCTGGACGATAATATAGTGACATTCGGCAACAAAATAAACAGTTGAGATTTGCTATATAGTATATATTGTTTTAGGCAAGTATATATTAGAATCAAGTTGGGCATTTCAACTTTATATATAGAGCTGTGCGATAATATTTGACATTTTTACGATGGTATAAATATTCACCCAGCTGAGATTTGCTATAACGTATATATTGCTTTACGTGAGTGTATACTGTAAACAATTATTTATCTAAGATTATTAGTGCGTTTTCCAAGTCTTTCTGCTTCAAAATTGTACATTTAATTTAACGTTTTGCATGCCATTTCTTTGTAATGATTCGTGGAATTTACTAGCATTTTCTGAGTGAAAATTGTTTCAAAGTAAATCATAAACTATTTTTTCCAGTGTATACTGTATGTAAGGACAAAATAAGTACTATATATCTAGTTATTATTATATCACTGAGAGATATTATAGTAATGATTATTTAAGTGAAACTGCCCAATAATATAGAGATTACTGAGATAAAGCAAGTATTATTTGGCTGGTCATATTAGGGAAAAATAAATAAAACACTGAGCAACAGATCTACCAAAAATGTAAAATTGTGTCATTATTTAAAAATCAAACCTCATGTTGTTCTGTCTTTACTGAAATGCACCAGAACTTGCTTTAAATGTGGCATTTCACTATGAAAATCATAACCGAATGTGAATGAGCTCAAAGCTATCATGTGACTTGGAATATGGTATTTCCAAAATGTTATGATAATCTCATGTTGTTTTACATCCTTTTTGAAATTTGATGAATAAGAAAATATTTTACTATCTAAAAAAAAGGTTTGGAACAATATGAGAGTATGGCAAACTCTTTAAATAGATCCGAGACCCCACACAACATTTGAACAAACTATTTTTAGAAATGGACGGCAAATTTGTGGTTTTTAAAGGATGGTTTTACCCCGGCTGTGGTAATGACCTATTAGAAAGTCAATTAACCACAGCAGGACATTAACAACTGATACATCAGACCGTCTCCTCAAACTGAAGCTGAATTACCAGGACGAGTTATTGTTGTTATATGATATGATATCGATGTTATGGCTCAGTTGTGCCGCTGCACACTAAATCCTGGGCTGACAGTGATGTGCATCTCAGCTCGCCCACATCTGTCCGTTCTCCAGCGGACGGCGTGATTGACACGTCCCTGCAGACTCTGATGTGTTTACAATCGGCGACCAGTTAGTCCTGAAGGAACGGTTAACTCGCCCGTTTGTGTCACGCTGACAGACGGATTCTTCACTGACTATGGGAAGAGACTTTACAAACAAGTTTTCAGCATCTATAAAATACACGGACAAAATGGCTTTGAGCTGAAAACTCAAAGATGAAAACATTTCGATCTAATATGATGCACATCAAACATAAAACACTTATGTAAATGCCTGATTTATATATATTTACATCTTAAAGGTCCCATGACATGAAATTTTCACTTTCTGAGGTTTTTTAACATTAATATGAGTTCCCCTAGCCTGTATATGGTCCCCAAGTTTCTAGAAATTTCAATCGGTGTAAATCGAGCTTTTGCTATCTTTCTCTGCCTTTGAGAAAATGGAGGCTCAATCGCGCTGATCTTGAATCTCCTCCTTGTGACGTTATAAGGAGGAATGTTACCTCCCCTGTCTCTGCCTTGCCCGCCCAGAGAATATTTTCCGCCTATGAGAAAATGAGCTAGGAAGTAGGAACGCGCGCGATTTTAGTTTGTCCACGAGAGATATCATGGCTTTTGAGCGAGCGAAGCATAACAATTGCTCAATAATTGGATGTAACGTTACAAATGAACACCGAAGGGTTAATACAGAGCTGGGCTTGCTGAACGTCTGAAACTAAAGTCTGGATCACTCTCTTTGGCTCAGCTACACACCTCGGACAAGTAAGTCAACTAATGATATATAAGTGTGTTGCTTTACAGTTTATGGTTACCTAGATTGTTACACTTAGAATGTGGCTGTCACATTAGCTATGCAGTTTATGCGTGTGAATACACACACTGTAACGCGAGTGTTGTACACTTCTTTGTTATTTGGATAACCGTTTTCCTGTTGGTTATACGGCGCGCGCGATATCCGCATTTCAAGATCGCAGAGCTTGATGATGTAATTGTAATAAGATAAATTACAGATGTTACAGATCTCTCATGAAAAGGCAACAGTAGGTTAGCGTTAGCTACATGATAATAACTGTAAACCATCCGAATAAAGTACCGTATCCAGACATAATAGTTTAAACTAACCATTCGGAAACGTCCTGCTGGAACCGCTGAGTTGTTGCTTCTCCATCCGGATCAGATTCTGGGTCAAACTGAAATGCTTGAACGACTGCGTGTCTTCGTGCCATTGCTATATCCAACGTTAACATGCACGGACCGGCACCGTTGCGCAAGATGGTCAAGGCCACACCCACCCTCCACCTTGTGCCACCTTTATCCTCCTCATTAGTATTTAAAGCTACAGACACCGAAACGGCCTGTCTGAAGGAAGCTCATTCTGGGACTGGCTTATAGTGGCTATAATTCTACACCGAGGCTGAATTTTTGAAAAGAGATTTCAGATACAGTACTAGAGACCACTAAGGCCTATATTAAAGCCTACAAAAAGTAGCATGTCATGGGACCTTTAAGGTATTATTTTACAATACATGATGCATGCAAAGTAAAAAAACACTAGTTTCCTCATAATCTCCACTGCAGAGTCAGCTCTTTCCTCTCAGTGTCTGAAACGCTTTGATCGAAGATTCAGTCTCTCTAAGCTCCGCCTCTCTGAGAACCGCTCTGCTCTGATTGGTCAGAGAGCAAACGCTCATTATCATATCTGAATCTCAGCTCTTGATCACAGTGATAGGAACAGTAAGGATGGCGTGTGTTTTACCGTATCAATCTCATCAAAGTGGATTTGCTTTGTCAGCAGAAAACAGAGTCTTCTCGACACGAACAACACGAACCAAACTCTTCCAGTCTCAGATGAACTACAGTGTTTGAGGGCGGAGCTAAGAGACGCTGCTCAGCCAATCAAGACCAGAGGCTGGAATTATGCAAATACAAAGACGCATAAATGCTGTAATTCTGGCTTTTCTGTAGCTTAAACAGTAGATCATGGCAAGGTCATGGGTTTGATTTCCAGAGAATGCATGAACCGATCAAAAGTTTAATGCAAGTCACGTATGCCAAATACAAGAAAGTGTAAATTGTTAGTTCATGTTAACTAATGCATTAACTAATGAGGCCTTTTTGTAAAATGACAGCAAAAACTATCTGAAAGTCACTAACGGCAGCTTTGCGTGTCATATGCGTGTATTTTAGACGTGTGCCGGTCTTAAAGGGACAGTAGCCTAATAGTAAACATGCTGTCGCTTGTCCTTAAAGGGACAGTTCACCCAAAAATGAAAATGCTGTCCTTATTTACTCCCTCTAATGTTGTTCCAAATCTGTATGAGTTTCTTTATTGTGCTGAACACAAACGCTGCTTTTGACTGAGAACTTTAATAAGAATCAGTGTATAATTTATACAGTGAAGTGTATGTAGTGTTTTATTTTTATATTTGTTCATTTAATTTCTTTCTTGTATGCTACTGTTAAACACAGCTGAAAAAATAAAGCACTGTTTATTTCATTTGTATATTATGTTGTGTATTTTTATTTTCACCATTTGTCCTAAATGTCCGTAATGTCTACATCCTAAACGTAGTTCTAAAAGACAAATAATATATACATTACACTGCCTTTTAAGAGTTTGAGTGTCATGTTGTGCGTTAGTAACATGCCAAATTCTACTGAGATCAACTGCGTGCTTCAGTATCGGTGACGAGTTGCTCAGATTTGAGAAGGGAAGAGTTGAAGTACCGGATGAACAGAAGGACGGGTGTCAGAAGGACGAGAAGGACGATTAGTTTGTCCGATCTCTCAGGAGGACGAGACCAGCGAGTGAGTCTGAAAGTGGACGGGGATGATGGGAAATGCACAGCACTGGGGACAGAGCGCTTCTGATTAAGTTTTGTGCCTGAGAGATGTGACTGGTCACTTCAGACCCCTGAGCGGCACACAACAGCCTGTAATGGGTTTCTGTGTGTTATCAGAGGACAAACACTCGCAGAGAACGACCGGAAAGAGAGACTTCAAACTCAAGACACAAGGAGAACAGGTATAGATGTCAGCCTAGGAAAGCAACTAGACATTTGGAGCAGGAAAATCTGAGCAAAGACACTATTGAAAACAGTCATTGACTATGTTTATATGCAATTATAATGAGATTTAGGCGATTAAAGTGCATGTATTATTCTATAGAGTCTCCTACACTAGATTTACATGCATCACAGGTCAAAACCACTCTAGTTTCCTCATAATCTCCACTTCTGCGTCAGCTCTTTTCTCTCAGTGTCTGAAACGCTTCAGAAGATTCAGTCTCTCTAAGCTCCGCCTCTCTGAGAGCTGCTCTGCTCTGCTCTGATTGGTCAGAAAGCAAATGCTCATTATCATATTTGAATCTCAGCTCTTGACACACAGTGATACGAACAGTGACGATGGCGTGGGTTTTACCGTGTCAATCTCATTAAAGTGGATTTGCTTTGGCAGCAGAAAACAGTTAATGTGATGCATATTTATCAGCCATAAAGAAAAACAGGTGTGATTTTTTGCACTGAAAAAAAATAATGCCATGGTCTAAATTTAACTATTTGCATCCATTTGATTTTCTTTACATAATCATATTTTTAAAAATGCATTTATTCACACCGCATGAATATGTTCATCGTGAAAGAAAAAAAAACTATTTAGTTTAAAAGCATAAACATGGTTTAATTGACTGAATTAAAAAAAAATCAAGTAGTTAAAAAGTATGAGATTAAAAACAAATTTGGACTATTTAAATGATAAATATATAAACCTGGTTACTGTACTATTGCAAAAATCATACCCGTTTAATTTATGCATGACTGACAAATATGCATCATGTAAAGTTTATTAATTTATGTTAAAACTATATGCAATCCAAATGCATGGTAATTTATATGCAATTCAAATGCATGTTGAGTAATAAAGGTCATGTATACGTTTACAAATAATATTAATCAATGCATTATTTAATTTGATATTGATATAATGTGGTTCAGCTTTAAGAAGCATTTTCCCATAATGCTTTGAAAAGAGCTGAGTGAATGATTCAATATGCATCATTTGTCATTATTGCACGTTAAGAAGAAAAGACTCGACAAATGCACTTTTTTTTGTGTGTACTATAATAATTTGATAATCGGTGCATGACTGTCCTCATAGTCATTGGGTTCAGGAAGCGTCTGAGGTCATGTTCATAAAGAACGGCACTCTCTGTCCTGTTTCTCTCCGAGCGCCTGTTAATTACCCTGCCTAAGTGCACCATTAATCGATTAGACATCTCAGTGCAATATCTCATATCGGCCTGTGCGCTTATGAACATTGCTGGAGGAAATATGAGGCCTTTCTCTCTGAGTGACTCTCTTTATGACGGTTCTGTCGAGTCACCTTTGCATCTGAAGCACGAGAAGACGCTGCACTGACAGAAAGACAGAAATCATACGCAAACTACACAAGTACACTATATATAAAATAAACATGACGGTAATTTAACATAATCTGAATATTTCTTCACAGCATGCAAATATATGTGCGGCATCAACTAAACATTTGCAGAGTCATGTGAAAATAATTGTAATAATGATTTATATTTATTTAGGACGAAACTATCTTCTGGAACAAAAAATAAAGTGAGAAGAACGAAGAAAGCATGTGTTTTTTGTAACATTTTAATTTCTTATTTAGTCTTGACAAAGCAATAAATTCATAAGCAAGTCGTAAACCAGTAACTCCAGTCCAGGTCTCGGTGGAAATGCCTCATGATGAAATGTAACTTTCGGTTTGTGATGGTGCACATCAATAATCAAAACATTCTAATGCGGGGTTTAATGTATATAAGAAATAAACATTCCTGTTCAGTGTTACAAGCCGTCGTGAGAAACGTTTTAGAGAATTGGCTCATTCACATAATTATTGATGTATTTTCGTATGCCTACCCAAGCCTTCTTCACTATATAAAAAATACTGGTTTGTTTCAACCGAAATTTGGGTAAAAATGGAAAAACCCAATCGTTGGGTTAAAATTGTAACCCAAAAATTTGGGTAATTTTTTTTTTTTTCAAAAAAACAAAAAAGCTTTTTTGAAAAAAGTTGTTTTAACCCAGTGGTTGGGTTTGCCCATATTTGACCCAATTTTGGGTTGAAACAACCATGCCTTTTTTTTTTCTTCTTTTTTTTTATCGTACTAAAGTGAGCATTTAGAAAATGTTTCTTGAGCAGCAAATCATCATATTAGAGTGATTTCTGAAGGATCATGTGACACACAGTTTTCTGACAGCTAGATGGATCCAGAGCACTACTATTAAAAAAGCATTTCTTAAGCTGTCAACGAAAGTGTGGTTTTAATTTGACTTACTGACAATTTAATGGGTTTCCCTTTATATGCGTTATTCACAACTTGTTAAAACAACCCAGTATTGAGTGAAGAAGGCTTGGGTAAACACAAAAATACATCAATACATAATTCTGTGTAGAGTGTGGCAGTGCACCTTGCATACTGAAAACCATTGTAATTTTTACTTAAGTTTATGGAAATGTTTTTTTTTTTTTAAGAATGACTACAAAGCATCTGCAAAAGCAACTACTAGTGTGTGTTCTGCACCGTGACACACACACACACACACACACCCCCGAGCGGGTGGAGATGCTGGGAGAGACTGAGATGGCGCTGACATCACTGTCTCGTTAACACAGCTTCGTCAGCTCTGGTGTCTGTCATCCCTTCATTAACCACATCGACCCGCCACGCTTATTAAACCAATTCATTATTCCTCCTATCGAGCGCCGGTAATGAGCTTCAGCGCGGGGGGGGACGAGGAGACGTGGTCAAAACTAGTCAAACACAATATCTATAGAGCAGGACCGATATAATGCAGAGCTATACAGTCTGAGATCAAGAGTCACAACTCCTCTATTCTGCACTTATTCTAATGTACCTGGAAAACACTGTCAAATTAAAACCTGTTAAAGGTTTAACAGTGCGCTTACTTACTATACAGGGAAAAAAATTATATTTTAATTAGGGATGCACGATATATCGGCCACTATATCGGTATCGGACGATATATGTTCATTTTTGATGGACAGAAATTCGATAAAATTTCTCAGAAATTATATAAAAATTAATTTCTCAGAATTATATTAAACTATAATTTGGATTTGGATTTATCGGCGCATAAATCGGTTATCGGCTTTCAAATATCGGGCAAAATTTTCATATCGGTGAATCCCTAAATTTTAATAGTAAAACGCTGTTAAATGTATTTTTTTTTTCTCTGTAAAAACGAGAGGATTTTTGTACTGTGCGACTTTATCAGTATACAAATTTGAGTGAATTTTTTGATAAATATTAAGTGCCATATGATCAATTACATTAATTTACTTACATTTTAAGCTTTATATTACTTAAGTACTTATTCATATATTACAAAATATTGATTTATATTATTTATACTTGTGGACCCTGCTGTTGTATATAATATTTTGGGCTCTGTAAGATTTTTTAAATGTTTTAATGAAGTCTCTCTTTTCATTTATTTGATCAAAAATACAGTAAAAATGTGAAATATTGTTCTAATGTAAAACAGCTCAATGTTCAGCATCATTACTCCAGTCTTCAGTGTCACATGATCCTTCAGAAATCACTCTAATATGAGGATTTGATGCTCAAGAAACATTTATGATTATAATCAGTGTTGAAAACAGTTCATGTCTGTGTGGAAACTATGATAAATTGTATTTTTCACGATTTTTTGATGAATAGAAAGTTCAAAAGAGCAGCATTTATTTGAAATATAATCTTTTGTGACATTATAAATGTCTTTAGTGTCACTTTCGATCAATTTAATGCGTCCTTGCTGAATAAAAACATGCCATTATTTTCTGAAAATATATTTTTGGGGAGATGAATGGACAGAGACGTTCATCATCAGCGTTAATGAAGCCGGATGATTAGGGCACAGATGACAGGACAGTTTAAAGAGGTCATTTTTATTATTTATTATTTTGTTTCCCACTATAAATGAGTCATAATTTATTTTTTCATGATCATTTCTCTCCCTCTACACTTAAAACTACACACAAACCTCAGGATAATAAACGGCTCGAGTGAGTAAAAGTGAAGGTTGTAGTAGGTCTTACTTTGCAAGTGCTTAAAAAAGTATGTTGTATATAGTATGAATGTAATCTGGGCGTATGTTGTCAATATCATGTGACCTACCGTCGCCATTCACAAATCCTCTCCTATGGCCTCATGGGATAGTTAAGTGCCCATCTGTTTTCCGACTCTTATGAGTACTGAGAATTTAATTCAATTCAATGCACATTTATTTGTACAGCGCTTTTCACAATACACATCGTTTCAAAGGAGCTTTACAGAAAGAGTGCATGAGTCCACATTACAATTTACATTACAATTTAGAGAACGATCTGTTATCAGAGGTGACTGTATAAGTTATGCATTACAGAAATGTACATATATACAAATTACAGTTAGCGAAAAATGTATTAATTTAAACAATGCAATAATTTAATGGAGAAACAATGAGCTCATTGAAATAATGAATAATTGTTTGTTCGAGTCGCACGGGGATATCTGTGGCAATAGTCAACAATATATTATATGGGTCAAAATTATCCATTTTTCTTTTATGCCAAAAATCATTAGGATATTAAGATCATGTTCCAAGAAGATATTAGTAAATTTCCTACCGTAAATATATAAAACGTGTTTCTGTGAGTGAATGCTGCACAATCGCCAACATAAATGAACAACTTTAAAGGAGATTTTCTCAATGTTTCGATTTTTTTGCACCATCAGATTCCAGATTTTCAATAGTTGTATCTCGACCAAATATTGTCCTATCATAAAGATTATTCATTCAGCTTTCAGATGATGTATAAATCTCAATTTTTAAAAAATGGACCCATGTGACTGGTTTTGTGGTCCAGGGACTCGTATTCTGTCACATACTGTTTTTCACCCGCTATATAGTAGAGAAGTGTGTGATTTCGGACGCAGCCGATCTTTTCATATCAAAGCACTCCCAGTCCATCCCAAAAGCCGGAGAAAAGCACTTTACCAGTGGAGTTGAGCCAGAACACACCCGACATGAGGAGACGGGCCGCGTTCATCACTGAGGAAAGCTTCACCTCATTCAATCACAGAACCAGAATTACTTTATTCTTTACGACAGATCTTACAACTATATGACCAATTCCTGAAAGTGCACACACACACACACACACACACACACACACCGCAGTAAATAAGAGCATCTACACGATTACAGACGCAAAAACAGGGAGTGGACACACTCAGAAGCGCACACTAATGTGTAGAATTAGGTAACACTTTACAATAAGGTTCATTAGTTAACATTAACTACATTAGCTAGCATGAGCTGATAATGAACTGCACTTCTACAGCATTTATTAATATTTGTTCATGTTAATTTCAACATTTACTAATGCTTTATTAAAATCTTGTGAACATTAGTTAATGCACTGTGAACTAACATGAACTAGCAATGAACTGCTGTATTTTTATTAACTAACATTAACAAAGATTAATAAATACTGTAACAAATGTATTGCTCATGTTAGTTAATACATTAATGTTAACTAATGAACCTTATTGTGAAGTGTACAGAAAAAACAGAGTAGCAATTATCAGATCAAACTGTAGATATATTACATATAAATGTCATTTTTAATCAGTAAAAGCACGATTTTTATTTGAAACTCTTCACACACACATTCAAGGCGAAACTCAATCTTAGAGCGCCTCCTGCAGGCCACATCTGGACACAACCACATCTGGACACAACAACATCTCAGAACATTTTAAATGCCATGTAAAGCTTTTTTTCCTATTATATTCATAGATTTGTGTGCGCTCTTTAAAAATAACGAGGGCTTTTTGTAACGATGCAATAGAAGAACCGTGTTTCAGTGATCCGTTCTCAAAATATCCACTGTTTCTTAGTGGGAAGAATATTTTAAAGAGCCTTCTGTGCGATGGAAAGATGTTAAAGGCTCTTCATTGAAGCATCGATGTTAATAGAGATTGTAAAGCGTTACAGTTATGATTTTAATTTTATGTTAAGTTTTTGTAAATTTGTTGTGTTTTTGTAATTTATGTCTATATTGTTTTTGTTTTATTTTCAGTTATATTAGTATTTCAACTGAAACTCAATGAATTTAGAAATGTTGAATTTTTATATATTTATATATATTTTTTTTTTGTTTATTATTATTATTATTATTATTATTACTTATTTATTTACTTTTTACTTTATTTCAGTTAATGTTTATTAATGTCAGTTAATACATTAACTAATGAGACCTTACTGTAAATTACTTTTTAGGTAAATTTTTTGTAAATTTTTTGTGGTTTTGTCATTTTTGTTAGTTTTTTTACTATATGTATGTATTGTTTTTATGTTTTAGTTATTTTAGTACTAACAAACTAAACGAAAATTAAAAATGTTGCCTTGGAATTATATACATACTAAATTCCTTTTCCAAGAAAGCAGCTGCAAAGGAAATTGATGCAAATGAAAAACTATGCATGTAAATCCCGATCACACACACACTGCTTTCAGAGGCTCAAACCCGGCGAGTGAAGAAAACACCACACACACACACTCTCATATATTTCAATTAAGATCTCACGGATATCGACAGGATGAAAACAATCTCCTCTTCCTCTAGTCGAGAGCTCATCAGAGCCGGTTCGAGAGAGAGAGAGAGCGGCTCCTAAAGGCCAGGAGCCTGGTCCTCACACACACACTCACACACACACACGCTACACCGGGACCTTTTCATAGATCTCTTTTTGTCCAGCGGGGATTTTCAAGGTGTAATCCCACACAAGAGCTTACAGAACGCCTCGCTGGCTCTCGTATCACACGAGGAGACGTGACATTTAAAAACCGCGGAGTTTCTCTCTGTCGCCTCTTTCTGCTCTCGGCGAAACCTGTCGATATCAATCAGTCGCGCACCGGCGAGTCACGAAAGGTGACGCCCTCGTCATCGATGAACGTGATTGCTTCCTACTAAAAACTGATCAAAAAACTCCAAAAAAGGCTCTCGATGACACAAGAGTTGAAAGCGCTTCCCTCTGGATCGATCGGCGGTGTTCAAAGCGGCCTGTGATAAACACAGCAAACACAATCTGAAGGTGAGGAAGAGTTTGAAGAAGAGAGAGAGATTCAGTGCCGGTCAAACGTTTGATGTTTTTAACAGGGCCGGTGATTTAATGAGTTTATAGGGTGTGATTACTTACGGAAAAAAGTTGCTTAAAAATGCTTTTAATGGTGTACGTCATTTTACATTGAATATAGTTTAGTTACGAACATGAAGCAAGGCGATGACTGATTATTAAAACTAGGGATGCACCGATATGAAGATTTTGGCCGATACCGATAACCGATAATTTTTTATATTTGAAACCCGATAACCGATATATTGAATAGAATAGAATAGAATAGAATCTATGATATATTGGCCGATAAATCTAAATCCAAATTTGTATTGAATTTTTGAGAGCCTGATTACAAAAACTAAAATCTCACAATAAAAGCCAAGCACACAATTACAATGATGTTCTCATAATAACGTTATGTAGCCAATATGACGTTGCACTTCACTGTATTTTCCTTTTTTGAAGTGATTCCAATCATATTTCAAGCAACTCAAAAGCATCATGTTGAACAGTGCGCATCTGAAGAGTCTCAGCTGAAGGAAATAACACGTTATTTATCGGCTTTAATAAAAAATTTTATCAGGATGATACCGATAACATCAAAAAATGGACATATATCAGCCGATACTGATATAGTGGCCGATATATTGTGCATTCCTAATAAAAACGCAATTAAAATTCAAGTTAGGAGCCAGGAGGGCAAAAAAATGCCCCTTTATGGGTTATGTCTTATATTTATATCATATGATATAGTTTAGCAATATCACACAAGTGCTATTTTTCCCCGAATATCAGCACGATTGCAAACGTGATATTGATTTTATACAGTTTATTAAACAAGAAGTTAATATTTTAGACGAAATATTGTCAGTTTTTGCCCAGTTTCACCAATGAAAGTAGTTCCAACAAAGTCAGAGCAGAACTCTCTCACAGCGGCGATTCGTTCCTGAAAGAATCAGCAGTTTTTAATGACTCGAGTGAGTCATTGATTCAGTGATTAAGATGCCACGCGCTTCATTCCTGAAAGATTCAGCAGTTTTTAATGACTCGAGTGAGTCATTGATTCAGTGACTCATTCATTAAGACGCCACGCGCTTCGTTCCTGAATGAATCAGCAGTTTTTAACGACTCGAGTGAGTCATTGATTCAGTGATTAAGACGCCACACGCTTCATTCCTGAAAGAATCAGCAGTTTTTAATGACTCGAGTGAGTCATTGATTCAGTGACTCATTCATTAAGACGCCACACGCTTCGTTCCTGAATGAATCGGTTGAATGAATGATTCAATGACTCACTTAATGAGACAGTGATTTGCCGCCACCTACTGGTTGTTTTCCTTTAATATTTAGAGTATCATTTCATTTTTCATTCATATTCATGCACATCTGAGCTGCATTACACAATTAAACAAAAAAGTTTATGTAATAAATTCTAAAATATTTCTTTCTAAAGCTACTTTTTGTAATGTCTATTCAATGCTTTTCTCATCTAACACAATAATGACTTTAAATGATCTTTAGAGGGATTGATTAATTAATCGGCACATCATGTAATTAATTAGGTTAAACGTTTTAATCATTTTACAGCCCTAATCGCTTGCTTAATTTGACCATTATGTTTCAATGAGAGTGATTTCTGAAGGATCATGTGACACTGAAGACTGGAGTAATGATGCTGAACATTCAGCTTTGATCACAGGAATAAATTACACTTTACTATATATTCACATAGAAATTTTTACATTTCAATAATATTTCACTATTTTTACTGTATTTTTGATCAGATAAACGCAGCCTTGGTGAGCAGAAGAGACAAAAACATGCAAAATCTTACAGACCCCAAACTTTTCTGCTCTAGTTTGATCAGAGTTTTCCCATAAAATTCCTTTCAGCGTCTCAAACGCTGGCTTTTGTTCCTCTGTTTGGATGTCTTATGAGAAAACCAGGCACTGAGCGGGAAGCAGATCGCGCTCTTTCTTCACAGAGAGAAATATTCTATTGAAATATAATTGCAGCATGTTCTCATGACACGTTTCCAGACAGAAATACGGCCCTCGGTCTCTCGCCACGTCCAATGAAAAGAGGGAATCTTTCAGGAGACGAGCGTCTGTAATTGACAGCCTTCTTTATCTCTCGTTCTGGAGCCTCAATTTGATGCAAAACTTTTCACTGCAATTTTAACACGCCATTTCTTAGATGCCAAGCACTTGAAAAAGCCAAATAAGCCTAAAAAGTTGATATTTGATATTGAATCATCCGCCAGTGATGCTGTCGACCCGTTCTGCATCCCTCTAAACGTAATTAAAGGCAAATTGAGGGCTCTCTAATCTATTTTAGGTCATCAACAATTCCATGTACAGTAGACATTTGGGCTAATTAAAACTCAAGCTAATCAGATGGACGTGTGCGTGATCTGGGCGCGTGTGCACGTCTCTAAAGAGCGGATGGAAAATTAAAATCCTGCACTTCAAGGAAAGTGAGGGGCGAAAAAGAAGTGAGCAAGACTTTCATGCAAAATTAAGATTAAATTCAATATATTTCTGCTGTGATCTGACAAGTCTCTTACTTATAGCTGTCAGGAAATCAAATAAAACTAAAAAATAAGCAACAACAAAAAAAATCAAAACAAATAAAATAAAATAAAATAAAATAAAAAATAATCTGGAAGCTAAAAATTAAGAAAACTATTTTGACATTTTTTTAATATTGTACTTTATTTCAGTTAATGTTTATTTATTTCAAATAATGAAAGTATTTGTTACAGTTTTAGTTTAGTACAATAATAACCCTGCTTTAAAATGTCTTTGTGAGAAAAAAAACAAACAAACAAAAAAACCATTACAATTCAAAAGTCTGGGGTCCGAATTTTTTTAAAAGACATTAATACTTTTTACTAAGAAAGGACACATTAAATTTATCAAAGTTGCATTAAAGACATTTATAATTTTACGATTTTTTATTTCAAAATAGTTTTGAACACTGATAATAATTATAAATGTTTCTCGAGCATCAAATCCTCATATTAGAGTGATTTCTGAAGGATCATGTGACACTGAAGACTGGAGTAATGATGCTGAACATTCAGCTTTGATCACAGGAATAAATTACACTTTACTGTATATTCACATAGAAAACAGAGGATTTACAGTAGAATAATATTTCACATTTTTTAAATCAAATAAATGCAGTCTTGGTGAGCAGAAGAGACGTTGAAAAAAAAAAGCAGTGTATATATTTTTTTAATGTAATTTCTGATCTATTCACAATAATACAGCGTAATGCTATGGTTTTAATCCATGCACAAAATAAGAAAGCAGCAAAAAAAAGCTGAGATGTTCTTAAAAGTAAACATCTACAAGCTGGATGACATTAAGATCATGTCAGATTGACAAAACAAATACTGAAGCTTGCAGCAAACTTTGTGGTACTTGGATGTTGCGATGTGATCAAAGATAATTCTTGGCCTGAAAACTCTGAGAAACACTGATCTAAAGTCATACGCTGAATAAAACAACTCCCACCGGCTCGCATTCAGCAATCCGAAGCTCTCGAGGCTCCGCTCCCACAGTTCAGTAGTTCAGATCTGACAAGGAGACAAGTGGGCCAATTTAGGAGCGAACCTGGCCTTAAAACTACAGATTTGATTTGGAGACCATCACAGGCCGGGTAATTGGCTAAACGCGCTGCTTAATTGCTTTTAGTTCTCGAACTGCTTGGCCATAAAATGTGGGGGCAAGAGCACGGGATACTCAGTAAATCTGAATGTAGGTGAAAATTGGATTTCCCCGCACGACCCCTGAGGCCCGATACGCAGAGCTAATCGCAGGCGGGTCGTTAAAAGCGCAGGCCATCTGCATGGAAACTAATTGTAAGAAACCCAACGCAAATAGAGATTAAAAGGGGATCGAGATACAGAACTATGAAGCGAATTGTCGTCGTCTAGGCCTAATAATGCAGGATATTAATTCATGTTAACAAGCAAAATTTAGCAAACTAGCGGTAACACACTATTTTACAGTGTCCTTGTTACATACTTACCATAGTAATAACAGTAAATTATGCATAATTACATCCTCAACCAAACACTAATCCTACCCTAACCCTATTGTACATGTAGTTCATTAATATTACTCAGTACTTAAATATATAATTACACTGCAACAATGACACCTTAAAATAAAGTGTCGACTCACCAAACTAACATTAATGTCAAGCTTTTAATGATTCAACCAAATACTGATGGATAAAATATTATTTTTCCGTATTGAAGAGCTAGTTTCACTATATTTATTTGACGTGCTCCTGGAAACTGAGTGTTTTTAAAGTCCCCCTGTAGGGAATCATTAATCGCAGGCGGGTCGTTAAAAGCGCAGGCCATCTGCATAGACACTAATTGTAAGAAACCCAACGCAAATAGAGATTAAAAGGGGATTGAGATACAGAAGGAAACATTAAACGTTGATGTGCTCCTGAAATCTGAGCGTAATAGTTCTTAAAGACACAGTTCCCCTAAAAATTTAAAATTAATTATGTCATCATCATACAACGCGAAACATACGGATCCTGGCCTGAATATGATACGGGTTTATAATATGATATGACATAAGGATGAGTAAATAAAGACAATATTAAAGTCTCTTAAAACTCATCTTTGATCACCAAAATGACATATTTAAATGTATTTTCCTTGAAATATCTTTAACTCGACACCCTTGCCTCATTTAGTATGCGTGATTCTATGAATATGCAAATGAGCCCCGCCTCCACTCACTCACTGAGAGGCTGAAAAGAGAGAGACACGTTCTTTTACATTACAAGAGAACGATCAGCTCTCTAAACGTTATGAACAAACGTTAGCACGAAAACATTATGGAATTATTAAACATTCATGGAACGTTTTTAAATGTTACTACTTGTGTCAGAAAACACTTAAAAGTAACATTCCCAGAATGTTTGAAGAATGGAATGTTCCCATAAAGTCCCCCTGTAGTCAATCATTGAATCCCTTAAAACTCATCTTTGATATATCTTGAATGTAACTCGACACCCTTGCCTCATTTAGTATGCGCGGTTCTATGAATATGCAAATGAGCCACTCACTCCCTCAGCTCAGAGATCCACTGGTTGACGATCACACGTTGATCTGATTGGTTACAAGGTAGTTTGTGACGTCAGAAACACCAGCGATTTCAAAGCGTGTTTTTGAGACTGTCTTTGGTTCACTGCAGTTTCAAGGAGGAAACACTCAGCAATGCTGTCGACTTATGAATTTACACATGCTTTGTCTTAAAGCACATTAAAAACACCACATAGACACATAAACTACATTAAAAGCTGGATTTACACCACAGGGGGACTTTAAAGAAACAACACAAAACATAAGAAGCCTGAATATAATACGGGTTTGAAACGACAAATAAACACAATCTTAAACATTTCCAGAAGAGAGCGATATTTAAAGAAAAAGGCCGAGGGAAAGGACAGAGACCGCACTGAAACTCTTTTTAATTATTCAATTATGTGTGCGAGGAGGAGCAGAACAGACCCATCTGCGGATCAGCCTATTCATCATTGATTGGGAGAGACAGACGCGGGATCGTTTTACTCCATTAGCGGGCCGAGGGGAGGAGGACGGGACCGGCCCTCATTGTAAACGAGTTGCACAATTGTGCGATCTGTCACCGAAAACATTTGAGCCGTCAGGAGAGAGAGGACTCAGATGTCACGGGTAGACGGGCCGGTGCCTCGCTCCACCTGGAAAGAACATGGTTATGTTTCCTCACTGCCTGTGAAACAATACGCTGAAGCGTATAATGAGGAAAACTAAGACTTAAAGGAGACATATCATGAAAATCCCACTTTTCCCGTGTTTAAGGGGAGGTGAATAGGGAAAAAGAATTTAACTAATTGATATCAGCATGAAACTTCCCCTGTTGATTACTGACATTAAGACAAATATCTTTTGTATTACAAGTTGTTAGAATATTTATGCGTAAATATGCAAATTAGGTATTATCTCATTAGAAATGCGCTCATTTACATATTTTCCAGAAGAGAAATCTGAACATTGCATAAAGCCAGATTCAAAATTCTTGTTTCATTTTGTTGACAGAGTCAAAGGTTCTTACAGAGGGGATTTTGGATATTTCTTTTTATCACGCCAAAAAAATCCAGTTTCTCCCCGTTTTTAGTTTAAATCAGAATCTAAACGATATATGAACAAACCCCTCTGTAAAAACCTTAAGGATATAGATAGGAATACAACTGGAAAGTTTGGTTTATGCAATGTTTCTGGCTCAGAAGTATGAGGAAAAAAAACACATTTTGAGAAAACAGCCTTTAAAGATTTGTATTGTAAAAATTCATGCTTTTTTAGTGGAAACAACTATTTACAGACCAAATATATTATCAAATCATTAGCAATCGACAATACAAACCACATCAAAACTTATATAACATAGCATTTATGGCCTTCAACTGAACAGAACTGCAGTGAATGTCCGAGCACGTCACGTGATGCATCTGAACCAATCACGTTGTCAGAAATTGACATCAGCCAATGAGATTTCGCTTTTAAAGTTAAATGCCCCATTGTACTTTCACGATTGGTTGCTGATAAAAAGGAAATGACCATATTTGGATCTGACAGCATTGTACAGGAGAGAGAGAGCTATAATCTTGTGTTTCTACCAACATGTAAAACATGAAAAGTGAAAACCAGTAACTTTGTTTTGGTGAGCGTTGTCAAAAAATGAGTCGATCAGTTTTCGCTCTCCTTCTGACGCATGAAGAGGATCTTATTATATTACCGGCCCTTAATCTACACGTTTACACACACGAGCCGACATTTGGTTTCACAGGCGCCAACAGAGACCAGTTCTAACGCACTGAACACTATTGACCAGAACATGTCACCGCTGGCTTATAAACACCTCAGGAACTGTGGACACTTGTGGAGAAGTTCAACATGATGATGAGATGATCAGTGTAACTCCACAACAACTACAGAAATGTCTCCACTAACATTCAGAAGCTCTTCCTGAGTCTCTCCGTAAGGCTGCACTCGCTACTGGTTATTCTGGGATTCTGGATGAGGGAGATTGGCCTGTTCTGTTATTGCCGGAGTTTCTGAAGCTCGAGTAAAGACTCCGCCCTCTTCTGAGCGGAGGCGGAGCTAAAGCTCATTTGCATTTAAAGGGACACACACAAAAAGGGACAGATTTGACGAGCTGTAATTAATGATCTGGGATTTTGAGCTGAAATTTCACAGACTCATTCTGGGGACACCGTAGATTTATATCACATCTTGTGAAAAGGGTATATGTCACCTTGAAGGTTTTTAGGTCAGGTGGAATCTCTGAACCAGTTCAATCGCGGTGTTTTCCGTATATTCTCATATAATTTCATGTATAATTGCTGTTTCTTATGAAATTTACTAGCATTTTTAAATGATTTCTATAAGTTTATAGTAAATAAACGAAAACTGGAGCATGTTTTATGAAAAAATTTTGTTTTTAAATTTCATGTTTAATTCCTGTTTCTTGTGAAATTTACAAGCATTTTTGGACTGATTCTGAAATTACTGAATTAAACATGAAATTCTGAAATAGTATTTTCTTGTACATACTTTTGTTTTATTTACAAGTTTGATTAATAACTATTTAAATGTTATGCAAGTGAAAACGGTTTTAAAGCAAATCCTGCATTAAATATGAAGTATATTAACCTGGATTTCATCGCAAACTCTGCTTAAGATCTCTTTATCTCCCAGTTATATCATTTATGTCTAAAATCACATCTCTTCCCACAAGACAAAGACACAAAAAGCAACATGAAATCACAATGACTATATTCACTTTCTTATTTCGTATTCAGACACGTTATTATGAGGAAAAACAACGTTTGCCTTCATAATCTTTCATATAAATGTAACTTGGGTTTCCACACAGAACCTTTTCTTGCAGCTCAATATAACATTCACCATGTCGAACTCCCTGCCAATAATCACACATCTGGAAAAGCATGATAAGAAATCTGACGACAGTGTTAGAAATATTGTTATTATTATGTATTTAGAGTCATTTTGTTCATTTACAAACAGTAAAGCGATTGAAAACACCCTTCATCTGACTGAAATGATGAGCTCAATCTAACCAACACTGTTGCAGCCTTTTGCATGTAAAGTAAAAGTAAAATTAATCTCCAAAAGTCTGTAATAAAGCACTTCAAAAACACACAGTGAGTCTCTCATTAGAGGAGCAACACTGACATCTAGTGGCCGCAGACAGACCTGCAGTTCTGCATTACAAACAATCAATGAAAATAATAATCAACATCTTTAAATCAATATACACTTGCATGTGAAGAATTGCAATAATTTACTACGGTTTATGCATTAAAACAAGAAAAATCAATTTCCCACTGTGTGGTTAAAACACACACACACACACACACACACACACACACACACACACACACACACACACACACACACACAATAACCAAGATATAGTCTCTGAGAACAAGTATTTTTCTCTCAATTTTGCTCCGAGCAAATTGATCTTGCTTTAAGTGTGTTTAGATAATTTCCCAGGAAAACAAGACCGTATCGAGCGGTTCACTAATTAAGATTGCAGATTTGTTGAATATGATGAATATAATCAAGGCAGACTAAACGATCTGAGATTGACGGGATAATAACAGTCCTTATTCACAGACAATGATTCAGACAGCGCGATCAACACATAACCACTGCAGAAACGTGAACACAAGAAGAGCCACAGATGTACAGAAGTGACGACAGGAGAGAGTGAAAACACTCATGTACGTCTGCTTTTGTCAGAAGCACTGGCTTATGGGTAAAAACAAACAAACACTGGACTCGAACCTCTCGTCTTGTGCTATTTCAGCATGTGACCAATGCAACGCTATGAAGAGATGAGATGCAAACGTCCAATTAAACATTTATCAAATAAACTAAATCGCAAGGTTATCATGACGTCTAGAGTTCACTGATCAGATGCATTATTTAAAGTCCCCCTTGTGGTGAAAATCCAGCTTTTAATGTTGTTTATGTGTGTATGTAGTAGTGGATCTCTGAGCTGAGTGAGTGGAGGCGGGGCTCATTTGCATATTCATAGAACCACGTATACTAAATGAGGCAAGGGTGTCGAGGTACATCCAATTTTTTTTTTCAAGGAAAAACGTTTAAATATGTCATTCTGGTGATAAAAATGACTACAGGGGGACTTTAAATTAATATTGCATGTGTATAATATATAATATAGTGTTAAATTGATGTTCCTGGTGATCTTGAATCAGAACAAGTTCCTCTCGCAGCATCTCTTCTCTTCTCTGATGATGTGGGCGGGGCAACCTGTCACTCACATGAGATCAGCCAATAGCAAACCACAACCATCCAATCAGTTCCACACGGACAAAATCAAGCCCCGCCCACATTTGTTCTCGTTCCTGAAGCGTTTCACTCGGATATACGACACAATAGAGAAGAAAAGACCTGCACAACTTCCATTTCATGGAGACTTTAAAGCACAATCTATTCTACACAATGCCACTAGTCAACTTTTGATCCTGACCGATCACTAACGCATTAAGAGTCCGGCGTATGGGATCAAATTCCCGCCAAATATATAGCGGTCGCGTATAAAAAAATAATAAGCGTAAATCAAAAATTTTAAAACACATGTAAAAATATATTGCACAAACTGAAAAAAAGAATGCAAAATGATCAGAATAGCAAACAACGTGGTCACGGATCAAAATATAATAAGCGTGAATAAAGAAATAACAAGCATGAATAAAAACTTTAAACACATTAAAAGTTATTTTGCACAAAACTTAAACTTATGGTCATGCTTTGTTAAAAAGTATGGTTTTATTACTGTGTACTTTGTGCTTTCTTGCATTTTCTGCTCATATTTTACTCTTTTGTACGCTTGTGATGTTTTTCTCTTCGCTCTTCTTTCTATGTTCTGCGCTTGCTCTTCCAAATGTTGCAGTTCGAGTTTCATGTAAATTAGGGCGGGCTTAAGCGTCACCATTGGTCCACTAGTTCTAGATTGACAGATACTCCTCTAGCCAATCAATCGAAGAGGGGAGTTGACGTCACACTAATGCGACTCGTGGCTACTGATGCTTACTTGTTATACAGGGGAAGACGACCATCAACAGGACACCTTTAAACTGCATGTGTGCCTGCAACTCAAACTGTTGCCGGTATACGTATACCTGGCAATATGGTATAGTTAAATTCGTCATCCTAACAACGACCTGTTACAGTTATGCCTGTCTGATGATCCATCATTCACCTCTAATGCACTGGACCTGGCACCGCGAGCGTCGATCTTCTCCGAGCAGCCACCACCACCTACTGGCCGTTTTACTTTCATATTTAATCAATAACAAGGATGTGTAATGTCGGTCCTGGGTGCAGAGTTTAGCTCCTTCAACCCTAATCAAACACACCTGAACCAGCTAATCATCGTCTTTAGGATATTTAAGACAGGTGAGGTTTTTAATCGGAGTTGACGCTATACTCTGCAGGACAGCGGCACTCTAGAAACAACGTTACCTATCGCTGATGGAGATGTTGCTGTATTCAAATTTTAAGCTATATTTAAAACATTAATTCTAAAGTAATATGCAATTATGTAGCTATGTAAGTAAACACAGTAAGTTTGTAATAAACCACTGTATTAAATTCAACTGGTTTCTCTATATCTTCTCTGTAACACAATCATTTTCAATAATCTTGTCAAATTTGGCGAGGTTAATAAAAAAAAGGTAGGCAATGCGTAGCGGCGACAGGTCAAAGTCCTAAAGTCTTCAGACAATGGCCGTTTTTAACTTAGTTTTTGCGACGAATTGTAGTGTTTCATAATTGCAGGATGTTTCGCTAACAGCAGCCTTAACATATTGGCATCATGAGCCAAGTAATATTGTTTAACACCAATTACCTGTGTGCACATTAACATTCTCATGTATCTAAAAAAAAAATGAATTTAATTATTTATGTCCAGAGTTCAGATAGCTTTACTGCTTGAAAGTCTTTGTAAAGTTAAATTGAACTGCCGTCTTCCCTTGTAAGTGTAGCACTCCTGAAAAAGAGTATAATGATTAAAGAAAAATGAAATAAAAAAGAGTGCAGCAGTGCTTCTTTGTTGTTATATTTACTCAGAATGAAGTGCTTCACGGGCGCGCACCACCCACTGAAGTGTGCGGTGACGTAATCACGCTGGTATGCCAAGCGAAAATAATTAATTTAATAAATGCACATATCAAAGCACAAATAAGAAATTGAACAGTATATAAAAGTATTAGAAAATAACATTTTAGTATATCATAATGGGATTGAAGAAATTGTACAAACATAAACAGCTTGTACCACGAGTCGCATTAGTGTGACGTCAACTCCCCTCTTCGATTGATTGGCTAGAGGAGTATCTGTCAATCTAGAACTAGTGGACCAATGGTGACGCTTAAGCCCGCCCTAATTTACATGAAACTCGAACTGCAACATTTGGAAGAGCGAGCGCAGAACATAGAAAGAAGAGCGAAGAGAAAAACATCACAAGCGTACAAAAGAGTAAAATATGAGCAGAAAATGCAAGAAAGCACAAAGTACACAGTAATAAAACCATACTTTTTAACAAAGCATGACCATAAGTTTAAGTTTTGTGCAAAATAACTTTTAATGTGTTTAAAGTTTTTATTCATGCTTGTTATTTCTTTATTCACGCTTATTATATTTTGATCCGTGACCACGTTGTTTGCTATTCTGATCATTTTGCATTATTTTTTTCAGTTTGTGCAATATATTTTTACATGTGTTTTTAAATTTTTGATTCACGCTTATTATTTTTTTATACGTGACCGCTATATATTTGGCGGGAATTTGATCCCATACCGGCGCTCTGAACATGTCATGTGACTCGACGGCACGTACCAGTTTGTTTTCTTGCATGTAGATTCTCTGGAGTTTGTTGCATCCCTGCGCCAGCGCGACCAGGCCGTCGTCACTGATGCTGTAGCACTGGCCGAAGTGGACGTCCTTCAGTTCTTTACAGTGTTCGCCCAACTGCGCAAAACACACACACACACACACACACACACGTTCAGTTCAGCCTTCAAATGTTCAATATTAGTGGTATGATTATATACAGCAGGGATTCGCCAGGGTTTTGTCAGTGATTTTAAGTTCATATTTCAACAAGACATTCACATGTTTATGGTCACATGACATGCGGGTAAATACGGAAGAAAATTAGAGGTGAAATATTTTGTTTGTTTACCTATGGAAGTAAAATAATGCCTGATGTATTTCAAACAAAATTGCTTGTTGAATTGCACTAACTGAAATAAATATGCATTGCATTAATAACCATGCTTGCATTTAATGCATTGTAATGGGCTGAAATTCAAAATGGTGGTGTGAATATGAATTATTGAACTTTTAATAATGAAAATGTGTGAGAAATGTTTTGAATTTAAACATTCGTACTTAAAATATACGACCATGTTGAATTTCAACCCAAAAGCGATAAAAATACAATGCATTAAAATGCAAGCACGGTTAATGCAATGCATATTTTTTCAATTAGTGCAATTCAACAAAATTAGGAATTATTTTACTTCCATAGGTAAACAAACAAAATATTTCACTTTTTTTATTTTTTTTTCCAAGTTTTATTCAAATTCATTTATGCGCATCTTGGCGTTTCCATCCAGAGTTTTTTTATGCGATAAGCCAAAATGTGTGTAAAAATAGGTAGATGGAAACACAGCCACTGATTAAAATAAATGCACATTTAATCAAACCAATCATTCTTTTTCTCCTCATTTGAATGCATGTTTTTTATGCATGTTCATCCGGTGTTTTTTTTTATGCAACATCCCAAATTTGGCATTCATTAGTGCAGTTATCCAATCACAGCCTCTGCTGAACAGCTGTGTGAGGGATTTATTCATTAAATGTGTTTCCATCGAAGTTTATGCATGTTCTCCTATCAAATAGAAATTGATCCTCCTCAATTAAAGGTGCAGTGTGTAATTTTTTAGCGACATCTAGAGGTGAGGTTACGAACTGCAACCAGCAGTGGCCGACAGGAAGTGATGTCATCGTCTGAGACAGCAGAGAGACAGTTAAGCCAGAGAATGTCTAATAAGGGGAGAACTTCCACTCTCAGTAAACTTCCAGCTTCTGAACTGGTTGCAGTTCCACTCTGGCTCCACATGAGGGCGCTCACAGGACGAGTGCAGTTCCACTCTGGCTCCACATGAGGGCGCTCACAGGACGAGTGCAGTTCCACTCTGGCTCCACATGAGGGCGCTCACAGGACGAGTGCAGTTCCACTCTGGCTCCACATGAGGGCGCTCACAGGACGAGTGCAGTTCCACTCTGGCTCCACATGAGGGCGCTCACAGGACGAGTGCAGTTCCACTCTGGCTCCACATGAGGGCGCTCACAGGACAAGTGCAGTTCCACTCTGGCTCCACATGAGGGCGCTCACAGGACGAGTGCAGTTCCACTCTGGCTCCACATGAGGGCGCTCACAGGACAAGTGCAGTTCCACTCTGGCTCCACATGAGGGCGCTCACAGGACAAGTGCAGTTCCACTCTGGCTCCACATGAGGGCGCTCACAGGACGAGTGCAGTTCCACTCTGGCTCCACATGAGGGCGCTCACAGGGCGAGTGCAGTTCCACTCTGGCTCCACATGAGGGCGCTCACAGGACGAGTGCAGAATGAATGGAGGTCTATGGCGCTATAACCCCTCAAAATGCACTTTTCTCAGCATATAATTTTTTGTCTAGTACTTTGAATGTTGTATTCGAAAGGAGATGTTGAACAAAAAGGAGATGTTGAACCCATGTTGAACTTGCAAAACCAACAATCAAATCTGAGATTTCTCAACGGCAATCGCGTGAAAGAGACACATTTAGCCGTCTAGCTCCATAGACTCCCATTCATTCTGCACTCATGGGCGATCGCCCCCAGTGGAACTCTGGTGAACTACAACCAACATTCGGTACAATAGGACTTAATAGGGAGTGGCCAGGCTCTCCGTGGACGGGCTCTGGTTAAGCAATGAGGTTTCTTTACAAAGATAAAGTAAGAAATTGGATTTACTTGATTATTCAGTAAAACGATATGTTATTGCTATCAAATAAAAAATGATCCTCCTCAATTGAATGCATGTTTTTTATGCAACATCCCAAATTTCGCATTCAAATATGTGTGTATGGAAACCCAGCTAATGAACGGCTTTCACACGCATCCATTAAATGAGCTGAAAGCGTGTGTGCGGTGCGTCTCACCAGTCTGAGCGCGTGGTCGGTGAGTTTGTCCTGGTTCCCGACGTGGACCTTCTGCAGGAGCGGGCAGTGAGCGGCGGCGGTGCACAGGGACACGTCGCTGAGCTGCTTACACCGGTACGCTGTGTACTTGATCAGACCGGGACAGTTCGACGCCAGAGAGCACACGCCGTGGTCCTGAACGTTCCTGCAGTCGGAGATGTTGATCTCGGTGACGTTCTGTCTCCTGGACGCGATCTTCACCAGGAGATCGTCTTTCACCTGCGCTCACAGTGGCATTTTAACAGTTTTCAGGCATTATTTCAATTAAAATAGCACAGTTTTGCTCCTGCAATAATATATAATACAGTCAAAACAAAATGTACTCAGACACCTTCAATATTTCTCACATTATCACAGTTTACTCGCTATAGTTTAGAAAATGGTGATAAAATATGAAATCAGGACTTCTTTAACCTGCACTCAGGGAGAGAAATAAGTGGCATTTTAACAGTTTTCATGCATTATTTCAATTAAAACCACATATCAACACCCTAACACACACGCAACACCTTAATATTGACATTTTTGCACCTACTATTTAAGTTTTGCACCTGCATGCACCGCTTACATATCCGTTACGGACTTACAGTGCATAACTGGCAGGGAAAAAAATATTTGTACAAATGCATATGAGAAGTAAAGCTTTCGGCTATAGTTCGTTAAAAAATATGTGTAAGAAAGGCTATTTGCTACATAGTTATTAGGGGATCTAATTGTAATTTTTCTAATAAAATGTGGTTTAAAATTTGCTTTTTAAACAAATCCTGGTTTGTACGGCTGCAAATCATGGACAAAATTGTGTGATTATATGTCAATATAGCTATGACATAATAATAACAATAATATAAAATATATAAGTGTAATGTATAATAATAATTCTAATATTTAAAGTAAAAAAATATGCAGTGAAATATTGCAATTTTGTTTTATTTAGCAATTTTATATTAATATGATAATATAATATTAATAATTTGTATTACACAAATAAGTAAATAAAACTTAATATATAAGAAATATTACTATTGTAAAAAAAACTGTAAAATAATATTAATATAATAATTTGTATTATAAAAATTATTAAATAAAATCTAATATATAAATACGAAATAACCTTGTAAAATAAAAATTAGAGAGTTGTAAAATAAAATTATTATTTTTCTTAAATAGTCTTAATTTCTTCATAACATTTTAACATGTAAAACAAAATGAAAGCATGGGACACTGAAATCTTGATAATTCTATATATAAATAAGAAATATTACTATTGTAAAATAATTAAATGAATGCATGGGGCACTTAAAGCTTCTCTGTTTTGATAATCACTTCTCAATTCAAGAATAATAGTTATGCACACCTATAGATCTATTATTTAGCCATTTTATATTAATATGATAATATAATATTTATAATATTTATTATAAAAACTGAAAAATAAAGATGTATTAATTTTATATATAAATAAGAAATATTACTATTTTAAAATAAAACCCTGTAAAATAAAATAAAAACTGAACGCATGGGGCACTTAAAGCTTCTCTGTTTTGATAATCACTTCTCAATTGAAGTATAATATTTCTGCACACCTATAGCTCTATAACTAGCGCAGTTCTGCACATAAACAGAAGACGACAACACAAACCTGCTGGAGGCCGCTGAGGTCGATCTGCTTCCAGAACTGGAAGTCTAAGCAGAGATCGCGCCAGTATTTACACACCAGAGACGCGCCGAGACACCGCTCCTTCACCGACAGGTGAGAAAACACCTGAGGACACATCACACACACACGGTTCAGCCGGTTCCTCCGCTCAAAACAAGAGACGGAATCAAAATTACAGTGTCATATTCATTAAACAATATCAATCTGAGGATTTCATGCACAGCATTTGTCAATATTATGCTGCTCATTACTTCTCTACAATAATTGTTGTGTTTGCAAACATTTTTTGCATTACAAGTTTGTTTAAATATGCAAATGAGGGATTATCTAATTAAATATGCACACATTTGCATGTATTTCCAAATCTGAACACTGGATAAAGCCAGATACTTTGTAGACATTTTAAAGGATTTTACTGAGGATTTCTCTTTTTATCACTCCATAAATCAGAAAATACAGTCAACAGGTGGAAAAAAAGTCATTTTCACTGTGTTTTCAGGAATAAAATGTTCTGTAAATCAGGTGAATGTTATATGGACAAACCTTCAGAATATAGATATGAATAAAACTGTAAAGTTTGGTGTGTGTAAAGCTGATGAAGTGATTTCTGACTCAAACTCTCCGGGCTTTAAAGATTGAAATACAGTGCAATGAATAAACTATAACTATAACTTTTATGAGGGAGTTATGATTTGAAACTATAACTAAAAATAAAGATGTTTTCTTTCCACTAGTCTGAAAGAAGACTCTCAAAATAGAGCTAAAAACTAAACAGTGCATTAAAAACTATGTTTTTTAAACCTTTTTAACCTTTGAAAACCCTATAACACTTCTGTGGTGTTCCTGGTCAAAAGTTAAATTGATTCTTAAATCAGTGAGGCCTGCGATCAATCCGTTTCAAAAATACATTCAACAAATACATTCAACACCTGTCCTCATTTAAAGAAAAGAAGTTGACAATAAGATTGAATCCAATATTTGGTGATAAAATAGCATAACAAGAGATTTATACGGTGTTTTTTTTTTTTTTTTTTTTTAGGTCGGTCATTTTTGACCGGGAACACCACAAGTGTGACTTTATGCCATTTAGTACAAAATAAAAGCATTTAAAAATAAAATAAAAATCCTGGTTAAACATTATTGTGATTTTTTTTTTTATTTTATGTTTTGTGCAAAATTGACAAAATGAACCACAAATAAAGCTTTTTTCTATCAAAAACTGAGGTATGTAAGCTCAGATAAATAAAGCCTACGATCGATCAATTCCAAAAAGTAATATAAAACCGGTCCTAATTGGAAGAAAACAAGTTGAGAAAAAGATTGAATTCAATATTTGGTGATGATGTCGCATAATGAGAGATTAATAAGCAATTTTTTGTGGGCCGGTCATTCTTGACTGTGAACATCACAAGTGTGACTTTGTGCATGGATAGATGCACTTTTATGATGGATAGATGCACTTTTATGATGGATAGATGCACTTTTATGATGGATAGATGCACTTTTATGATGGATAGATGCACTTTTATGATGGATAGATGCACTTTTATCATGGATAGATGCACTTTTATCATGGATAGATGCACTTTTATGATGGACAGATGCACTTTTATCATGGATAGATGCACTTTTATGATGGATAGATGCACTGTTATCATGGATAGATGCACTTTTATGATGGATAGATGCACTTTTATGATGGATAGATGCACTTTTATGATGGATAGATGCACTTTTATGATGGATAGATGCACTGTTATCATGGATAGATGCACTTTTATGATGGATAGATGCACTTTTATGATGGATAGATGCACTTTTATCATGGATAGATGCACTTTTATGATGGACAGATGCACTTTTATCATGGATAGATGCACTTTTATGATGGATAGATGCACTGTTATCATGGATAGATGCACTTTTATGATGGATAGATGCACTTTTATGATGGATAGATGCACTTTTATCATGGATAGATGCACTTTTATGATGGACAGATGCACTTTTATCATGGATAGATGCACTGTTATGATGGATAGATGCACTGTTATCATGGATAGATGCACTTTTATGATGGATAGATGCACTTTTATGATGGATAGATGCACTTTTATCATGGATAGATGCACTTTTATGATGGATAGATGCACTTTTATGATGGATAGATGCACTTTTATGATGGATAGATGCACTTTTATGATGGACAGATGAACTTTTATCATGGATAGATGCACTTTTATGATGGATAGATGCACTGTTATCATGGATAGATGCACTTTTATGATGGATAGATGCACTTTTATGATGGATAGATGCACTTTTATGATGGATAGATGCACTTTTATCATGGATAGATGCACTTTTATGATGGACAGATGAACTTTTATCATGGATAGATGCACTTTTATGATGGATAGATGCACTGTTATCATGGATAGATGCACTTTTATGATGGATAGATGCACTTTTATGATGGATAGATGCACTTTTATCATGGATAGATGCACTTTTATGATGGACAGATGCACTTTTATCATGGATAGATGCACTTTTATGATGGATAGATGCACTTTTATCATGGATAGATGCACTTTTATGATGGACAGATGCACTGTTATCATGGATAGATGCACTTTTATGATGGATAGATGCACTGTTATCATGGATAGATGCACTTTTATGATGGATAGATGCACTTTTATCATGGATAGATGCACTTTTATCATGGATAGATGCACTTTTATGATGGATAGATGCACTTTTATCATGGACAGATGCACTTTTATGATGGACAGATGCACTGTTATCATGGATAGATGCACTTTTATGATGGACAGATGCACTTTTATGATGGACAGATGCACTTTTATCATGGATAGATGCACTTTTATGATGGATAGATGCACTGTTATCATGGATAGATGCACTTTTATGATGGATAGATGCACTTTTATGATGGACAGATGCACTGTTATCATGGATAGATGCACTTTTATGATGGACAGATGCACTGTTATCATGGATAGATGCACTTTTATGATGGATAGATGCACTGTTATCATGGATAGATGCACTTTTATGATGGATAGATGCACTTTTATGATGGATAGATGCACTTTTATCATGGACAGATGCACTTTTATGATGGACAGATGCACTGTTATCATGGATAGATGCACTTTTATGATGGATAGATGCACTTTTATGATGGATAGATGCACTTTTATCATGGATAGATGCACTTTTATGATGGATAGATGCACTGTTATCATGGATAGATGCACTTTTATGATGGATAGATGCACTTTTATGATGGACAGATGCACTGTTATCATGGATAGATGCACTTTTATGATGGATAGATGCACTGTTATCATGGATAGATGCACTTTTATGATGGATAGATGCACTGTTATCATGGATCGATGCACTTTTATGATGGACAGATGCACTTTTATCATGGATAGATGCACTTTTATGATGGACAGATGCACTTTTATCATGGATAGATGCACTTTTATGATGGACAGATGCACTTTTATCATGGATAGATGCACTTTTATGATGGACAGATGCACTTTTATCATGGATAGATGCACTTTTATGATGGACAGATGCACTTTTATCATGGATAGATGCACTTTTATGATGGACAGATGCACTGTTATCATGGATAGATGCACTTTTATGATGGACAGATGCACTTTTATGATGGACAGATGCACTTTTATGATGATAGATGCACTTTTATGATGATAGATGCACTTTTATGATGGATAGATGCACTGTTATCATGGATAGATGCACTTTTATGATGGATAGATGCACTTTTATGATGGACAGATGCACTTTTATCATGGATAGATGCACTTTTATGATGGACAGATGCACTGTTATCATGGATAGATGCACTTTTATGATGGATAGATGCACTTTTATGATGGACAGATGCACTGTTATCATGGATAGATGCACTTTTATGATGGACAGATGCACTTTTATGATGGACAGATGCACTTTTATGATGATAGATGCACTTTTATGATGATAGATGCACTTTTATGATGGACAGATGCACTTTTATAATGGATAGATGCACTTTTATGATGATAGATGCACTTTTATAATGGATAGATGCACTTTTATGATGATAGATGCACTTTTATGATGATAGATGCACTTTTATGATGGACAGATGCACTTTTATGATGGACAGATGCACTTTTATGATGATAGATGCACTTTTATGATGATAGATGCACTTTTATGATGGACAGATGCACTTTTATAATGGATAGATGCACTTTTATGATGGACAGATGCACTTTTATAATGGATAGATGCACTTTTATGATGATAGATGCACTTTTATGATGGACAGATGCACTTTTATGATGGATAGATAGATGCACTTTTATGATGATAGATGCACTTTTATGATGGACAGATGCACTTTTATCATGGATAGATGCACTTTTATGATGATAGATGCACTGTTATCATGGATAGATGCACTTTTATGATGGATAGATGCACTTTTATCATGGATAGATGCACTTTTATGATGGATAGATGCACTTTTATGATGGACAGATGCACTGTTATCATGGATAGATGCACTTTTATGATGGATAGATGCACTTTTATGATGGATAGATGCACTTTTATGATGGACAGATGCACTGTTATCATGGATAGATGCACTTTTATGATGATAGATGCACTTTTATGATGGACAGATGCACTTTTATAATGGATAGATGCACTTTTATGATGATAGATGCACTTTTATGATGGACAGATGCACTGTTATCATGGATAGATGCACTTTTATGATGGACAGATGCACTTTTATGATGGATAGATAGATGCACTTTTATGATGATAGATGCACTTTTATGATGGACAGATGCACTTTTATCATGGATAGATGCACTTTTATGATGATAGATGCACTGTTATCATGGATAGATGCACTTTTATGATGGATAGATGCACTTTTATCATGGATAGATGCACTTTTATGATGGATAGATGCACTTTTATGATGGACAGATGCACTTTTATCATGGATAGATGAACTTTTATCATGGACAGATGCACTTTTATGATGATAGATGCACTTTTATGATGGATAGATGCACTTTTATGATGGACAGATGCACTTTTATAATGGATAGATGCACTTTTATGATGATAGATGCACTGTTATCATGGATAGATGCACTTTTATGATGATAGATGCACTTTTATCATGGATAGATGCACTTTTATCATGGATAGATGCACTTTTACACAGACCTTGAGCAGTATGGAGGAGGGCAGCTGGTTGACGTGAGACGTGTCTGTGTTCTCAGCGCTCTTTCCCTCCTCCAATCCCTCGTTCTGGGACAGCTGGCAGGAGCATGAGGACGATGCGTCGGCGGCACCGCTAGCATCTGTACGCCACGCCACACCGGACCCGTCCGAAGGAGAAGAAGAAGAATTAGAAGAAGACGGGCGGAGCAAACACTGGCTCTCAGGAGCCCCGGCGTCTCCTCGTTCCTCGTTCTCCATGGGCTCCTGGAAGGCACAGCGCGGCTGCTTGCGGGGCGAACACCGCTGCAGATCAGCACACTTGCGCTTGCACACCATTTCCGAATAGTCCACGCAGAAGAGCGCCGGGGGCCCGATTAGCTTGGCGGACAGCAGACCCCGACCCTGGCCTTCCCAGATGCCCAGCTCTCCCGGAGACAGGAGGAACGCGGCGCACTCCTCGGGCGAGTTCAGGGACACGTAGCGCTCGGCGAGTTTGGCCGCCTCGAAGGGCCAGTCGTCCTCGATGCTCGCGCTGGGGCCGTGGACGATGAAGCACAGCATGCAGGGCCCCTGAAGGAAGCAGTTCCTCCGCCGCTTCTTCTTGCGCAGCTTCCGTGTTTTCTTCTTCAGGCTGTAACCATTTTTGGAGAAAAGATGGCCCATATAGATGATGATGATTCACGTCGATCGACTCTAAATTCAAGAGAGAGAGAGAAAAATTACACGCCAATCGACTCTAAATTCAAGAATAGAGAAAAATTACACGCCAGTCGACTCTAAATTCAAGAGAAAGCGAAAAATTACACGTCGATCGACTCTAAATTCAAGAGAAAGAGAAAAATTACACGCCAATCGACTCTAAATTCAAGAGAAAGAGAAAAATTACACGCCAATCGACTCTAAATTCAAGAGAAAGAGAGAAATTACACGCCAATCGACTCTAAATTCAAGAGAAAGAGAAAAATTACACGCCAATCGACTCTAAATTCAAGAGAAAGAGAAAAATTACACGTCGATTGACTCTAAATTCAAGAGAAAGAGAGAAATTACACGCCAATCGACTCTAAATTCAAGAGAAAGAGAAAAATTAAATTACACGTCGATCGACTCTAAATTCAAGAGAAAGAGAAAAATTACACGCCAATCGACTCTAAATTCAAGAGAAAGAGAAAAATGACACGTCGATCGACTCTAAATTCAAGAGAAAGAGAAAAATGACACGTCGATCGACTCTAAATTCAAGAGAAAGAGAAAAATTACACGCCAATCGACTCTAAATTCAAGAGAAAGAGAAAAATTAAATTACACGTCGATCGACTCTAAATTCAAGAGAAAGAGAAAAATTACACGTCGATTGACTCTAAATTCAAGAGAAAGAGAAAAATTACACGCCAATCGACTCTAAATTCAAGAGAAAGAGAAAAATTACACGTCGATTGACTCTTGACTCTAAATTCAAGAGAAAGAGAGAAATTACACGCCAATCGACTCTAAATTCAAGAGAAAGAGAAAAATTACACGCCAATCGACTCTAAATTCAAGAGAAAGAGAAAAATTACACGTCGATTGACTCTAAATTCAAGAGAAAGAGAGAAATTACACGCCAATCGACTCTAAATTCAAGAGAAAGAGAAAAATTACACGCCAATCGACTCTAAATTCAAGAGAAAGAGAAAAATTACACGCCAATCGACTCTAAATTCAAGAGAAAGAGAAAAATTAAATTACACGTCGATCGACTCTAAATTCAAGAGAAAGAGAAAAATTACACGCCAATCGACTCTAAATTCAAGAGAAAGAGAGAAATTACACGCCAATCGACTCTAAATTCAAGAGAAAGAGAGAAATTACACGCCAATCGACTCTAAATTCAAGAGAAAGAGAAAAATTACACGTCGATCGACTCTAAATTCAAGAGAAAGAGAAAAATTACACGTCGATCGACTCTAAATTCAAGAGAAAGAGAAAAATTAAATTTCACGTCGATCGACTCTAAATTCAAGAGAAAGAGAAAAATGACACGTCGATCGACTCTAAATTCAAGAGAAAGAGAAAAATTAAATTACACGTCGATCGACTCTAAATTCAAGAGAAAGAGAAAAATTACACGTCGATCGACTCTAAATTCAAGAGAAAGAGAAAAATGACACGTCGATCGACTCTAAATTCAAGAGAAAGAGAAAAATTACACGCCAATCGACTCTAAATTCAAGAGAAAGAGAAAAATTACACGTCGATTGACTCTAAATTCAAGAGAAAGAGAGAAATTACACGCCAATCGACTCTAAATTCAAGAGAAAGAGAAAAATTACACGCCAATCGACTCTAAATTCAAGAGAAAGAGAAAAATGACACGTCGATCGACTCTAAATTCAAGAGAAAGAGAAGAATTACACGTCGATCGACTCTAAATTCAAGAGAAAGAGAAAAATTAAATTACACGTCGATCGACTCTAAATTCAAGAGAAAGAGAAAAATTACACGTCGATTGACTCTAAATTCAAGAGAAAGAGAAAAATTAAATTACACGTCGATCGACTCTAAATTCAAGAGAAAGAGAAAAATTACACGTCGATTGACTCTAAATTCAAGAGAAAGAGAAAAATTACACGCCAATCGACTCTAAATTCAAGAGAAAGAGAGAAATTACACGCCAATCGACTCTAAATTCAAGAGAAAGAGAAAAATTACACGTCGATTGACTCTTGACTCTAAATTCAAGAGAAAGAGAGAAATTACACGCCAATTGACACTAAATTCAAGAGAAAGAGAAAAATTACACGTCGATTGACTCTAAATTCAAGAGAAAGAGAGAAATTACACGCCAATCGACTCTAAATTCAAGAGAAAGAGAAAAATTACACGCCAATCGACTCTAAATTCAAGAGAAAGAGAAAAATTACACGTCGATTGACTCTAAATTCAAGAGAAAGAGAAAAATTACACGCCAATCGACTCTTGACTCTAAATTCAAGAGAAAGAGAGAAATTACACGCCAATTGACTCTAAATTCAAGAGAAAGAGAAAAATTACACGTCGATTGACTAAATTCAAGAGAAAGAGAGAAATTACACACCAATCGACTCTAAATTCAAGAGAAAGAGAAAAATTACACGCCAATCGACTCTAAATTCAAGAGAAAGAGAAAAATTACACGTCGATTGACTCTAAATTCAAGAGAAAGAGAGAAATTACACGCCAATCGACTCTAAATTCAAGAGAAAGAGAAAAATTACACGTCGATTGACTCTAAATTCAAGAGAAAGAGAGAAATTACACGCCAATCGACTCTAAATTCAAGAGAAAGAGAAAAATTACACGTCGATCGACTCTAAATTCAAGAGAAAGAGAAAAATTACACGCCAATCGACTCTAAATTCAAGAGAAAGAGAAAAATTACACGTCGATTGACTCTAAATTCAAGAGAAAGAGAGAAATTACACGTCGATTGACTCTAAATTCAAGAGAAAGAGAAAAATTACACGCCAATCGACTCTAAATTCAAGAGAAAGAGAAAAATTACACGTCGATTGACTCTAAATTCAAGAGAAAGAGAGAAATTACACGCCAATCGACTCTAAATTCAAGAGAAAGAGAAAAATTACACGCCAATCGACTCTAAATTCAAGAGAAAGAGAAGAATTACACGTCGATTGACTCTAAATTCAAGAGAAAGAGAGAAATTACACGTCGATCGACTCTAAATTCAAGAGAAAGAGAAAAATTACACGTCGATTGACTCTAAATTCAAGAGAAAGAGAGAAATTACACGCCAATCGACTCTAAATTCAAGAGAAAGAGAAAAATTACACGCCAATCGACTCTAAATTCAAGAGAAAGAGAAGAATTACACGTCGATTGACTCTAAATTCAAGAGAAAGAGAGAAATTACACGTCGATCGACTCTAAATTCAAGAGAAAGAGAAAAATTACACGTCGATTGACTCTAAATTCAAGAGAAAGAGAGAAATTACACGCCAATCGACTCTAAATTCAAGAGAAAGAGAGAAATTACACGCCAATCGACTCTAAATTCAAGAGAAAGAGAGAAATTACACGCCAATCGACTCTAAATTCAAGAGAAAGAGAAAAATTACACGCCAATCGACTCTAAATTCAAGAGAAAGAGAAAAATTACACGTCGATTGACTCTAAATTCAAGAGAAAGAGAAAAATTAAATTACACGCCAATCGACTCTAAAATTCAAGAGAAAGAGAAGAATTACACGTCGATTGACTCTAAATTCAAGAGAAAGAGAGAAATTACATGTCGATCGACTCTAAATTCAAGAGAAAGAGAAAAATTACACGCCAATCGACTCTAAATTCAAGAGAAAGAGAGAAATTACACGCCAATCGACTCTAAATTCAAGAGAAAGAGAAAAATTACACGTCGATTGACTCTAAATTCAAGAGAAAGAGAAAAATTACACGTCGATTGACTCTAAATTCAAGAGAAAGAGAGAAATTACACGCCAATCGACTCTAAATTCAAGAGAAAGAGAGAAATTACACGCCAATCGACTCTAAATTCAAGAGAAAGAGAAAAATTACACGCCAATCGACTCTAAATTCAAGAGAAAGAGAGAAATTACACGCCAATCGACTCTAAATTCAAGAGAAAGAGAAAAATTACACGCCAATCGACTCTAAATTCAAGAGAAAGAGAGAAATGACATGCATGAAGAAAAGATGAGAATGTATACGAACCGCAAAAAATATTTATTGTCTAAGTTTGTTTTCATTATGTTGTACTTAAGATATTATGTTGTTAAATGTTTAATGTGTATCTGCCATGTAATAGCCGGTGATGCTGATATGGCAATAAACTCAAAAATACTCCTAAATCAATTATGAATTGAGTTCATTCAGCTGTAAAGAAGCTCTACAGAAGACAAAACAAATGAGTACAATTCTATAAAAGATTTTTTCATAATTGATGAACTTCACGCTGTTATTGACCTGCATTGCATCAACATTGTACTGAATAATGAATTGGATTTGCATTATTGAATCTGTTTATTGCTATATAAATAAAATTGACTCGACTTGAGTCATTAAAATTGAGTCAAATGCCAGTGGCTTGAACAGAGTTATTTTTCTTCAGGCTGTAACCCTTTTTGAAGAAAAGATATTCCATAGAGATGATGATGATTCACGTCGATTGACTTTACAAAAATTACTTTAAAACTTGGGTAACACTTTACAATAAGGTTCATTAGTTAACTAACTACCTCAGTAAACATGAACTAACAATGAACAATACTTCTCTAGCATTTATTCATCTAAGTTAATATTAATTTCAACATTTACTAAGTGCAAAAAGCATTGATTATCTTCTGTAGAGCTGCGTTACAGATGAACTTCACTGTTATTGAACAGCATTGAATCAACATTGAACTCCACAGCAGAATTGAATTTCTCATATTTGATGAAATTTGCATTATTGAATCTGTTTATTGCTGTGAAGCTGCTTTGTAATACAATTTATTTTGGTCGTTTTTCCTGACTTTCATGATTCTTCTGTATTTTTGCTAAAGCATATAGGCTAATAACAATAATGTGAGAATTGAACTCGCTTCATAATTGATGTAGTATTTGAATTCAAGAGCAAGAGAGAAAAAAATTACTTGCATAAAGAGACGAAGTGCAAAAACCATTTATTATCTTCTGTAGAGCTTCTTTACAGCTGAATGAACTCAATTCATAATTGATTTAGTAGTATTTGAGTTTATTGCCATATCAGCATCACTGGCTATTACATGGCAGATACACATTAAACATTTAACAACGTAATATCATAAGTACAACATAATGAAAACAAACTTAGACAAAAAAAAATAATAATAATAAGTACATGGACAAAATTAGTACAATTCTATAAAATATTTTTTTAAGTACTTGTTTCATAATTGATTAACCTCACGCTGTTATTGAACTGCACTGAATCAACATTAAACTGAATAATGATACTAGATAATTGAATTTCTCATATTTGATAAAATTTTTGATGAAATTTGTATTATTGAATCTGTTTGCTGTGAAGCTGCTTTGAAATCAAATATAAAAAGCACTAAAAGTGACTCGACTCATTAAAATCAAGTAAAATGCCAGTGACTTGAAAAGTAAAAGATTTATTTTAGCCAGTTTTTTCTGACTTTCTTGGTTCTTCTGTATTTTGCAAAAGCATATAACTATAATGTGAGAGGATATGAATGACAGAATTAGGCTCTCATAATTATAGATGTGAACACTGAATTATGAAATAACAGTGTTCATCGGTTTGATTGATCAGAAGCACTTGTCAACTTCTTAATCAACCAATGGAGCGAGTTTGGGGCGTGGCTTATGCGTTTGAGCGACCAATAACAGACAGGAGGAGTGTTTGGAAAACATGTATGACAACAGTCATTTTTGCAGCTCAAATGACAGAAAAAATTGACAATTTCACTATTGCTTCCAATCTAGATCAGTGATGCTTCCTCAGATTTCTGCGTTCACATTTAGCTCAGAACTAGATAAGCACTGAAACCGAGATTTTGACTCGCTTACATGTAAACAAAGTCTTATCAAAGTAATGTTTGTGTCTGTTGCATTGGGGTTTAACACCTAGATTGATTCTGACAGAACATGAAAATACTTTCAAACACATTTTTCAGATTTGCACTAACACATAAACAAGGAAACACACACAGAAGTCACTGAATACCTTGCAGACACACAGATGAGGAAGAGGAAGGTCAATGCTTTATGTGTCTGTCCACCTACTATTGTTTTATAGACACAATACCAAGATGATAATACCATTGGGTTTTTAACAAGTGTAAATACCCTGAAGATGGTAATCCATCTGTACTATGGTATATATATATATATATATATATATATATATATATATATATATATATATATATATATATAGCCTACTATGGTATGGTTTAGGTATATATATATATATATCAGTGTCATCTATACCATAGCCAGGTACTTTTTGTATGGATAATGAGTACATAGACCAGCATATTTTCAGATATCTGGTATAATGTGTGTTATGTCTCAGCAGGGACCATATAAACATTCACAAATGAATGTCACTGTTTACACACGGCTGTGTTGAGCTGCTGACCGAGTGTTGTTGTGTTTCATTGAGTGATAGTGGCGGACGACGCCATTGAACTCCCTCATGAGAAAACAACCAAGACTGAATAACTGCCAGAATAAAACGCGCCAAACCTCACCAGCTCGCGCGACCCTCAGCACCTCCTTCCCGCGCTCTCATAATCCGCGCGAAACAGAAACAGAAGCGTAGCGAACGCACCGCAAACGCGCGCTTGCTGTGTCAACCTGCTAGACTGTTTCAAAACACTTCCGGATTTCAAATAACAGAGGAAATCCCGCCCACAGCTCGAGATGAGAGTGGCTGTTCATTCGCCAGGCTGCCTGTCAGTTAGAAGCGGAGGGCCAATCATCATCCGTGCTTTAACGGGAACTCGTTTAATAATACAAATATAACACTTGCAAACTTGCGAATGAACACTTGATGTAAATATTTGTACTGTAACAGGATGGATTCGATATCATGTTACTTTCTTGATAATAATATCGACATAAAAGCGGTCTGGACATCAGCAAACTTTAGCAAACAAGTTTTTATGAATCTTTCCCTATGAAAGTAAATTTCCGCCACATAAGGAAAAAAACATACTCTGGTAAAAATAATTATGACATAAAAATATAAATTATGACATACTAAATTATAATTATGAGATAAAAAGTCAAAATTATTATGACATGCTATGTCTAAAATATGACATACAACGTTGTAATTATGACATAGTAATTCGAAATGAAGATCTAAAAGGGCATAATTATGAGATAAAAATAATGTAATTATGAGAAATTATGATATTACAAGTCATGTTATTATACGTAATAATTTCGACTGTTAATGTCATAATTTCATCTTTTCTTCTCTTGTTGTTATGATTTAGGCAATTAGGCTACTAAAGGATGCTTTATGAGTCTTAACTGGGGTTTCATTCTTTTATTCGTCACTCACACATAAAGATGAAATTTGATCATTGTTGATCATTGTTTCCAGTGTCCATGAATAATAATGATGATGATTCCCATTATATTGATACCAATTCGCAGTTTTACAAGTGAAAAGTCATAAACTAAATATAAAGTCAGAACTGCATGATATAAATTTGCAATTGCGTGTTATAAAAGTAAAATTGTGACATTGATTCTTTTTTTTTATTGATTCTGTGATATAAAGTGATTATTTTTTCCTTAGAATTGGACTTTATAATTAGCAATTGCAAAGAAAAAAAGATAAGAAAAAAAAGATGTCAGAATTGCAAGATATAAACTCACAATTGCATGTTATAAGTCCGAATTGCGAGATATAAACTCGCAATTGCGAGAAAAAAAGTCAGAATTGAAAGATGTAAACTTGCAATTGTGAGATAAAAAGTTGCAATTATCTTTTAAAATGTCTTATTCTGGTGGAAACAAGCTATTCCGCTAAAATATTTGGAATGGGAATAATGGAGAGTGTTGAGGGTTACGTAAAGCGAGTTGCGTAATGCTTTTCCAAGTGACTAGTAAAGTAATGCATTATTTTAAAATTTGCAAATAAATGAGCAAGGGAATTAAGTTAGTTCGGCTACTTTTTTAGGAAGCATTACATTTAAAAGTAACTTTCCCCAACTCTGAATCAGAAATAATGTCATAAATGAATGTACATAGGCGGGTTGCCTTTATTTGAACATGATCCAGCGGGAATGGGCGTGGCGAAGCAAACTTTCCTAAAAATGGCTCCCGTTTTCCCGATAACTCAACAGGATCAGATCGCTCGTGCTAGACATCAGGAGAACACCACACGGGATCCACACGATCTCTGTGTCTCTGATGTCGAAGAATGCTGGATTTATGATCGACACGGTGTGTGTGAAACCTTCAACAGTCTGCACCAACACAGCAAAGCAATCATCATTTTCGTGCGGGTAAGAAAGGCATTACAGCGGGTGTGTTTGTGCTGTGTGCAAATGTCATTCTGACTGTGCTTCTCAAATATTTTGCAGAACTTCTTGTGCTACACATGCAAAGAATATGTGGAGGATTTGGGCAAAATACCTCAGGATATGTTGCAGGTGAGTTTACGTGTCAGTAAATCATGTATTATTTGGACAGAATATAGAATATTGCTGCATATGAGGGGGGGGGGGGGGGGAACTATTTTAACACTTTACAATAAGGTTCATTATGCAACTACCGTGGTTAACATGAACTAAGAATGAACAATACTTCTACAGCATTTATTAATCTTAGTTAATAATCATTTCAACATTTACTAATACGTTATTAAAATCAAAGGTTGTATTTGTTAATATTAGTTAATGCACTGTGAACTAACATTAACAAACAATGAATATTTGTTTTAACATTAACAAAGATTAATAAATACTGTAACAAATGTGTTGTTCATTGTTAGTTAATACATTAACTAATGTTCACTAATGAACCTTATTGTAAAGTGTAACCGAGACAATGTATCTTTTCTCTCCTTCAAATGTAGGAATCGAATGTCAGATTGGTAGTGATTGGACAGTCGTCGTATTCTCATATCGAGGTAGGATGTGTTTATTAATGTTAAGCTGAAAATATGAGAGACTTTTAGAAGATTCTGTTGTTGAAGATAAATATAACATGCAACATGTGTCAAGTAGTTTTTGTGCACCTTTAATAGTCATCAAAACCAGTGTATTCACAACACCCTCTTTATAGCCTTGAGTGCATTTTTAATAATTGTTTTAGTTTTTTTTGTTTTGACACAAAATCATTACACTTTAAAACTGTGAAATATCTGTGAATCACTTTATGTTGTAGGGGTTCTGCTCTCTGACGGGCTATCCTCATGAAATATATGTGGATCCAGAGAGACAGATCTATAAAAAACTTGGAATGAGAAGAGGAGAGACATACATGGATACACGTAAGATTTTAATTGGGATTTCTCTAACGTGTTTTTATAAATAACATGCTTTTTTTCTCTCCTCTAATGCACATTTTGTACATTTCTCCTGCTTTCTATTAGATTAGCATGCCAAAGAATGATTGGTTTGATTAAATGTGTATTTAATTTAATCAGTAGCTATGTTTCCATCTACCTATTTTTACACACATTTTTGGCATATCGCTGGATGGAAACAAGATGCCCATAAATTAAAAAAAAAGTATAATTTGCATAAAAACTTCTTGAGGTGGATTATTGTTTCATCGATAAGAAGACATGCGGATAAACTAAGATGGAAACACATGTACTGAATAAATCCATCAAAAACCTCATGTGCGTCAGCGTCAGCTGTGATTGGATAAGTGGACTAACCAGCGGACCAATGGCATCGCAGCATCTCTAATGTTGGTTTGGTGTTTCTGAAACGCCAGAGTCGAAGTGTGTGATCAGAATGATTTGGTTTAATTCCCTCCAGAAGCGTCTCACACGAGTGTGTTCCCGAACACCAGCATCCGAACGCAAGAGAACATGATTTTGGGGATGGAAACGCTGCTTTATTCGCAAATGTTTTATGCATTATTATTACATTTATGTGCATAGGTTAAATTTGCACATTTGAATGGAAACCTAGCTATCTTCATCTGCATTTGCAGCTTCCAACAGTCCACATGTGAAATCCAGTCTACTCGTCGGCAGTCTGAGAAGTATGTGGCGTGCCATGACCAGCCCTGCTTTTGACTTTCAAGGAGATCCGCTGCAGCAAGGTGGAGCCCTTATTGTTGGCCCAGGTGACGAGTTTTCTAAATAAAATGCTGTTATGTCTATATATTCACCATATCTTAATATTTATTGTTTTATTTCACAGGTCCAGAGGTTCATTTTGCCCATTTTGACATGAATCGGTTCGACCACATGCCGATCAACTGGTTGCTTCAGTTAGCAGGGCTTCACACACTGGACTTCAGTGATCGCTCTAAAATCATTGATATCTAAAAAACAAAATCATGTTATGCCATGATAGACATGCACTCTATGCTTGTAGCTTATACTGCAACACTGCTCACTGTCTGAACTATAATAGCTCAATATCGTTGTATATATAATATTGTTTTTTATATTATATTTATGTTGGATAGGAACAAGCCATTCCACTGCTGAGGACCATTGATTTTATCTCTGTCCTAAATTACAATTTGTTTTATATTATGTCTTGAATTTCAATAAATAAATAAATTGCATATATGCATGCAAGTAAAGCTTTATTTATATAGCAACTTTTAAAATCAGTATGTTTACAAAGTGCTTTACAGAACAGAAATTCGCAGGGAAAAAAACATACACACATATAGAAATAAGATAATAAAATAAAATGCAATAAACATCAATAAAATTCATAAAACACATTCACAGAAAAGAAGAACATATGTCTTATTTAACTAATAGCTAAAATATAATGCATGGAAGAGTTTGAGATCCTCAGTTTGTGATTTACACTATAGCAACCCCTGGCTTCTTAGTGTCTTTCCACCCCTACTGGAGTGAAGCAGATATACACCTATTCTTACACGGGTGTACTTTACACCAGTCCGCCGCAGCAATCCTGGTGCCTTTCACTCAAGTCTGAGTGTGCATCCTCATCATCACTCCCCTTCTCTCAATCTCTTCCTCAAGTCAGCCCTTACCAAACACAATACTAAATTTTGGGGCGCCCCATCTCCATGTTTGTATATATGCGTGCATGTAAGTGTGCATGCATGTTTGTATTTATGTATGTATATGTATGCATGCATGTATGAATGTATGTATATATGTATGCATGCATGCATCTATGTATATATGTTTTATGCATGTATGAATGTATGCATGCATGCATGGATGTATGAATGCATGTTTGAATGTATGTATATGCATGCATGGATGTATGAATGCATGTTTGAATGTATGCACGCACGCATGAATGTATGGATGTATGCAGAAGCAGCTATACAGCTATTCTTTCACTATCTGCATGCATATATGTATATATATTTATATTTATATCCAGATCCATATATGTCCAGTTTAAGTTTCATCCCCAAACTCAAAAGATAAGAAATAAGATATTTGACATAAAGAAAGTTAAATCTGCATATATTTTAAACTAATATATCCCCATTATGCATAAATTCTTAACAATTTAGTCTGTTAACTGTAAGTGTCCCAGTAAGGGTTTTTATTGCTTTTTCCCCCCATCACTTTTTAGTAATCATCATAAATTAGGCATACCTTACCTTTTAGCGTTTCAAGTTTTGCGACATCAACTTTAGATTTGGAACACAACTTGTTTAGACATATGGCTTTGGTTTTCTAACAATTGTAGGATAAAACACTACAATTTTTTTACACTACAGTTATGAGAATTAGATGAAATCATAAAAACACAATACAAACAATCCTAAAAACCAATCTCAGAGTGTTTCGTGCATAGACTGTAAAAAATAGGTTTCGTGACGGGTTAAAGTTCTGCCAGTGCCCGGATGTTGGGCAGCAGGATGGTGGCGCAGTGACGTCACTCGAAAGGCTTTTAGAAACTTGCCTTCCACATACGTCACTCGCAGGACAACTGGCTCAAATATACTTCGGTCTGCAGCGCATGGAGCTGTTACAAGCTGGACTATGCACAATAACGCACTTTCATCGCACATTCCCGTTTGAAACGCCATCTTTGCATGCCTAGAGAAGTATGAAGCGCAAGAGCGAGCGACGGAGCGAGTCGAGGAAAAGACTCTGCGCTTCCCTGAGCGGCCAGACGGAGTCCAAGAGCGATATTTACGTTCATATCACAGGTAAACAAACCACAGACGCTGCCATAATGATCTCATAAAGTAGAACCAACATTGGGGTCATAAAGTAGTGTGCTATAATTCCTGTCAGGGGTTAATTTGGAGCTTTTTTGCACCGAACATCAGACTTAAACTGCTGTTTATATGGAGATTAACGCTGGTTATATATGAGAGTAATTAAAACATCACTGTTAACTTCTAATTTTGCCTGTTCAAGGGCTAAATCATCTTCTTTGTTCTGTTCGCTGATTGTAAATCACTGAAAATGAGTGTAATAAATAGTAAATCAAAGCGAGAAAAAAATTAAATCCTATTGGCCAATCGACGCTTCTCTCCTAGCAACGGCTTGGGCAGCGTGCCAATCAGAGTCGAATGCTCCCTGCTCTTTAGTTTAAATTCTGTGGAGGGAGGAGCCTAATGTGATTGACGTGTCAGCGGTACGCCCGTGAACCAATCAGGTACCGGAAAAGGTTTTTTAATTGCATAAATTATAGACTATACAACAAATGTGCGTAATTACTTTACAATTTAAGTTTTTGGTTTACGTTACAGTCATGAAAATGAGAGGAAATGTGTTTTTAAACAAAGAAACACACTACGAACAATCCTAAAAATAGTTTCTTTTGACCAATCGGCGCATCGAATATTCCTTGCTCTACTGTTTAAATTCTGTAAGGAGGGGCCTAGTTGTGATTGACGTGTGAGCGGTGCGATTGTGAACCAATCAGGTGCCGGAAAAGCTTTTAACTTTGGCTTTAAACGGCATTGATTGAACTTTACTCGGACTTCAGGAGCAAGAGAGAAAGATCGCTAGTGCTGTGTTACGTTATTTACGTTTATATAGAATTAAAGCGGATGTATTGTTTTAGTTTCTCTTAGTTTTTAATTCAAGTTCAACGCGTAAACATCAAGTATTTTTACTTTCTTGTCGCATAATCTCCTATAACACACACGATTTCTTCATTAAGTGTCGACGAAAATTTGACTGTTTTTGGTTGTATATGTGTAAATGTAGTTTGGAATTAGATTAAACTAAACCAAGATTTAAAATAAAATGCACCGGAACGACGTTTACATAGAAACCTGCGATCTGTCAAACTGCATCGAGGTCATTAAAGGTGATGCTCGTATTTCTTTCTGTTTTTAAATGTCCTTTAGTTTTGTGTGCCGGATCAGTCTGTGTGAATTCACTGGGTTTTGTTTTTTAACTCACTTCCGGGACGCGGATTCAAATCTCTCGGACCAATAACGTTAGATTCATCAGATGTGTTTACATTAATGGACCGCGTGGAAACGCTTCTGTTGTGAGAGATTTCAGAATAGTTTGGTTTCCTTCATCATGTGCACTTTGTGTTTTTCAGATCAGCTATATTTTGCTCTTCTTCATCAGAAGGTGAAGAGCTCTCCTGACAGACACTGTTTCTGCATAGATGAAGAGCTCTCCTATGAGAAGTAAGAGAGGTTTACTTGTAAAACACAGTCTATGGCGCATCATTCTAATACACTTAATGCTACATTATCATATTTGATAAGTGATGAGGCCTCTTACATGTTCAAAATCATTGCACACAATTTACTTCATATCTTTTGATTGATAGTTTAAGCTTTTTTAGCAAGAAAATGCCTTTTAGTATAATTGTAAAAACGTCCACCTTTAGCTCGTGGTCTTTTTACTTAGTATCAAATATGGTCGTCAGGCTTTTGAGGAAGGTTTATATGTTCATCTCTTAATCATCATTGCATTGCATTGCATTATATGTTTTACAACTATAGAGCTTTGATTATGAAACTAAGCATTTCAATATAATCTTGCAAAGTCATATTATTGACAGATATTTATTATATGCATTTTAGGAAAGTTTCTGCAATATATATTTTTGCTCAGTTTGGGCCTCTGAATAAAATTAATGTGTTTTTCCTCCATATTCTCACTATATCGTATAATGAGCCATTTTTCTAGATTTTGCAAACTTATGTATGAATGCATCTATATTCCGTATTTATGCATGCATATATATGTGAATAAATTCATTCATTCATTCATACATGCATGCATACATAAGTTTACACATGTATGCGGATGCATTTATGCACATATGTGTGTATTTATTCATGCATGCATGTAAACTAGTTTTGTGTACCACAACAATCGAAAGAAAAACTCACACTGTCCCATAATCAAGACAAAACCCATATTTTTGTTGAGTTTCTCACCATTAGAATAGCCTGTAGTTTCCAGTGCATTGCACCAGATCTTTATCACTGACCTCTTTGATTTTTATATTTGAACAGCTTCTATGCGGACTTTGGCCCGCTCAACCTGGCCATGTTTTATCGCTTCTGTTGCAAGCTCAACAAGAAGCTGAAGGTAATGACGCTTCATTATACTGGCACATAAAATGCAACGTTGCACTGTTCTACTAAACACAGTCTTTCCATGTAAGCATGCAATATCACTTCAGAGATTTGAATGTGTGCTTTTCTAATCCAACAGTCTTGTGTTCATGCAAAGAAGAAAATTGTGTTTTATACCTGTGGGGACAGAAAGAAACAAGCTAATGCTGCGTATTTGATCGGCTCTTACGCTGTGAGTTTCCCAGTCCAACTTTATATTTACTGTTTATTTTGCCTTTTAGGAAAGTGCAATCTTATGAAATGCTCAAACATATTTATAACATTTTTATAGGTAATGCATCTGCAGAAAACACCAGAAGAAGCGTACAGCCTTCTCGTCTCTCAAAATGCATCGTATCTTCCTTTTCGGTAATTTAAATTTATTCCCTACATTATTCATTAAAATGCATATTATTATGAGGTGGTATCAAGTTTTCCGGCACAACAAGTTGCATGTGGACCTCAGGAAAAATAAAAATGAATGGGATGGCCTATTTAAAAAGCAGTTGTAATAGTAAATCTCATTTCCTTTGGATTATTTCTGTTAATCTCTGACTTATTTTTTTCCGTTACATTCACAGAGATGCGTCTTTTGGAACTTGCATGTACAATCTGAATATTCTTGACTGTCTACGTGGCGTTCACAAGGTAATCCAGATCCTGCAGCTTCACCAGACTCGTTCACTATTCCTACTGATCGCATGCTTGTGTTTCAGGCTCTGCACCTCGGCTGGCTGGATTTCTCCCAGTTTAATGTGGAGGAATATGAGCATTATGAGGTGAGTTTAATCTCACACTTCGGATTTAATGCGTCTTTAAAGGGGAGGTTGCGCTAGTGCCGTTTATCTGAGTGAAACGCTTCTGGACGAAGAACAAATGTGGGCGGGGCTTGATTTTGTATGTGAGGAATTGATTGGATGGTTGTGGTTTGCTATTGGCTGATCTCATGTGAGTGACAGGTTGCCCCGCCCACATCATCAGAGATGCTGCAAGAGGAACTTATTCTGATTACAGTGCAAAAAAAAAAAAAAACAATTATGTGCATTTGTTAATTTTGATCTTTAATATTTTTTCCAGCGGGCAGAAAATGGAGATTTTAACTGGATCATTCCAGGGAAGTTTCTGGCTTTCAGCGGTCCTCATCCCAAGAGTAAAATTGAGAATGGTGTGTATGGATTCGCTTGTTCTCGCATTATACAAATACTTTAAAGGATTATTACACTTCAGAAGATGTTCATGTCTTTCTTTCTTCAGTGGAAAAGAAATGAAGGTTTTTGAGGAAAACACTCCAGGATGTTCCTCCATATAGTGCTCCAATGGGGTCCAACGGGTCGAAGGTCCAGATGTGAGTTTCAGTGCAGCTTCAAAGTCTCGACACGATCCAGCCGAGGAATAAGAGTCTCATCTAGACAAACCAGCCGACATTTTATAACAAAATACACATTTATATACTTTTTAACCTGGTCTTGCTCTCGCTGTGATGAGACACACATTACGTAATCAGGTTGAAAGGTCAAGCGTGACGTGGGGGAAGAACAGACCCAGTGTTTACAAAGAGAACGTGCAAAGACTAAGTCAAACCCTATCCTACATTTCTGAACCGGAACATGCGTGACCTTTCAACCTGATTACGTAATGCGTGAAGTTGTGGACGTCCAAGACGAGCATTTGTAGGTTAAAAGTATATAAATGTGTATTTAGTTATAAAATGTCGGCTGGTTTGTCCAGATGAGACTCTTATTCCTCGGCTGGATCGTGTCGAGACTTTGAAGCTGCACTGAAACTCACATCTGGACCTTCGACCCGTTGGACCCCATTGAAGACACTATATGGAGGAACATCCTGGAGTGTTTTCCTCAAAAACCTTAATTTCTTTTCCACTGAAGAAAGAAAGACATGAACATCTTGGATGGCGTGGGGGAGAGCAAACTATCAGGAAATTTTAATTCTGAATGAACTAATCCTTTAACTCTAACTCTAGTCTGATCTGTGTAAAACTGGTCTGGAATGTTCAGATTTATATACATTTGTTCTGTTTTCCTTCAGGATACCCTCTTCATGCCCCTGAGGCGTATTTCCCGTACTTCAGGAAGCACAACATCACCAACATCATCCGGCTCAACAAGAAAATGTACGACGCCAAGCGTTTCACAGACATGGGCTTCAAACACCACGACCTGTTCTTCGTAGATGGAAGTACGCCTAACGATGCCATCGTCAGCAAGTTCCTGAACATCTGCGAGAGCGCTGACGGAGCCATCGCCGTCCACTGTAAAGGTCCGGCACTTAAAGCTCGTTTTATGCACGCTTAAAGAGCATCTATTGTGCTTTTCCTCATGTTCTTGTGTGTTTAGTGTGTAGAGTTGCTGTTTGATCATGAAGAAGCTCCAGTTATCCTCTATATCAGTGTCAGTGCTTCTGAACTCCTGAAACGCCTCCATTAGTCTTGAGTTTCTTCCAGGAACGAACAGAACACGTCACAATATTCCTCATTATAATTCATACGCAGAATAAAGGGGCGGGGCCTGGTTGAGTTAGTTAGTAGTTTTAAAATGGCGGTTATGGTAATTAGGGGCGGGACTTTTCCCCAAACACTCTCGAAACACTCGACCAATCACAACACACTGATCCAGCCGACCAATCAGAGCACAGTTTGCTTTTCAGAAGGAGGGGCTTCATAGAGACAGGAACTAACAGGGTTCCTACTAGGTGCTTGAATTCGACTTTTTGACTTTTTTTAAGCCATATTTATGAAAAGATACTTGAAAGTGCTTGAACTATTGATAGACTAAAGGCTATATTAGAAAATAGTTTAATTTTATTGATGACGCAATCTTTTCTCACCCGTCTGATATTGATATAGAGCCATTTCACATGACTATGAGCGTGATATTGCTCATAAATATTCAAGGATATGATACAGCTTTCATTCTAAAGGTCAATCATATATCAGTTTGAACAAGAAAATCAATATCTTTGTCATAGTATCCTTTTAATGGTTAAAGTTACCACAGCCATTGCATGTGCTGCGCTTTATTAGTACCTTTTATTTATTTATTTATTTTTATCTATTTACCTTTTTGATAAGTGAGATCTCTGATTGTAGTCCTTGAAAACCAAAAAGTAGTGCTTGAAGTCCTGGAATTTCATTTTATAGTGTGTGTACGAACCCTGAAGTAAACAGAGCGTTACTGACAGACTGGGACGAGAGGAGCCGCAACAATGGAGAATATGAGGAAAATAATTATATTCTAGTAGAGGTTAGGGATTAAACAACATCACGACTTTGTGATAGACGTCACAAGCTGAAAAATGTTCCTACACTGATAAGGCCTGCACAGAATCTTTCCTGTGTTGTTGTTTATTGATTTGCATGTAAACTTTGCTTGTTTTACATGTCTGGTTGTTATCAGAGTTTGTACATGTGAAAATTATTCACAGTGCTTGTTTGTTTATTAAATATTTCAGCTAATATGCTTTCAGCTACCAATAACAGTGTAGCTCCATATATTTAAAAGGTTTTCCCCATATAATTCAATATCATGAAGTAGAGATGTTGACCGGCGTAACCACTGTGTTTCAGCGGGTCTGGGCCGAACAGGGACTCTGATTGGCTGTTACATGATGAAGCACTTCAGACTCACTGCAGCCGAAGCCATCGCATGGATCAGGATCTGCAGACCCGGATCAGTCATTGGACCTCAACAGAACTTTGTTGAAGAGTGGGTGATTCTGCAAACGCTTTAATCCACAGCAATGTCGATATTGTACCGGGCAAAAGTTTGGAGTACCAGAATTTAGATTAATGCTGTGCTCACCAAGGCTGTGTTTATTTGATCAAAAATACAGTAAAAATAGTGAAATATTAATGTAAATCATCTGTTTTCTATGTGAATATACAGTAAAGTGTAATTCCTGTGATCAAAGCTGAATGTTCAGCATCATTACTCCAGTCTTCAGTGTCACATGATCCTTCAGAAATCATTCTAATATGATGATTTGATGATCAAGAAACATTTATGATTATTAACCTTTTTTTCCTTCTCCTCCTTGGATTTTTTTTTTGAGTGCCTGGGACTTGTTTTACTTTGGATTTGTTCCCCTACTCCAAAAGCACCTATCACAGACTCTTACTCTACCTGAGCGCCTGGTTGAACTCTTTACAATTCTCAGGAATAAATTACACTTTACTGTATATTCACATAGAGAACAGATGATTTACATTAGAATAATATTTCACTGATTTTACTGTATTTTTGATCAAATAAACGCAGCCTTGGTGAGCAGAAGAAACTTTTTTTCAAAAACAATAAAAATCTTAATTATTCCAAACATTTGACCAGTACTGTATATACCAGTCTAGGCCTAATACTAATTTATACGCGTCTGAATCCAACAGAAAGCAGTCGAGTCTCTGGGCAGAGGGTGATCTGTACCGTCAAAACGTAAATGTGCAGGAAAACGGCTCGAGTAAAACGGCAGTGGCTGGAATCCTGTCCGGAGTGGAAGATATCTCCATCAATGGCACCAACAAGAACATTTCACAGAGGAAATCAGCCTCTGAAACGGTGAGTAACTACACTAACAGCTCAGTTAATGTGTGCATTTGACCAACAACATAAAGTTTGGTCCACTTTGTTGCTTTAATGGCAAATAAGTGCACAATTAGCAAGGAAAATATAATCTGATCACTTTTCTAACTTTAGTTAGTGTGTAATGTTGCTGTTTGAGCATAAACAACATCTGCAAAGTTACGACGCTCAAAGTTCAAAGCAAAGGGAGAGATTTGCTTTTAAAGAAATCACTTTTTAAGGACTACAACAAACGGCTGGTAGGAACTATAATGAGCTTCTTCACGGGTTAGTGACATCACTAACACTAAAATTTGCATAAACCCTGCCCCCAGAACACGATTTATTGATTATAATGACAGAATATGCTAATCAGTGACTAGAAGATAACTACATAAATTCATCAACTAACATTCAGAAATGTCCTGTTGCTTCTACATGCTGTCACTTCTTCTCGAGTCTCTCCATCATTGTCTGACTCCGGTTTGAACATAAAAGACTAAAAGTTTTTGAAATTTTCAGTGCATGTGTGTGTGAGGTAATTGGAGCTGCTAACACACACACACACAAGCTCTTGTAGCTCCGCCCCCTGTGCCGGGAGCAGCAGCTCATTTGCATTTAAAGGAACACACAAAAACAACGGTTTTTGCTCACCCTCAAAAAGTGTCAACTTTAACATGCTATATAAAAATATCTGTGGGGTATTTTGAGCTGAAACTTCACACACACACTCTGGGGACATCAGAGACTTACTTTACATCTTGTGAAAAGGGCATTATAGGACCCCTTTAACCAGATGTGTTGTTCATTTCTTCAGCACACGGAGGAAGATGAAGAGGAGTGTGGCGGTCTCACGCAAGGCGATAAACTCCGAGCTCTGAAGAGTAAGAGGCAGTCCAGAGCGTCCACGGGCTCACTATCGTAAGTTCTTCTCCATTACACCCCTCTCCTGTCCATCACACACACACACACACACGTGTCCATCGAGGCTGACGGTGCGGGTCCACTGGCGCAGGAGCAATCCGCTCGATTCCTGCGAGTCTTCAGGAATAAATCCTTCATAAAGTCATTGTGCTTATGATTTCAGAAAAGACCAACTTTTATTTCAAATTCCCAGGCTTTTTGTGAGCTTTGGTTTTTGTTTTATTGCTACGAAGATACAATGAATGCATGCTAACTGCATTTGAGATCTGAATTAAAGGTGATGTGTAACAATTTAACTCTTTAAAGCCTGAAATAGTAAAAAAAAATCTAGTTTTTTTTAAATGGAACAGTTTATTGAATCTAATATCTAAATGTATCTTAAGATACATCAGGCTTTTATGGCTCATAAAGTCAGATATCGTGAGAATATGAAAGAAAAACAGATTAATTTTATTCAGAGGCTCAAAGTGAGCAAAAATATGGTGCAGATGCTGATATTTATATGAAATTTTGATGCGTATAATGTAAATCAATGAGATCTTTATAACAGTATAGCAGATATTTACATAAAACGCATGTGAATATCAATATCTGCCAATAATGTTTTAGTAAGATTATATTTAAATGCTTAGTTTTATAATTAAAGCTCTGTAGTTTTAAAACATATAATGCAATGCAATACAGAGACGAACAAATAAATCTTCCTCAAAAGCCTGAAGATCATATTTAATACTATAATGCAATATTACTAACAATATGAAAGTTATTCTTGCGTTAACTTGATAAAATCAGGTCAGATTTGACAGAGGAAAGACTCATGAAGCTCGAGCTGAAGGAGGACGTTTGTACAATTATACTTAAAGACTTTCTTGATTAAATAATAATAAATTATCAATCAGACGACAGAAGGACTGGAGGAGATTGTGTGTGTTTTGATCATGTTTATAATTGAGAGACCAGTAGCTTTACAGCACTGAATCCCCCATTAACGTGAACTAGGAAATGAAGTTGAGAAAGCCACGCGCCAGTGGACGTGAACCGCGTTAGACACTCATCGAGTCGATTTCCCCCACCGGATAATCTGCATAAATAGTGGTTTTCCGGTAATGATGGATGTTTAAGTGTGTGTGCATGACTTACAGAGACTAACTGCATGTTTTACACCGTGTCCTAACCAGATGCGACGCGATAAGATTCCAGCGACAAATAATTAGTCTGTCCACGCTAGACGCGACTGCGAAATACGTCAAAATCAATCAAAACCCACAGCCAATCAGAACAGCGTGTGGGCGGAGTCAGCCAATCAGAACAGTGTGTGGGCGGAGTCAGCCAATCAGAACAGCGTGTGGGCGGAGTCAGCAATCAGAACAGTGTGTGGGTGGAGTCAGCCAATCAGAACAGCGTGTGGGCGGAGTCAGCCAATCAGAACAGTGTGTGGGCGGAGTCAGCCAATCAGAACAGAGTGTGGGCGGAGTCAGCCAATCAGAATAGCGTGTGGGCAGAGTCAGCCAATCAGAACAGCGTGTGGGCGGAGTCAGCCAATCAGAAGTGTGTGGGCGGAGTCAGCCAATCAGAACAGCATGTGGGCAGAGTCAGCCAATCAGAACAGCATATGGGCGGAGTCTCACGGCACCAGAGAGTAATCCTGATGGCACTCGCAAGAACATGGATAAGTCGCTACATAATCAAATTCACAAATATTACACCATTTAAACATTATTCAAACACATAGGCTGAGTTACTAAAACAATCTTTGCCAAAGAATACACTTGTTTGTTCACAGTTTGAACATTCTTGTTTCCATTTGTTTAATTTCAAGATCTGAGGTGAATTATCCTCTGTTGCTTTTGCAGCCACAAAGCTGGAGCACTAAATGATATTCAAAGTCACATGACACGCTTTTAACATTAAATAAAGCACATAAACAGCGCCTCAGATTATCATCGCCACACTTTGTGTTTGTTGTTCTAGCGCGACGTCGCAGAAAAATAGAAACCGTTTCTAAACTAGAATCGTCGCGTGTCGCGGCTGGTTAGGACACACACTCTGATTAACATGGAGAAGAGGCTTTTATCGCGGCGCGTGTAGTTAGGACACGGTGTTAGAGTCTTCCTGTTAATGATTGTGCTGGCGAGACGAGAAAGACCCCAAAAGCCTTTTATCACACAGCAGGCGAATGGTAGTAAAGTGTTGCAGTTTTCTGGGCTCGCTGTGGCCCGACTGTTGTGTGTCGTTGAAACGGTAGCAGAATGACGTTCAGGTGAGTCTGTGACATCATCGCCCATCATAACGAACAAGTGGCTGACGCAGGTCCTCATTTCATTCAGTGCCTTTGTTTTGCTTCCACGTTCACTGAGAACGTGTGTTTTGTTTTGTTTTTTAACTAAACCTCAGTTTGGGTCTAAAAGTGTAAATGGGCTCACAACAAAAAAAGGCCGTCCAGCTTCATAAACTGCTCTGACCTTTCTTGTAACATGTTCAGTGCTTTTTTGATGTTCTAACCAAGTCTTGGCTTTGCATGATGATGTTTGATGATGTGTGTATGCATGACGTGTGTGAACTGCGTTGTGTTGTTGTGACACACTGTGGCCGGTTTGCTTTGATCGTCTTTTTCAATTGCACTGTAAACTGGATCTGATCTCGGACAAATACAGACACTGATTGAATTCGATTTACGATCTAAATTTTGTTTGTAGGCTTAAGTTTTGTAATATTTAAGTGTCTATAAAGAGCATTTACTCCGTTTTATCCCGATCCATGATCAAAAATCCTGGTTTTAAAGTGCCCCTATTATGCTTTTTGGGATATTATCTTTCATGTAGTGTGTAATATAGCAGCTGTTTGTGAATGGAAAAAGGTCTGCGAAGATCAAAATTATTATATATCACATAGAAAATGTAGAAATTTCACATAGAAATGAAGTCATTATCTCCCAAAAGAAGGCCGATTCTGAACAGCTGTCAGTAATTCCAGTCTCACTTCCTGTTACAGTGTTGCAATGTAACTAATTTGCATCATGCCCGCCTCTGGTCTTGATTGGCTGAACAGCGTCTCTTAGCTCCGCCCACAAACACTGTAGTTTATCTGAGACTGGAAGAGTTTGGTTTGTGTCGAGAAGACTCAGATTGATTCGGTAAAACACACGCCATCGTTACTGTTCGCATCACTGTGATCAAGAGCTGAGATTCAGATAATGAGCGTTTGCTTTCTGACCAATCACAGCAGAGCGGCTCTCAGAGGCGGAGCTTAGAGAGACTGAATCTTCGATCGAAGCGTTTCAGACACTGAGAGAAAAGAGCTGACGCTGAAGTGGAGATTATGAGGAAACTAGAGTTTTTGACTTTAGATGCATGTAAATCTGTTATGGGAGACCTTGAAAACAACATTAGGAGCTTTAATAGCAAAATAAGGGCACTTTAAAGCACACGGTTCATGTTGTAATGAGGCAGAACTGGAGTGAATGTGGTTTTGCGGATCCGTCCAGTGTGCAGTGATGGGAAAAGGCTTCTGTCTGTCTTCCTTGTCTTGTGTTGTGTTCTGAGTTTCGCCCCTGTGTTCAGATGGCCGCTAGCTTTGCTGCTCTCTGCTCTCTGTAGCGTTGTCTTCTGCTGGATGTTGTTTGGCTTCCCTTCCATCCATTACTGTATAGACGGGGTGGGATTGTAAATGATTTCTCCCGTCACTCTCTTAGCCCTTCTTTGGACTGGAACGCTGTAAGTGTCTCGACGGATCGTCCTTTACAAACATCACAGGCGTCCTGAAAACTCTGACGCCAGTCTGAGATACAGCATTGTTTTATTCCTTTAGGAACATTTCGGTTTGATTTTACGAACGATAAGCTCTATTTTCAGCATTTGTGGCTTAATGTTGAATATATCCAACAATAAATCACTCTTTTAAAGTCCCCCTGTAGTCAATAATTGTATCCCTTAACTCATCTTTGATCTCCAAAATGACATATTTAAAAGTTTAAGTCTTTATGCCTTAAAGTATCTTGAATGTAACTCGACACCCTTGCCTCATTTAGTATGCGCAGTTCTATGAATATGCAAATGAGCCCCGCCTCCACTCACTCACTCAGCTCAGAGATCCACTGGTTGACGATCACACGTTGATCTGATTGGTTACAAGGTAGTTTGTGACGTCAGAAACACCAGCGATTTCAAAGCGTGTTTTTGAGACTGTCTTTGGTTCACTGCAGTTTTAAGGAGGAAATACTCAGCAATGCTGTCGACTTATGAATTTACACATGCTTTGTCTTAAAGCAGATTAAAAACACCACACAGACACAACATTAAAAGCTGGATTTACACCACAGGGGGACTTTAGTAAAATAGAATCAGAAATCCAGGAAATAATTTGCAATGCCAACAAAAAAATGCCGTTAGGTCATAATTATGAGATAAAAAGTCGAAATTATGACTTACTAAGTCAAAATTGACGACATAATTGAAATTGACACAGTTGTATTTTATTTTAAGTAATGAATTCTTTTTTTTTTTTTTATATATATATATATATAAATGTACATAACCAGGTTATTAAGTGACTTTTGTGGCTGTACTTTTTTAAAACTGTGAGCAACCCAATTTTTTATTTAAATTTTGGTCTTAAAAATCGTATATTTTTAATAAGTCATGTATTTTCTGTGGTAATGCACATTATGATGCACATTCTGCTGTCAATAGAGCTTAAAACCTGGAACATTCCTTCAACTTCACTGGAGGATTATTATTATTATTATTATTATGCTTTTCTGGAATCAGATTCGTGAGGTTCGTCTAATGCCTCAGTTTGGTGTGTTGAGTTTGACCAGCGTAAACATGAACTGAGAATATGTCATAAATGTAATGCATTGATCCTTGTGTTTTTCCACTTTGGAGTTTCAACATTAATTCTTCATGTTGATCCTTTAATCTGGCCTTACTTTAAAACACAGTACAATTCAACAATTAATTCGGAAACATGACGTTTAACACACTTTATACAACTGGATAGTTTTTGTACGGATGTACATGTGTGTTTTGTGTCTCTCCCTCTTCATCTAAATGTCTTATGGAGTTTTTCTCCTTGCTTTAAAGCCCCGAGCGAGCTACTATCCCATAAAGCTGCTTTGAAACAATGTTTTGTGGGAATTAATCCACATATAAGATGAAATGGACCATGTTTTATATTAAAACGACGCCAAAATCAATTTGCATTATTCCTATACATTTCACAAAAGCTCTTTAATTCCAACAACAAAACCATAATGATAAAAACAATATCAGATAGCAATAAAATATAATGCATATTGAAGTGTAATCCTCTATAGTTCAAGTTCAGTCATAATCAATGAAGCTGACTGCACAATTATTTCTGATTCATATTTCTGAAGAGATCATTGCTGATAAATGTCTCGTTATGGAATGCGTGAATGGCCAAATCCACAGAAATGATGTTTTTTGCTCTCAATAATCAAGTTTGCTGAATGACCGTACAGATGCACGTTGTATGATTTGGCGGCGGCTGTAGAGAATGCTTTTAAATATTTATGAAATGTTGTTTTTTTTCTTTACTTGCAGGTTGGAAGAAAATACAATTCACACCAAATCAACATCAAAGTCATTAAGGTAACTTTTGCTATTTATTTGAATAAAACTGTGTACTCTGTAATTATATACTTGTTTAAAGAAATACAGAGAATATAACTTTTGCCAAATCTCTTTAACATCATATTCCTTTTTAACAGAGTTATTTTGCAATAACGTATGCGAGGTTGTAAAAGGGTTGCTTTGTCAGTCGAACCCCTGAGATTTTAAGTTAATATAGCAATAATAATAAAATTATCAACATATTCACATTGTCATGTTATGTAGCTAAACAAATAAAATATTTTGCTTTTTTAAAAATTTTGTTTTTACTTTTTTAATTATTTATATATATATATATATATATATATATATATATATATATATATATATATATATATATATATATATATATATATATTTAAATTATTGGTATTTGATTACTGACAAAAAGTAGGGTTTTTTTAAGTTTTTTATTTTAAAATTATTCTTATTTTTATTTATTTAATTTATTTATGGCATTGGTGTTAGATTACTGACTACTCTTTTTTTTTTTTTTTTTTTTTTTTTTTTTTTTAAGATTATTGGTATTCGATTACGGACAAAAAAATAGATTTTTTTTAGCAAGTATTTTATTTTGATTTGTTTTTATTTTTAAATTATTTAAATTTGTAAACATTATATTTAATTAATTTATAGCATTGGTGTTTGATTACTGACTATTTTTTTTATTAATTTTTAATATTTAATTATTTTGATTATTGGCATTCAATTACTGACAAAAAATAGACTTTTTTTAAGCAAGTATTTTATTTTGATTTGTTTTTATTTTAAATATTTAATTAATTATTTATAGCATTGGTGTTCGATTTACTGACAAATAAAAAATATATTTTTTTTATATATATATTTTTAAACCAGTCATTTTTTAAAATATTTATATACATTTTTCATATTTAATTATTTAGATTATTGGTATTCAGTTACTGACAAAAAATATACTTTTTTTAAGCAATTATTTAATTTTGATTTGTTTTTATTTTAAATATTTAAATTAATTATTTATAGCATTGGTGTTCGATTACTGACAAATAAAAAAAATATATATTTTTTTTTAATATTTTTAAACCAGTCCTTTTTTTTATATATATTTATATAAATTTTTCATATTTAATTATTTAGAGCATTGGTATTCGATTACTGAAAACATAAATGTATTTAAATGCTAAATGATCAACTTTGCTATAATCTGTAAATGTCCCTCATGCAGCTCGGATAAAAGGAAAAGGACGCGGGCGTCGCTCGGGTCCAACAGGGCCAGTGGGTGAGTGATTCAATGAGGTTTTTACGCCGTTTTGCATTAAAATCACTAAAGCAACTTGAGCAAAGCTCTAGTGTGATGGTTGACGTTTTCCTTTCACAGCCCTTTACATTCAAGGCTCGCTCAGTCTTTAGGCAGCTTGCACGTAATGGCCTGTGAAACGGACGGCGTGTTCTCTGACGTTAGCGCTGGCTCTATGGCCAACAGTAGTTTCATCAAGCAGTCGAGCTTAAAGCACTTAAAGCCGCACCAGAGGACTTACTCTGCCATAAGTTCCCTGAGCTCAGTAAGTCCCAGAAGCCCGTGTGACCGGGGCTCGTGAACGCTCTCGTCTCCGTCACGCCTCCATCTTTCCTGCATGACTCTGACGGGCTGAGCGTCTCTCGTCTTCGCTTGCACGCTATCACGCTAATCATGGACGACTCGATCGTGATTCAGGGCTGGGCAACTATCAGTCGCATACAAAATAAAAGTCTGTGTTTACATAATATATGTGTGTGTACTGTGTATAATTATTTTGTATATATAAATACACACACATGCATGTATATATTTAAGAAAAATGTGTTATTAATATATAAAATATTTATATATAATAAACATTGTGTAAATGTATATACATGCATGTGTGTGTATTTATATATAAAGTAATTATACACAGTACACACACGTGACCACAAAACCAGTCACATGGGTCACTTTTTTTTAAATTGAGATTTAAACATAATCTGAAAGCTGAATAAATAATCTTTCCATTGATGTGTGGTTTGTTAGGATAGGACAATATTTGGCTGAGATACAACTATTGTAAATCTGGAATCTGAGGGTGCAAAAAAATCGAAACATTGAGAAAATCTCCTTTAAAGTTGTTCATTTATGTTGGTGATTGTGCAGCATTCACTCACAGAAACACGTGTTTTATATATTTACGGTAGGAAATTTACTAAATATCTTCATGGAACATGATCTTAATATCCTAATGATTTTTCGGCATGAAAGAAAAATCTATAATTTTGACCCGTACATGTATTGTCGGATATCCCCGTGCGACTCGAGACTGGTGACGTGATCCAGGGTCTCATTTATTATGTAAACACACACTTTTATTTTGGATGTGATTAGTCGTTGCCCAGCTCCAGTTTAGACTGGATCATGATTGGGTCTGAATGACTTCTCCAGTATCAGTGTCAGTGATCTTGAGTCGGACCCGTTTACTCCTGGATGATCGTGCATCTCTGATCGGGTTTATCTGTCAATATATTTGAGCTTTTAAAGCTGCACGCAGATGCAAAGTTTAAAGCTCTAGTTTTTAGATGTTTGGAATTTATGCTCACCAAAGCTGCATTTATTTGATCAAAAATACAGTAAAACAGTGAAATATTATTCTAATGTAAATCATCTGTTCTCTATGTGAATATACAGTAAAGTGTAATTTATATCCTGTGATCAAAGCTGAATGTTCAGCATCATTACTCCAGTCTTCAGTGTCACATGATCCTTCAGAAATCACTCTAATATGAGGATTTGATGCTCGAGAAACATTCATGATTATTATCAATGTTCATATTTTTTGTGAAAACTGATAGATTTTATTTTTCAGGATTCTTTGATGAATAGAAAGTTCAAAAGAACAGCGTTTATTCAAAAAATGTTATTTTGTATGTCTTTACTGTCACTTTTGATCAATTTAATGCGTCCTTGATAAATAAAAGTATTTTTTTATTTTTTTTTACTTAAAAAACAGCCACAAAAATATGAACATTGATAATAATCATAAATGTTTCTTGATCATCAAATCATCATATTAGAGTGATTTCTGAAGGATCATGTGACACTGAAGACTGGAGTAATGATGCTGAAAATTGACAGGAATAAATTACACTTTACTGTATATTCACATAGAAAACAGCTGATTTACATTATAATAATATTTCACTATTTTTACTGTATTTTTGATCAAATGAAAGCAGCCTTTGTGAGCATTAATCTAAATCGCTCCACACGTGTGACCACAAGAGACGTGTTAATAACGCCAGCTGTGAACGGGCCTCTGAAACATTAACATTAACAGGATCAGAGATTTAGTTTTAATGGGTTTTATCTCTTCACTGCCTTTGCACCCGTGCCTGCGATAGACCATCTCTGTCCAGAAGAAGGAAAGTGCTTCACGCAATGCCATCGGTGCGCTTTCAGAGACCATGGTATCAGATTTCCTTCGTTTCTTCTTCTTTAGCTTCCTTCTGCTTTCTAATAATGGAGCGTCCTCAGCATTTAAAGCATGCGCATGTTGTGTTCTTGACATGTTGCACACGTTGGTTTGGTCTTTAAAGCGTCTCTTGTCTTCACAGTAACTCCATCTCCAAAGCTCGAGCTCCTCTCCTCCGCTGAAACATCCACTCTTTACTTCCGTATGGCGTTCTGGACTCGTCTGAGCGATCTACTATCAACAGTGTTCAACAAGGAATCTGTGTTCATTGAGAAATCTGCATTTTTATTTTATAAAAATTGGAAAAAAGTAGTTTTTTGTTTTGTTTTGTTTTGTTTTATCAGAGAAAGCTTTAAGCATCTGTGAAGTCAGACTTTTTATCCCGTTGTAAATATCATGTGTCATGAGCTGCCTTTGTTATTATGCATTACTAATATTGTTTTTAATACTGTATCTAGTACTTTATTAACTGTAAATGATCGAATGTGAATCATGACTGAAAGCTGTATATAAGCTGAAATTTGATAGATTTTGTTTTTTTTTTACTGTAAATAACGCATATCTTTTATTTTGATGATCAAGTTTAAATCATGATAATTTCACATGTGTATGTATATATATATATATAATGGGAAAGGATTTGAGTCATATCCCTTTCAATAAATCCTTTCTGCAGTTACATTGTGGTTAATGATTGAACGTCATTATATTATAATACGGGTTTAATGAGGTTTGCTTTTGGACACAATTTCTGTAGTAAATAATATAACTCTTCTAGTTATGCTTGATCAGCTCTGAAAGATTTAATTTACTACAAATGAAATATAATTTTTAAAAATCCTTATCTAGCAGACAAGAACAAAAGTGAAAGCCATTGTAATTCAAGACTTGGTATACTTGTTTATGCTATAGTTTGAAAAGCTAAATCAGATGAAATATAACAACTTTACAGAGAATTAAAGCATGCATATCTGCCGAAAACAACAATAATCACAATTCTGTAAAAGAAAATAATAATAATAACACAAACATGGGTTTATTCCTTGACAGCTTCACCATTTAATCCCTAAATAAAGAATCTTCCGTAAATTAAAACTATTGAATTCTTTACCGATCGAGATCAGGGGCCGTATTCACAAAGAATTTTAAGGCTAAAAGTAGCTCCTAACTGGCGAATTTAGGAGCAACTCCTAAAAATAATGGGCGTGTCACTCGTTACTTTAGGACTCCTAATTTTTTTCACTAAGAGTAATTCACGAAGCATTTTAGCCCTAAAAGTAGCACCTAAGTCTGGGACAGCTTAAAAGAAGTCGAGAGGACTCCTAACTCACTAAGACCTATTCACAAACCGCTTTTTGTGGCATTTCACGTTGCGATGTTTTGAGATGCGCATGCGGCGCTACAGGAGCGTCCAATCGCGAGGGAACAATTTTGCTTTGTAGGCATAACTAGGGATGCAATAACGCCACCAACAACAACCAAAACTAGGCTACTCATTGCATGTAAACTAATTGTAACGTTTCATTGTGAATCAAATTAAAATGTTCTTCTCTTTGCAAACGTAGGCAGAGGCATATAGTGACAGATTAATTCAATAATGTTGCAAAGATATTGCATCAATCCATATGTTTCATTAGGCTACTAGGCTTTTTGTTTTGCCTTACTCTTTATTCATTTAGGCTATTTATTCAGTTATTCATCATCTTCCGTCCTTCGCACTACACCGCACGCATTCTCAGACCTGTCACCTGTCACTCATCATCGTAGGGGAGGTGTTTGGAATCATTCCCGCGTTACAATCATCAGCCAATCAAGGTGGTCACTTCAGTCAAGCTCGTGCATGAGTAATGACGTCATCCATGGCAACGAAGACTCACTCTTAGTTTAGGAGTTGTCATTTTTCTTTACTAAGAGTAGGTCTGAAAGGCGTTGTGAATAACTTTTAAGAGAAAACTCCTAGCTAAAATCTTTTAGTGCGATTTAGGAGTACTCCTAGTGGTAAGATAAAATGCTTTGTGAATACGGCCCCAGGCAAGCACAATCTCTTAGCATTTTTAGATCTTACCTTAAAACCTTTTATTTTAATACCTTAAAGCTTTTAATTTAGTATCAAATTTTCATTGTGCATTATTTTATATGGTGTATTGTCTTGCTTTAATTTTATATGGTGTATTTTTGTTCTATTTGTTTCTGTAAAGCGCTTTGAGATTGTACAGTTAAAGGCGCCACAGAAAAAAAGGGTTATTAATAAATAGCATACAATATGGACATCATAGTTGTTTAAGTCACAATCAGATAGACATTGCTGAAGATAGTATGGTGAAGTATGGAAATTATTTCTAAATACTGCAGCTGTTTCAGCAGAAGGGCCTTTATCTTGAGAAAACAATAATTAAAGGGTGTTCATGCATCACACTGAATGGAGACAGCTGCTCAAACACAAAAGACGGTTTGATTACGTAACTTTCGCGCCACCGTCATCGCCCGCCTTTCCCTTTAAATCGATGTGAATGTAAACATTATGCGCGGGAGACGTTTAGCAGCAGGAAAGAATTCACAAGAACCCGCCCCTAAACTACACAAGACGTCATGTGATTGGATAACGGTCGCGTCCGTCAGAAAGAGCGCGCTCTGCCATATTTAAAAGTGTTGGACGTTCTGTTCGGAGTCAAGGAATTGTTCGCGCTCTCTCATTGGTTACTGTGCGCTGGGGGAATCTCACAGCGTGTGCTCATTGGTTGTCCGGCGCGAGCGCTGTAACGTCCTCTTTAACGATTGGCTGGGCGCTGCGCTCGGGCGCGATTTCCAACGCGGGAAAATACCGAGTGCGATCGGGTCACTGTATCAAACTCCTGCCAGTGAGAGCGAGCGGAATCAAAGGCACCGCGCGCTGGAACAGTGATACATGTAACATTGGGAATGACTGACTTTATTATTAAGCAACTAACGGCGGCACGTTAACGGCGGGATATTCCTTCCAACTGCACTTATTTTCACTTTGGATTTCTTTTTAAATATTTTAACAACGGTTTTAGGATCCAGGATTTTTTACTGCACTTATTGGAAATGGCTGACAGCAAACATCAAGTTATATTTTGTAACGATTCGCCAAAAAGAGTTTTGGTGTCCGTGATCAAAACGACCCCGATCAAACCGAAAGCGGATTCTCTGATGCCCACCAGCCCCGGATTCAGTGATTTCATGGTTTATCCGTGGCGTTGGGGTGAAAACGCGCACAATGTGACCCTGAGTCCCGGTTCGGGCAGCGGAACCGGATCACCGACCCGAAACAGCGCTTCTCCCGCCGAATCAGATCTCAACTCCTGCCCGGAGCACTTAAAGGTGAACTAAATCACTATACCTTACTAGTACTGTATAAGTAGCAATGCATTCTGTTTTATATAGCCTAACACTAGCACATAGTTGTAATTTATTAGCGTTTATTAAATTTAAGATTTGAGTTTCGATTCTGTTTAACGCATGATACACGTTAATTGTGGCATACTGTATGTAAAACGCGCGCGCGCTGAATGGGATTTTAAATTTCCTCCATTGTGAGGCAGCTGGAAGTTGGGCGTGATGACGTAAGACGCGCGCGCCAAAATGTTACCGATTATTGGTTCTAGAAAGCTCCACTGGCCACATAATGACACATTTAAACGTTTTCATGTGGATGTTATTGTGGTAAGTAACACTTTACATTAAGGTTCATGAGTTATCATGGACTAAGAATGAACAATACTTCTACAGCATCTTAGTATTAATTTCAACATTTACTAATACGTTATTAAAATCAAAGGTTGTATTTGTTAACATTAGTTAATGCACTGTGAACTAAAATAAACAAACAATGAACAGCTGTAGTTTTTATTAACTAACATTAACAAAGATTTTTGTTTTTAAAAACTAACAAATGTATTGCTTATTGTTAGTACATGTTAGTTAATACATTAATGTTAACTAATGAACCATATTGTAAAGTGTTACCATTATTGTTCTCTAGTTTCAGTTTTTGAATTAACATATTATTCATAATATGTGGCGTTATGTTACTATACTGTTATTATTACATACTTACCATGTGTTTTATGTTTGTTTATCAGGTATGACACTTTTAAAATTACATTATTGTATTATTAACTGTGCATTAATAACTATGTTAACTTTTATTATGTAATGCATAGTTTTTTCAAAGTAAAAGTCAGTTTTAATGTTATACAGTATATGACATTCTTCTTTCAGACGAATAAAATCAGTTATATTAAAAAATGTCAAGCTTTATAATGGCACTCAATGGGTGTTTCTGTTTTGAAGTCCCTAAAAGTGCATCTATCCATCATAAAAGTGCATCTATCATCATAAAAGTGCATCTATCATCATCAAAGTGCATCTATCCATCATAAAAGTGCATCTATCCATGATAAAAGTTCATCTATCCATCATAAAAGTCCATCCATGATAAAAGTGCATCTATCCATCATAAAAGTGCATCTATCCATCATAAAAGTCCATTCATGATAAAAGTGCATCTATCCATCATAAAAGTGCATCTATCCATCATAAAAGTCCATTCATGATAAAAGTGCATCTATCCATCATAAAAGTGCATCTATCCATCATAAAAGTGCATCTGTCCATGATAAAAGTGCATCTGTCCATGATAAAAGTGCATCTATCCATCATAAAAGTGCATCTGTCCATCATAAAAGTGCATCTGTCCATCATAAAAGTGCATCTGTCCATCATAAAAGTGCATCTATCCATGATAAAAGTGCATCTATCCATCATAAAAGTGCATCTATCCATCATAAAAGTGCATCTATCCATCATAAAAGTCCATCCATGATTAAAGTGCATCTATCCATCATAAAAGTGCATCTGTCCATCATAAAAGTGCATCTATCCATCATAAAAGTGCATCTGTCCATCATAAAAGTGCATCTGTCCATGATAAAAGTGCATCTGTCCATCATAAAAGTGCATCTGTCCATGATAAAAGTGCATCTGTCCATCATAAAAGTGCATCTATCCATGATAAAAGTGCATCTATCCATCATAAAAGTGCATCTATCCATCATAAAAGTGCATCTATCCATGATAAAAGTGCATCTATCCATCATAAAAGTGCATCTATCCATCATAAAAGTGTATCTATCCATGATAAAAGTGCATCTATCCATCATAAAAGTACATCTATCCATCATAAAAGTGCATCTATCCATCATAAAAGTGCATCTATCATCATAAAAGTGCATCTATCCATCATAAAAGTGCATCTATCCATCATAAAAGTGCATCTATCCATCATAAAAGTGCATCTATCATCATAAAAGTGCATCTATCCATGATAAAAGTGCATATATCCATGATAAAAGTGCATCTATCATCATAAAAGTGCATCTGTCCATGATAAAAGTGCATCTATCCATCATAAAAGTGCATCTATCCATCATAAAAGTGCATCTGTCCATCATAAAAGTGCATCTATCATCTCTAAAAGTGCATCTATCCATCATAAAAGTGCATCTTTCCATCATAAAAGTGCATCTATCATCTCTAAAAGTGCATCTATCCATCATAAAAGTGCATCTATCCATCATAAAAGTGCATCTATCCATCATTAAAGTGCATCTATCCATGATAAAAGTGCATCTATCCATCATAAAAGTGCATCTATCCATCATAAGAGTGAATCTGTCCATCATAAAAGTGCATCTATCATCATAAAAGTGCATCTATCCATCATAAAAGTGCATCTGTCCATCATAAAAGTGCATCTATCCATCATAAAAGTGCATCTATCCATGATAAAAGTGCATCTATCCATCATAAAAGTGCATCTATCCATCATAAAAGTGCATCTGTCCATCATAAAAGTGCATCTATCCATGATAAAAGTGCATCTGTCCATCATAAAAGTGCATCTGTCCATCATAAAAGTGCATCTGTCCATCATAAAAGTGCATCTGTCCATCATAAAAGTGCATCTATCCATCATAAAAGTGCATCTATCCATGATAAAAGTGCATCTGTCCATCATGAAAGTGCATCTGTCCATCATAAAAGTGCATCTGTCCATCATAAAAGTGCATGTATCCATCATAAAAGTGCATCTATCCATCATAAAAGTGCATCTATCCATGATAAAAGTGCATCTATCCATCATAAAAGTGCATCTATCCATGATAAAAGTGCATCTATCCATCATAAAAGTGCATCTATCCATGATAAAAGTGCATCTGTCCATCATAAAAGTGCATCTGTCCATCATAAAAGTGCATCTGTCCATCATAAAAGTGCATCTATCATCATTAAAGTGCATCTATACAACATAAAAGTGCATCTATACAACATAAAAGTGCTCCACAGGCTCCAGCGGGTTAATAAGGGCCTCCTGAAGCGAAGTGATGCGTTTGTTTAAGAAAAATATCCAGTCATTTATAGCAACATCCAATAAGTTTGTTTATGATGGATGGATAGATTCACTTTTATGCATTTTTTAATATAACTCTGATTGTATTCGTCTGCATGAAGAATGTCATACACACCTAGGATGACTTGAGGGAGAGTAAATCATGGGCTAATTTTCATTTTTACGTGAACTATCCCATTAAAGTGCTCGCGTTTGCATATGGATCGTTCTGTCATCAGTCTAACTTGCTTTTTCCTGGTTTATTATTGCAGGATGGGATCCGGCGTGGACGCCCGCGGGCCGAAACCGTCCGAGAGCTGATCAACGAGGGAGAAAACTCCACCAGTCGGATCCGATGCAACATCTGCAACCGGGTCTTTCCCCGGGAGAAGTCCTTACAGGCACACAAGCGGACACACACCGGTTCGTGACGCCACACTGAGTCCTACGGGCATGCTCGTTTGCGTTCAGATGACAGAACGAGTGTTAATTTTCCTGGTTCTGTTACAGGGGAGAGACCGTATATGTGCGATTATCCGGACTGCGGGAAGAAGTTTGTCCAGAGCGGACAGTTGAAGACCCATCAGCGTCTCCACACCGGAGAAAAGCCCTTCGTCTGTTCGGAGAAAGGTGAGCGTTAAGTCTTTTTCTCACTATTGTGTCGTATACCCGAGTGAAACACATCTGGAAGAAGAACAAATGTGGGCGGGGCTTGATTTTGCCTGTTGGGAATTGATTGGATGGATGTGGTTTGCTATTGGCTGATCTCATGTGAGTGACAGGTTGCCCCGCCCACATCATCAGAGAAGAGAAGAGATGCTGCAAGAGGAACTTATTCTGATTCAAGATCACCAGGAACATGATTTTAACATTTAATTTATATTTTAAACATGCAATATTCCATTAGTCCCCCTGTAGTTAATAAATGTATCCCTTAAAACTCATCTTTGATCACCAAAATGGCACATTTAAACGTTTTTTTTTCCTTAAAAGTGGCTTAAAATAATCTTGAATGTAACTCGACACCCTTGTCTCATTTACTATGCGTGGTTCTATGAATATGCAGATGCGCCCCGCCTCCACTCACTCCCTCAGCTCAGAGATCCACTGGTTGACGATCACACGTTGATCTGATTGGTTACAAGGTAGTTTGTGACGTCAGAAACACCAGCGATTTCAAAGCGTGTTTTTGAGACTGTCTTTGGTTCACTGCAGTTTTAAGGAGGAAATACTCAGCAATGCTGTCGACTTATGAAGTTACACATGCTTTGTCTTAAAGCGGATTAAAAATAAACATAAACAACATTAAAAACTGGGTTTACAATTTCAATTTTGCATGAATTATATCGAGGCTGTGATGTGCTAGTATTGTGCCATTATTATTATTAGTGTAAATCAGCGCTGTGATCTCTAAATGCTTGAGTCTCTCTAATGTAAAGTCATTTCTCTGTGTGTTTTAGGATGTGGTAGCCGGTTTACTCACGCTAACCGTCACTGTCCCAAACACCCGTACGCTAGACTGAAGCGCGAGGAGCCCACGGGCGGCCCGGGACAGTCCCAGGGAGCCGACAACAAGGCCGTGGCCGAATGGCTGACAAAGTGAGTAAAACGTCAAGAGACGCTTGATGAAAACTAGGGGTGCCGATAAAAGCAATTATCCGTGTTGTCATTGTGTAAAAACAGCTGATGATCAGCTGACCTGTCAATCAAAAGGGGGCGGAGATACACACCAGAACTGAATTCAGTAAGTGTGTAAGGATGTCATATATTGTGCATAATTCACCATAAGCTCTGTGCTTACAATGCTGGAAATAATAATAATTTAACATTTTTCTTTCAGACTGTAAGTTTACACACCATGCATTCTTGCATATAAGATATAAGACTATAATAACTGGTCCATCCCCCCAAAAAATTGAGAATATGTTTATTTTTAGTGCTTCAGCTTATTTCAGTTTATTGCCAAGGCAACGTTTCTCATTTACGTTTAGTTTGTTTTTCAACTAATATTTATATTTTATTTCAATTAACGTTAACACTTTAGTTTAGGGTTCAATTCTCACTATGAACTAGTTGCTTATTAACATGCATATTACTAGGATATTAGCTGTTTATTAGGACTTATGAAGCACATCTTAATGCTTTATTCTACATCCCTCAATCCTAAACTTAACTTCCTTACTAACTATTAATAAGCAGTAATTATAGGTTTATTGAGGCAAAATCAGTAGTTAATGGAGAAATGGAATACTAGAGCTGAGAATTTACCCCCAAATTACAATTTAAAGTCATTACTGTGCAAAATGAGAAAAGCATTAAATAGACATTACAAAAAGTAGCTTTAGAACAAATAAAAGTTTTATTTGATTTTATTACACAAACTTTTAGGCTTCAACGGCCATGAGGGCGAGTAAATGATGACAGAATTTTCAGTTTTGGGTGAACAAATGTTTTTTGTTTTTTTTTTGGAAATAAGATTTATTTTTATGAAATGATACTCTAAATAAGAAACTAAAATTGGCGGTAGTCAGATTTCATTTTCAAGTAAATTTCAAGTCCCCCTGTATTACATTTTTTTTATCCCTTAAAACTCATCTTTGATCACCAAAATTACATATTTAATTTTTTTCCTTGGAAAAAAATTCTTCATGGTTTAAAATATCTTGAATGTAACTCGACACCCTTGCCTCATTTAGTATGCGTGGTTCTATGAATATGCAAATGAGCCCCGCCTCCACTCACTCACTCAGCTCAGAAATCCACTGGTTGACGATCACACGTTGATCTGATTGGTTACAAGGTAGTTTGTGACGTCAGAAACACCAGCGATTTCAAAGCGTGTTTTTGAGACTGTCTTTGGTTCACTGCAGTTTTAAGGAGGAAATACTCAGCAATGCTGTCGACTTATGAACTTACACATGGTTTGTCTTAAAGCACATTAAAAACACATAGACACATAAACAACATTAAAAACTGGATTTACACCATCATTTAAAAAAAATAGTTGTTTTGATTTCACTTTTCATTCAGTAGTTTTGTGTACATCTTTGACACAGCTTTGTTTTATATTTCAGTATTAATGCCTCAATACACTTGAAGGTTTATAATACCTTCGTTTTGGCCCGATTCTGTTCAAAATGAGTTCGTTATTTAACGATAATCGCTGTGCGTGTTTTCGTCAGATACTGGCAGACGAGGGAACAGCGATCGCCCGCGCCGGAGAAAGGAAAGACTCTGAGTAAAACCACTATTGAGGATCAGGAACAGCAGGATCCTCTAGATTTCCTTCCGTCGGATGAAGGTGAAGAAGACGAGCAAGAGGACGAGAAGAGCGCAGGAACGGCGCGTCGGCGTCTCCAAGAGCAGAGAGAGCGTCTCCACGGTGCTCTCGCTCTCATCGAGCTAGCTAACAATCTCTCGGCCTGAGAGCGACACCAGACGTGGACTTTCCTCCCGATCGAGACCCGGCCCGGGTCACATAAGCTACAAGCACCTTATTTTGCTTTCTATTGTACCTTTAGGCTGCTATGATGGTAGATGATATCATTATATGAAGAATGTCGTTTTGTTTTCTCCGCTTGTTAAGCAGGTGAGACGTCGTTTTGTTTGTTTTTTGTTTCGTTGAGCACTTTGTGTAAATGAGTGTTTCTCTTTTTGGGTTTGTGGGTGGAGATGTTGTGTATTTGTAAAGGATTTTTAGTGTGCGTGTGTGTTTTGAAACAGGGTGCGCTGATCGACCTGCTAAAGATGAAGACTTGTTTACGGAGGATCGCGTAGTTAATGGCTGGCTTTCGTATACGTAGACGCGCATTAGCCCGGTTCGCTTCCATCACATTGGTCACGTTTAATCATGTATTTATTCTATTTAAAGCAGTGTTGAGCGCCACCTGCTGTCAGCCGTAGGCGATGAGGGCTCAGGCTTTGCAATAACGTCAGACTAACCAGCTTTAAAACGCCATCTATGTGTCGCAGAGGTACACATTTATATGCTAGCGTATAGAGTTCATAGGTAAAAAAAAAAAAACCCTATAAACTGAAGCACTTACAATATTAATCTATTACTTTTTGTCTCACGTCAATAGCTCAACTATAGACACTTCCAAAGAGAGACGATCGAATGAGATTCTGGATGGGAAACGGCACTTGTTATTTCAGTGTGTTCATAATCCGTAACACTACATTCTGTTCACGTGCTTCATGTAATTTAGCAGTTCGTTTTACGTTCATTTGGATGAAATGCATTCGCAGATTTCATGCTTGATGCAGTCAAATTCAGCGTCTTTCCTCCTAATTTGGTGAGTGCATGTGCAAAAACTGGAAGATGTTTCTGATAAAGTTAATTGGACATTTTTTTTGGTTTTATATATATGGCTTTTTGAGTTTTATTTGTCCATTTTATAACTGAAATAATATATTCCCCCCCCCCAAAACCCTCGGAAAGCCGTGCATGATGTACCTTGTAAAAGCAAAACGATCCCAGGCGATGACGTCACGACAGCAGAATGTAATTAAGTGTTTTGTTTTTGAGACGTTCTGTTCGCTGTGCTGAAAGGACTTTGTAAATTTGTAAGCTGGCTTTTTTTTTTTTACTCATTAGCCGAACTTAGTGTTAGCACTTCAAGTCCTAATTAAATGATATAAATCGTTCTTGGTTGTCATGTTTTTTTTATTTTAAATAAGGGTATAAAACATGGAACGGGTTTGTATGTTCATCAAGCACCAAGTGATTTTCTTCTCAAAATTTAAATATTGCCATTCAATAAAAAAAGACTAAACATTGAGATGCAAACTATAAGGCTCTATCATGTTTTCTCCGGATGATCGTCTGTGATGTGAATCGCTGTGTCTTCGGACGGTTTCACGTTGGCTTCTGAAGAGCTGCCGCCGCTGAACGTGATGTAGGAATAAATCAGTCCAGCTGAGATGCTGAAACATGGAAAAACTCGAGCGTTAGGAGACGGACGGCAATGATGCCGTGGAAATATGACTTGAAGACGTTTCCTACCATATATTCAGGCCTATAAAGTTTGTCCATGAGAAGATATAGTCTCCGCCAACAAACATGCCGATATACATCACAGCAACATTCTGAGAGGAAACAAGACAACTTATGAAAGCCCTGATGAACATATATGATTGATCAACTATATGTAAACTAGGGATGCACCGATATGAAAATTTGGGCCGATACGATAATTCTTTATATTTGAAAGCCAATAACCGATATATTGACCGATAAATCGAAATCCAAATTTTGGCCGATACCGATAACTGATCAGATTCTTTTATATTAGAAATCCAATAACCGATATATTGGCCGATAAATCTAAATACAAATTTTGGCCGATACGATAACCGATAATTCTTTATATTTGAAAGCCGATGACCGATATATTGGCCGATATATCTAAATACAGATTTTGGCCGATACCAATAACTGATAATTATTTTACATTTGAAAGCCGATAACCGATAGATTGGCAGATGTATCTAAATCCAAATTGTGGCCGATACCGATAACCGATAATTCTTTATATTTGAAAGCCGATAACCGATATATTGGCCGATAAATCTAAATACAAATTTTGGCCAATACCAATAACTGATCAGATTCTTTTATATTAGAAAGCCAATAACCGATATATCTAAATCCAAATTGTGGCCGATACGATAACCGATAATTCTTTATATTTGAAAGCCGATGACCGATATATCTAAATACAGATTTTGGCCGATACCAATAACTGATAATTATTTTACATTTGAAAGCCGATAACCGATAGATTGGCAGATGTATCTAAATCCAAATTGTGGCCGATACCGATAACCGATAATTCTTTATATTTGAAAGCCGATAACCGATATATTGGCCGATAAATCTAAATACAAATTTTGGCCAATACCAATAACTGATCAGATTCTTTTATATTAGAAAGCCAATAACCGATATATCTAAATCCAAATTGTGGCCGATACGATAACCGATAATTCTTTATATTTGAAAGCCGATAACCGATGTATTGGCCGATATATCTAAATACAAATTTTGGCCGATACCGATAACTATTTTATATTTGAAAGCCGATAACCGATATATTGGCCGATAAATCGAAATCCAAATTTTGGCCGATACCGATAACCGATAATTCTTTATATTGAAAGCCGATAACCGATGTATTGGCCGATATATCTAAATACAAATTTTGGCCGATACCGATAACTATTTTATATTTGAAAGCCGATAACCGATATATTGGCCGATAAATCGAAATCCAAATTTTGGCCGATACCGATAACCGATAATTCTTTATATTTGAAAGCCGATAACCGATGTATTGGCCGATATATCTAAATACAAATTTTGGCCGATACCGATAACTATTTTATATTTGAAAGCCGATAACCGATATATTGGCCGATAAATCGAAATCCAAATTTTGGCCGATACCGATAATTCTTTATATTTGAAAGCCGACAACCGATATATTGGCCGATAAATCTAAATACAAATTTTGGCCGATACGATAACCGATAATTCTTTATATTTGAAAGCCGACAACCGATATATTGGCCGATAAATCTAAATACAAATTTTGGCCAATACCGATAACTGTTAATTCTTTTATATTAGAAACCCAAAAACCGATACATCGGCCGGTCACTTTTGATTCATTTAATGCGTCCTTGATGAGTAAAAGCATTAATCTTACTGACCTTAAACCTTTGAACAGTAGTGTACATTAAAATAATAAAAATACAGTGTATAATTACTTTAATTGCTCCGACGACTGTCGTTGTAAGTGCAGTGTTGTAAAAGCTGCAGAGGATGATAGAATACATCAGAATAAACCTGAAATGAGATATAAGATTGTAGTTATTTATAAATATATATACATGTATATATCCAATTATAAAAAGCATCAGAAGTCAGACTCACCCCATGACACAAGACAGTAAAAAATAAAATATGAATGTAGAAGACAGCCATCCTTCAAAGGCAAGGGCCTTAAAACAAGGAGAAAGATATGCTGAAGTTCTCTAATTCTCATCTCAATTATTTTATCCTTAATGTTCTCGCTCACCTTTTGTAAATCTCCAGTGTAAGCGCTCGCCAGGACGGTTGGTATAATGATGATAAATGCATTATAAAACAATACTCCATATTTACCAAGATCCTGGAATGACAGACGGCGACAGAAGTGTTTGCATTCAGGGTTGTGAAGTTTGCACTGCATGACTATCAGGCGTATTTCTAACCGAAACGTACAAATCAATCACTGTTATTTGATTAGGAGGAGTCGCATTGATCTGTCAGTTCCAGCACATGCATGTTTCAGATACGCAAAGGTCAAAGCAACAGTTCTTGAGGTATAATCGCATTATTATTTACAGAAATATCCACCTGTCGCTGATAAATGGACTAATGCTGTCATAAAGTACCTCCATTCCCAGTTTTTTCTTGGTGTAAACGCCACTGGCGGCCGTGAAGAAGTCGTTCAGCAGAACAAAAGTGTAACCTTCCGCATTAAAGGACAGATCCGAGCTGAAAGTTCAATGCACATTTATTTGTACAGCGCTTTTCACAACACACGTCATTTCAAAGCAGCTTTAAATTACAATTTAGAGTGATGTGTTATCAGAGGAAACTGTCTAAGTTATGCATTTCAGAAATGCACATATAAAAAATCACAGTTAGCGAAAATTGTATGAATTTAAACAATGCAATAATATAATGCAGCTCATTGAAAACATGCTGTGTGTTTATTTGCATGCATATCTGTCATGTATGAATGATCTGTGTGTGTTGTTCGACTGTACCTCGCTGCGACCAAAGCGCCCAGAACTATGGCCAGAACACTGAACACCAGCGACGACGGGAACGTTTTTCTGCACATACACACACAGTTTATGGCAAGCCGGTTTAACTTTTATTCATTTCCAGGATGTGAATGGTTGATATCAAGAGTTACATTTTTACTAGTTAAAATGATAGTTATTGATATCAGGAATTAGATTTCTACTATAACAATGGCCATTTTTGATATCAGAAATTACATTTCCACTAGTAACAATGCTAATTCTTGATATCCACAATTTAATTTCAACTAGTAAAAACTACAAGTCTTGATATCTGTAATTGTATTTTCACTAGTGAAACGTCACCATAGGCTGCCATTCAAAATCCATTGTTGATATCAAGAATTAATTTCTTACTTGTTGAAATTCCAGTTTCACATATCAGAAATACAATTATTACTAGTAAAATCCTTTATTTTCGATATCAAGAATTAAACTGTCACTAGTTGAAATGTCTATTCTTGATATCAACAATTGAATTGCTACTAGTAACAATGTTCATTTTTGATATCAATAATTCAATTTTCACTATTGACAATGTTAATTTCTGATATCATGAATGTGATTGTTACTAGTAAGAAAGCCATTTTAGATATCTGAAATAATATTGATATCAGAAATACATTTTCAGATATCAAAAATGAAAATTTTTACTAGTAACAATTCAATTGTTGATATCAAAAATGTAACTCTTGATATCAACAATTCATATCATGGAAATGAATAAAAGTTAAAACGGCTTGCCATATCATTTAAATTAAGTAATAATTATAATCGTTCATTTTAATTATAATCAAACACAAAAAAAAATCACACAAAAAACACATTAAAGAAAACAGCTCTTCTCGTGGACCATAACAATAAATAATACGTCTCTGGACTTAACAAATCATTATATAATTATGAACATTTGAATCATTAATATAATAATATTATAAAGGATAATATAAATTATAATAAAATAATTATGATAATTAAGCAAACAAAAAAGCACACAGCTCTTCTCATGGACCGTAACAATAAAAACTACGTCTCTGGATGTAATAATATTAATAAATATTATAAATGAGAGTACATACCTCAGTATCCTTGATTCCATAATCATTGTCAGTAAAATTGTGAATTTTCTGAGTACGGTGAACATGGGTAAACTGAGGAACACAAGAACGTCAGATTCATACGAGTGCCATCATTTTACATTAAAGGTACATTATGTACATTTAAGTCAATAATGCTGAGTCAATACATCATCGAACATTATTCCACATATGAAAATTGAATACCAATAACCGATAATTCTTTGTATTTGAAAGCCGATACCGATATGGTGGCCGATATATCGTGCATCCCAAAGAAATACTGTACAACTGTTCATCAGGGTAGGGTTGCACCAGCCGTTCGTAAGTTATTTCTTAAATTGGAACGTAAAGTCCACACTAGAGGCTTAGTAACTACTAGCTAGTTTGTAACTAACTCTGAACTTTATTCCGTTGCACCATTTGTTCGTAAGGCAGAACGTAGCTAGTAGGTCGTAAGCTCTCCGTAAAGTAATTCGTAGTCGCATAATATGACGTTTAGCCTCGGTTATCCAATAGCAGCCTTCAAACACGTAAGCAAATGTTGTGTTGAAATGCTGTGAATTTCAGTTTATCCTTCATTCTTTTGCCTCATGTTACTAACGGTAAAAATAAGTTTCCATTAAATATGATACTTGATCATGAATAGCATAAGTGTTTTTATATGTAACATTCAGAAACTTTATTTGAAATGAAATGAATAAGGATCAATAAATAAATATTGATACAAAAAGCATAAGAAATTACGTTTATTGATTATGACTGATAGGCTATTTGACATGCACAACATGAACCGATGCACACAGCGGCGTGCTGTTTAGGATGGGTTCGTGTTAAAGATAGCCTCTGACAAAGTAATCTTTTCACATAATGTTCTCTCTCTTAAAATGTAAGCGAGTGTAAATGTCTGCATTATCATATATGTATTAAGAATTGAAGTTTGTCAGGTAAAAGAATTGATTATTGATGCAGTTCAGTGTGTTTGATATTTTATTCCAGCCGTTACTCCTGATCGGAGGCTGCCGTAAATATTTAGTTTAAACGTAGAGTTACGCTTCAACTAAGTTTAATGGTGCAACGCAAAAATATTTAGAAGTGCGTAAGTCGTAACTTAGTGTCCATTTACGTCAAAACTAGGCTAAGTTATAACTTACGCACAGCTGGTGCAACCGGCCCCTGGGCCATTAAATAATGTTAGTACAACTTTAGATTTTAATAATTTATTAGAAAATTAATTAACGAATAACTGAGATTAATAAATGCTTTAACAGTATATTTCATTGTTAGTTAATGCAGTAAATTAATGTAAATTAATGTAAACAAATGGAACCTTGTTCTTTTAATGCAAAACTCTTCTGTTTCTTATTTATTTACCTCAGTTTCTTCGTTCCTCCCAGTCCGGTCACGTGATTGCCGACGTACAGCAATGGCAAAGGAAAAATCTATATAAAAATTAATATTATCAATAAGCAAAGCAGTGTGATTGAAAACAAAATGACACACATTACATTACCTTTCCAGGGATACTTTTGTCAAAGTCCTGAAAATTGATAATTTTGTTCCTTTTGGCAACATACAGAATGATGATTGTTGCTGTCATCTATGACGAAATAAAAACAAAATAAAAGCTGATACATTATGAGGGTTGTTAATGAAAAGTTGATTAATTTTGTTAAATGTTTCTCACCTGCCCAATTCCAAGAAACATAAATGAAGGAAACCTACCATTTACAATAACACACATCATAATGAATTGATTAATCATAATGTTCTTATGTATGAACAGCTTATAAACATGTACATGCTCTATGAAAGCCGGAAGCTGACACTTACTTGAACTGGGTTAAAATACTTTTATTCACTACGATGATGAAAAACGAAGAACATGCGTAAAACACGGCGGAGAAAAACTTCATGAACTTCGTGTGTTTAATATCGTCGTTTAACGTCATCTTTATTTCGAGTTCTTTAGTCTCCATTATTAATCCTCATAGTTTTCTCTTCCTTCGGCGGTCTGGAGACTAACATGCTGTTCCTGCTGATGATCTAAACCCGAAGGGGAAACACACTAAACAGGTTATTAAATAATCACTCATGGTGTGAGAGGAGATTTAGGAACGCTGTCAGTTAATGATTGAACGACACTGAGGAACGACAGCTCCGGTAGAATCAGAATGAGCAACAACTAATATGACAGGAGGCGGGGTCTCAGAGAGGGCGGGGCTTAGTGGCGCGGAAACGGTCTGTGGTTTGTGGAAGCCCGCCCTTTTACGTTTAAACTATATATTTATATATATATATATATATATATATATATATATATATATATATATATATATATATATATATATATATATATATATATATATATATATATATATATATATATATATATATATATTAGGGCTGTCAAAAGATTAATCGCGATTAATCGCATCCAAAATAAAAGTTTGTGTTTAAATAATATATGTGTGTGTACTGTGTATAATTAAATTTGTATATATAAATACATACACATGCTTTTATATATTTAAGAAAAATGTGCAATTTATATATAAAAAAATATATATTTATATATAATATAAATTATATATAAATATATACAGTATATGTATGCAAATATTTCTTAAATATATACATGCATGTGTGTGTATTTATATATACAAAATAATTATACAGAGTACACACACATATATTATGTAAACACAAACTTTTATTTTGGATGCGATTAATCGCGATTAATCTTTTGTATATATGTATATATATATATATATATATATATATATATATATTTTTTTTTTTTTTTTTTTATGTACATTTATAACAGTATGTTTTGTGTTATATTACCTTTGCATCAAATTACAATAAACTAGTTAACGCTGTGGGAGTAGCGGGTGTAAAGTTGACATCTCTCTCTCTCTCTCTTCAGACTGTCGTTATTAATCTTTCGTTATTAATCTCTTTTTCCTCTTTTTGAAAGTTGTGAAAACACTATTGTGGAGTTTTACTTTTGCTATTTCAGCAAATAGGAACACAAAAAAATATTTTAAATGTAGTCTCTCATTCAGTTTCTGAGAAACCAATGTAAAAAACAAATCAGTTTTGGTAAATCTTATTACATAAAACAGTCACAAACAGTCCAATCTGAGGTAAAAAGTTGACTTGTATGTCATAATTTTGACTTTCCACGTCATAATTGTGACTTTTAAGTATAATGTCGACTTTTAATTGCATAATTTTGACTTATGTCTATTATGATTTACAAAAGAGAAAGAAAAAAATCTCATTTGGCAGAAATTCCAAAATGAATTGAATACGTTCAAATAATAACTGTCCTATTTTACATTTACATTTTGTGTAAATTCGGTGGCTATTGTTTAATAATAATTCAATTAAAAAAAATAAATAATAATAATAATAATAAAAGTAGTGTTTACTGCAAAATTGGCCTGTTCCTGATTCCGCCACTAGATGGCAGCGGATGCCGCGAAATCGACATCATTCCCTTGTGAGCCTTACAGTATGTGCTGTTCAGTGTTCACTATATAGGGAATAGTGAACGAGTAATGATTGCAGGCAAGCACCAGTCTCTAGGTTGAGCTTTTTCCTAAAACTGTCCATACTAACAACACCATGTTGTTGTTCTAAAAAGCTGCCTGAAAATAAAGTTTTGCAAACGAGTGTCTTTGATCACGTGACTCTCAATTTCAGCTGCTGTTTGGAACATTTCGAGACTTCACGAGATTTTGAACAAACCAAACATGTGTTTAATGAATGAAACCGAGAGATTATAGAGAGAAGAGCTGACAGACAGGCCGAAGCTGATCCACAACTACAGCTTTCAAACCGGAAACTCCAGGGGCCTGTTGCACAAAGCTGGTTTCAGTTGCTAACCAGGTCAATTCGAGATTAGTTTGACCAAACTCTGGTTTTCGGGCTCAAGAAGGTGGATCGGTTTCGGATAACCTGCTCCAGAACAGGTTTTAATCTGGGTCAGAGATTCGCAGGCTAAAACTGGGCCAGTGACGTGTCTCAGATGCAATAAAGCCACGCCCCCTTTCTCTCTCGCTACAAATCAAAGCAGTTTATGGTGAAAAACCTTTAGAGACAAAATTGTTCATCTTTTGCTGCTAATTATTTATATTTATAGTATATGAATTATAATTACTTTTAATTCATATAATACAGTCATATAAATATTATAGCCTATTGATTGACAAGTAGGATAAATATTAAACTTTGCTTTTAAATTAATATAAATATAATAGGCTATACATGTATTCATATAAAATGCTTTTAACGTGTATATATTGATTTAGTCAGATGTTTTCCTTCAGCTTCTTCTCAAACTTGTGAGTGTTTATTACTGCGCTCACACTTTTTATTTCATTATAGTTTTATTCATGATCTATTAATCTTCAGAAGAGAAGTCTCTATGTTCCGTGTGATATATAGTATATTTGTATATCTATTTACTGACTTATTGATTGATTGATTATTTATTGTTTATTTATTTCTATATTTATTAACTTATTGATTGATTATTTGTTGTTTATTTATTTATTTATTGACTTATTTGTTTCTTTATTTATTGACTTATTGATTGATTGATTAATTATTATTTATTGTTTATTCATTTGTTGACTTATTGATTGATTGATTGATTATTTATTTGTTGACTTATTGATTGATTGATTTTTTATTTATTTATTTATTGACTTATTGATTATTTATTGCTTATTTGTTTATTGACATTAACTTATTGATTGATATTTATTGCTTATTTGTTTATTGACATTAACTTATTGATTGATATTTATTGACTTATTTCTTCGTTTATTGACTTATTGATTGATTATTGTTTATTTATTTATTTATTGACTTATTGGTTGATTATTTATTGCTTATTTCTTTATTGACTAACTTACTGATTGATATTTACTGACTTGTTTCTCTCTTTCTTTCTTTATTGACTTATTGATTATTTATTTACTGATTGATTGTTTATCTATTTATTTATTTATTTACTTATTTCTTTAGACTATTTATCAACTTATTTACTTATTGATTGTTTGTTTATTCATTTATTTATTGACTGTTTGCAATACTTTCCCAGTCAAATCCGGTAAAATTATCACCCGACTCATATTATTTCTTTTACATCATGGAACCATTTCACTGGTGTGAAACATTAAAAAACTAAAGAAGAAAAAAAAGCTTTTATTTCATTAAAAAAGAAGAGCATACAGAGAATATATACAGTATATTGTAGTTTATAATGTGTGGAACTATCAGCAGAAAATGCAAACCAATGCAGCAACTACTGAAGCTGGCAGAAGATCCATGACTCCTGGATTATAGAGATGATCCGCTCGTATTCAAGCCCGCTTCGGTTTGCGTTTCTTCTTGAGCTTCTCCAAGCCTTTCCTCAGTTTGGGATGAGCACAGATCTTTTTGTTTCCAACGTATAATCTGAAGAGCAGGAAACACAGTAAATACTGGAGCACATGATTCATAAGAGCTTGTGCTTGTTTAACTCATCCTTCCCTCGGGTCATTTTTTTAATTATTTTTTTAATTGAGTGTTCATTAGAGGGGTTGAAGACCCTCGAATACACACACACACACACACACACACAAATTTTTTTTTTTGAAAGGATTGGAGGAGTTTTGTGGTTGAAATTTGAAAAAAGTAACAAATCCTTCCCTCACGGGTCAATTTGACCCCATTAGGAATGCGAGGAATGCTTCAGTACACATAGAAAAACCTAAAAATGATAAACTTTACCAAAAAGATTATTTAATAATGTCTACATGTGTATCTGAATGCAGACTGAAGAGAAACTGGCTTTAGGACCCAGAGGAACAGCTCATTTACTCCATATAGAGATATGAGGCCATATATAGTCATGAAATATCATGTTATATTATTATTTTCCACAAGAGTTCGGCAAAGACACACAATGTAAGATATTTAGAGCTGAATTAAAAGGGTTATGAATGAAACTGTGAGTTATTTTGAATTTAAGTTGAATGGAATGTGCTTAAAATATTATTTATTTATTATGTATTGAAAAAAATCTAGTAATTTAAAGATAAATAAAATAAAAATAACAAAAAATCTCCCAAAAGGCATTAAAAAATATGATCAAAATTAAATAAAATAAGCTTTCTGGAAAAAAAAAAAAAAAAAAAAAAAAAGAAGTATGATTTGAGGACTTCGGGTCATTTTGAAGATGTGTTTAAACACTCGCATCAGAGCATCGATCTCACATCGGCCAGATCTGCTCTGTATGTCGAATCCCTTAAGACGACGCAGGATCTGCCGTGGGATACTCTTGGAAACAGTCTCACAGCATCTGGGAATGGCATTGGCATCTGCTGGAACAAAAAGACGGATCTTATTGAATATCTGTGTTCATGTCAATATAATCCTGTTTCAACAAAGCAAGACTAATATGATGTTTTTCAGCTCAGAAAACAAGAATGACAAATTTGTACATGTTTTATATTCTCTGGATGCATGTCACGACACATTTTACTGAGTATTTATGACTTCCAGAAGCTTATTCAAACAGTAGAGCATCGTGTGCTCGATTCCCAGGCAATGCATGAGCTTGATGAAAGAAACATCTGCACAATGCATTTATTGCATATACGTCACTTTGGATAAAGTCATAAATGTGAATGTAAACTGCACTAAACTTTTAATAGAATTCAAAATTACATAAAACAAGAGGGCAGAAAGAGGAAAAATCAATGCTTTCTGTCTTGTTTTCCAGCACAAATATCTAAACATTCTTAAATCAAGAGACATTTACATGAGAAGAAGCAAAATGACTGAAGATATTAAGACCAAAATGAAGTGAGTTTGTGCTTAAAACAAGAACAAATATCTGACAATGGAGTCAGGAAAATAATCCTAATTCAAAGGGAAAATATTAGGGCTGTCAAAAGATTAATCGCGATTAATCGCATCCAAAATAAAAGTTTGTGTTTACATAATATATGTGTGTGTACTGTGTATAATTATCTTGTATATATAAATACACACACATGCATGTATATATTTAAGAAATATTTGCATACATATACTGTATATATTTATATATAATTTATATTATATATAAATATAATTTTTTTATATATAAATTACACATTTTTCTTAAATATATACAAGCATGTGTGTGTATTTATATATACAAATTTAATTATACACAGTACACACACATATATTATTTAAACAAACTTTTATTTTGGATGCGATTAATCGTGATTTATCATTTGACAGCCCTAGAAAATACGTTTCTTTTCTGACCCCACTGACAGATTTTACTTGTTTGTTTTAAGCTCAAACTCGCTTAATTTGTATCAGTTTTTCATTAAAAAAGGTATTGCATTTAACATAAAAGCAACAAATACATAAATGTGAATGTAGTAAACTGCACTAAACAGAGAAGTCAGAATTACGTATTACAAGAGAGAAGAAAGAGAAAAAATCATTGTTTTTTTTTTGTTTGTTTTTTTAAGTTCTTCTTCAGTATTTCTGTCTTGTTTTCCAGCACAAATATCATTGTTTGTGTCTAATAATGTCTGTTCTGACCTTCGGTGAGGATGATGATGGCGACACACAAGAGCAGAAGGAGAGAAGTTGCTTTCAGCTCCATCGTTGAAACAACAATGACAGTGAATGAGGAGAGGAAGATAACGTTAAACACACTTACTCTGTATGAAGTACAGCAACATCTGTTGCTCATTATGTGGACCTCTGTGTTCGAATGGAGGAAGGGTCTGCTTACAGCTCCATCCAATTGGGCAGAATTATCAAAGAGACTCTTCTAAAATTTGGCAATATAGTTTAGTTTTGATAACTCAAACAAACAACAATCAATAGACAATATAATGTGTATGTGTGTTTTCTTTTTTATTTTGTCATATGTTTTGTGTCCATTTTCTCAGTGTGGACATCCTTTATCCACTTGTTTTCCCTCTATGTGGAAAGACTATACTCTTCGTAGTCTCTGAAATGGTTTGTTTCTGAAATCTCCTGTTGTTTCTCTTCTCATTGTCCGTTCTCTTCCACTTGGACCATAAGTCCAAAGTCCTTCTAGAAGAAGCAGTCACTAATCTTCAGAAGAGAAGTCTCTATGTTCCGTGTGATATATAGTATATTTATATCTATTTACTGACTTATTGATTTACTGACTTACTATTTGACTTACTAAATAGACTTACTATTGTATATCTATTTACTGACTTATTGATTTACTGACTTACTGACTTATTGATTGATTGATTATTTATTGTTTATTTATTTCTATATTTATTAACTTATTGATTGATTATTTGTTGTTTATTTATTTATTTGTTGACTTATTTGTTTCTTTATTTATTGACTTATTGATTGATTGATTGATTGATTAATTATTATTTATTGTTTATTCATTTGTTGACTTATTGATTGATTGATTGATTGTTTATTTATTTATTGTTGATTATTTATTGCTTATTTGTTTATTGACATTAACTTATTGATTGATATTTATTGACTTATTTCTTCGTTTATTGACTGACTTATTGATTGATTATTGTTTATTTATTTATTTATTTATTGACTTATTGGTTGATTATTTATTGCTTATTTCTTTATTGACTAACTTACTGATTGATATTTACTGACTTGTTTCTCTCTTTCTTTCTTTATTGACTTATTGATTATTTATTTACTGATTGATTGTTTATCTATTTATTTATTTATTTATTTATTTACTTACTTATTTCTTTAGGCTATTTATCAACTTATTTACTTATTGATTGTTTGTTTATTCATTTATTTATTGACTGTTTGCAATACTTTCCCAGTCAAATCCGGTAAAATTATCACCCGACTCATATTATTTCTTTTACATCATGGAACCATTTCACTGGTGTGAAACATTAAAAAACTAAAGAAGAAAAAAAAGCTTTTATTTCATTAAAAAAGAAGAGCATACAGAGAATATATACAGTATATTGTAGTTTATAATGTGTTGAACTATCAGCAGAAAATGCAAACCAATGCAGCAACTACTGAAGCCGGCAGAAGATCCATGACTCCTGGATTATAGAGATGATCCGCTCGTATTCAAGCCCGCTTCGGTTTGCGTTTCTTCTTGAGCTTCTCCAAGCCTTTCCTCAGTTTGGGATGAGCACAGATCTTTTTGTTTCCAACGTATAATCTGAAGAGCAGGAAACACAGTAAATACTGGAGCACATGATTCATAAGAGCTTGTGCTTGTTTAACTCATCCTTCCCTCGGGTAATTTTGACCCGAAACTCATAAAAAATAAAAATAATAATAATAATAATTATATATATATATATATATATATATATATATATATATATATATATATATATATATATATATATATATATATATATATATATATATATTATTAAACAGTTGAGTGTTTCACACAGAGGAGTCCAAGACCCCAGGACTTTTGTTGCACTTGAACCACGAATACACAAAAAAAATGAATGGTTTCGAGGAGTTTTGTGGTTGAAATTTTAAAAAGTAACAAATTCTTCTCTCACGGGTACATTTGACCCCATTAGGAATGAAAGGAATGCGAGGAATGCTTCAGTACACATAAAAAAACTAAAAATGCACAAAATTCAAACTAAAAATGCTAAAACTTTACCAAGAAAATGATTTAATAATGTCTACATGTGTATCTGAATGCATACTGAAGAGAAACTGACTTCAGGACCCAGAGGAATGTCCTTTAAATGCTTTAATCTCAGAGCAGTTCTCCAGAGCATCTCACCCTAACAGAAGATTCATCAGGTTTTAGACAGACACATCAAAAATAGCATCAGCATGACTAACATGTCACTTTCTCACTTTCTATCAGTATGATTGGTTCAATTGGTAAAGCAACACACAATATAAGATATTTTGAGCTGAATAAAAGGGTTATGCATAAAACTGAGATTTTTTTTTATTTAAGTTGAAAGAATGTGAGGAATGTGCTTAAATTACAATTTATTTATTATTTATTGATCAAATCTAGTCATTTAAAGGTAGATCAAATAAAAAATAAAACATCTAAAAAAAATGCATTAAAAAAAATAGAAAAAATATTATCAAAATGAAATAAAATTAGCTTTCTGGACACACACAAAAAATTAAGTATAATTGTAGGGCTTCGGTTCATTTTGACCCGCGAAGGAAGGATGTGTTAAAGTGCAAGTTTTATTTTAGTGTAAATAAAATAAAAAATAACAAAAACTCAACAAAAATAAAAATTGTGCATAAAAAATAGAAAATTTATTATCAAAATGAAATAACTGGACTTAAAAAAAAAAAAAAAAGTATAATTTTTGCGAGGATAAACACTCACATCAGAGCATCGATCTCACATCGGCCAGATCTGCTCTGTATGTCGAATCCCTTAAGACGACGCAGGATCTGCCGTGGGATACTCTTGGAAACAGTCAGACAGCATGTGGGAATGGCATTGGCATCTGCTGGAGCAAAAAGACGGATCTTGAATATCTGTGTTCATGTCAATATAATCCTGTTTCAACAAAGCTCAGAAAACAAGAGTGGCAAACAAGACAAGTTTTTAATTATAGAGGGCATGTTTTATAGTCTCTGCGGCTCAGAGCGATGCATGTCACGACACATTTTTCTGTGTATTTATGACTTCCAGAAGCTTAATAATAAATCATTCAAACATAGAGCATCGTGTGCTCGATTCCCAATGCATGAGCTTGAGGAAAGAAACATGTGCACAATGCATCGCATTAATGTATACGTTCCTTCAGATAAAAGCAATAAAGGCATAAATGTGAATGTAAACAGCACTAAACATTTAATAGAAGTCAAAACTACATATTACAAGAGGGCAGAAAGAGGAAAAATCAATGCTTTCTGTCTCGTTTTCCAGCACAAATATCTAAACATTCTTAAATCAAGAGACATTTACTGGAGAAGAAGCAAAATGGCTGAAGATATTAAGACTGAACAATGAAGTGAGTTTGTGCTTAAAACAAGAACAAATATCTGACAATGGAGTCAGAAAAATAAACTTAATTCAAAGGGAAAATACGTTTCTTTTCTGACCCCATTGACAGACATTTTACTCGTTTGTTTAAAGCACAAACTCACTTCATTTTGATCAGTTTTTCATTAAAAAATGCATTGCATTAATGTACGTCACTACATAAAAGCAACAAATGCATAAATGTGAATGTAGTAAACTGCACTAAACATTTAATAGAAGTCAGAATTACAAGAGAGCAGGAAAAAAATCAGTTTTTAAAATTTTTTTTAATGTTTTTTGTCAAGTGTTTCTGTCTCGTTTTCCAGCACAAATATCTAAACATTCTTAAATCAAGATACATTTACTGGAGAAGAAGCAAAATGACTGAAGATATTAAGACATTAAAGATATTAATTACAAATATGTAAAAAATTACGTGAGTTTGTACAAATATCTGCCTATGGATTCAGAAAAATAAATAATAAAATAATAATTGACCCCATTGACACATTTTGATTGTTTTTTAAAGCACACTTCATCTTAATCAGTTTTTCATTAAACAAGACTTTTTTTTCTTTTTTCTTTTGCTTCTTGATTTTTTCTCTTTTTTTTTCCTTTTTTTTTTTTTTTCTTGATTTTAGAATGTTTAGATATTTGTGCTGGAAAACAAGGCAGAAACACTGAGGAAGAACATCATGTTTGTGTCTAATAATGTCTGTTCTGACCTTCGGTGAGGATGATGATGGCGACACACAAGAGCAGAAGGAGAGAAGTTGCTTTCAGCTCCATCGTTGAAACAACAATGACAGTGAATGAGGACAGAAAGATAACGTTAAACACACTTACGCAAGTCCTGTTACCGCCCTCATCTTCACCTGGCCTGTCTGAACTCATCATAAGAATACAATCTACAAACCCATTATGAAATATCTTTTATATGAAACATTCCCCTACAGCACAATCTTGATTTGCACCTGTCCTGCATTCAGCTTGATGTATTTGAGCTGGATTTGCTGCAGGTTATGCGTGACATGAGCACATAAAGTAAATATTTCTGTGTGATTATGAGTTTCTCAGGCATGTGTTGATTCGTTACGGGCACTTGTAATGTGTGTGTCTGGGTGTGTCGCAGTAATTGTGCTGTATATGTTCAAGCTTGTCTGTTTTATGCTACTTTCTGTTTTAATATTGTTTCACTTTTGACCTTCCAAGAAATCCTGCTCTTTAAAATGTGAAAATCAAATCCGAAACTTAACTAATTTTTAGCAAAAAGCTTTGCCGTGGAATAATTAAGGATGCACTCAAATAAATGTGAGAAAATAGGCTATGTCTGGACGAAATAAATGTTTTTATTTTTTATTATTTTATTGGCCTATATGTGTATGTGTGTGTGTGTTTATGTTTCTCAGTGTTATTTTAGTTTCATTGATGTACTATTAGTCTTTTCACTTTTTTATTTATTTATTTATAGTTCCCATTTTCATTTCAAGAGGCTAAAGGTAGAATTCAGAAACCCGTGATATAGCGACACCGGTGGCCGTTTAGTGAATTGCAGCAATACGCTGATTTCACGCCGCCGCCATTTTGAAATCGAAAGTGAGGCTCCGGTGGGAAAAACCCCGGAAGTAAAGATAAACAACAATGCCTTTGGACTACCAACCTGAAGCTGCTGCCGCGATTTACACTATTGGATGTTAATATCCAATTTAGGATATTTATATAGTTCATCCCTGCTTCTTTTTTAACTTTCTGAATTATATAAAAAAATATTTTATTTATAAATTAATTTCACTGTATATAGTCTAAAGTATAAAAGAAATGTATGTACAGTTTTAGAATTGACACAACATCATTAAACACAACAATACGCCATCGCATTCATGACTCTCCTGTGATTAAAGGCGACACTTTCGGTTTTCTTCCCACCGGAGCCTCGCTTTCGATTTCAAAATAACGGCTGCGTGAAATCAGCGTATTGACGCGAAGCGGAGTGCCTGCAACCCCTTCAGTTCAGCCGTGACTTATTCACGATACAGCATTAGCCTCGAGTACCTAATTGCTTTTATAAAACGGTTACCACACAATACAAATATTAAAGACGAAAAGTATCCATGCAACTTTCATGAAGCAAAATCACTAAAAGCTTCCTTCCGCTGGAAACAAATAGTCCCTGACCGTAAACAGGAACAAAGTTACATACATTATTTCGCCAAGATTGCGGCAAAGACTGTCTTAATGAGTGAGTCAGTAGAGAAGACTTTTACATTGAAAGGACTCTTGTGATCACGGAGAAGGAAGACGCTAGGGCACGGAAAACCCCTTAAGTTTAACTGTTAAAAGGACGAGATATCGCAGCGGACATTCAAGCGGATTTTTTTATATGAATATAGGACTGACCTGAAGGAAAATGCTGTATCTACTGTAAATGCAGGTAACGTTACACTCGCTTACTCAATCTCTCTCAATACTTTTAGCTTTAATGAGCAATATCAAAGTCCTTAAATTGTCTCTGACAATATCAATGAGATCAAACATGTGTTTAAGTTGCTAAGAGTGGTTGCTAGGGGTGTTGTGTAGTGATACATAGAACCGTTGGGTGAAGCGGTCATATCCCGTGTTTATCCTGAATAAAACACAGCTATTGACCAATCAGAATCAAGGATTGAAACTAACCATTTTATAAATATATACTGTTGTTTATGTTTGAAATGGAACAAAATAATTTCTGTTATAACACCTGTTCTGTTTCAGTCTATCATCCTCTGTGTATTCAAGCCCTCAGTTCCCTGTGTTTCATTCTCTGGTATTGTCTATTTTAGAAGTGGTTGTGTTTACTGTTTCTCCAGATGTCTCCTAAGTTTTTCATTGTGGGTTTAGTGATTAAAAACAAGATTTTGTTTCTCTACTTCTTTGTCGTGTTTATATATATATATATATATATATATATATATATATATATATATATATATATATATATATATACAGTATATAATGTGTGTATGCAGTGGAACAAAATAATATCTTGTCAAACTGAAACAGGCTGCACATGTTTAGCTTTGATTCTTTCATACTTATTTCATTTACCTTCTTTTTCTTTACTATGCAACACTTTTTGTCCTTTTCTGATGTATGTGGAACAACATTTGAATGCATTTGATTTTATTTTATTTTAAAGTGATTAAAGCATAAAGTCAAGTTTCCTGTGCACTTGATTTATGTTTAAGCCATTAAAAGCCGATTCAAACCTGATTGTCAGGATCTGCCAAATACAGTTGGAGGATCAACGGGAGCTTCCAGAAAAGCCCACAGGCTTTTTTCAAGGTTAAATGTTAAGTGAATAATTATCTTCAGAAATATCTGTATTATAATCACACAAAGGCAGCAACAGGTCGTGCTAATTTTGGGACAATAAACTCAAACCAAAGTGCTTAAAATAACAAGAGAACTGCGATGACAAACCAGATTCACATCTGTTTACTACATACAGTATGTACACAGTGTTGAGCAACACGTGTGAATGAGTTACAGACACAGATCACGATCAGAAGGGTCTTTGTCTCCTCGAGGCCAGATTCAGCAGATGCAGAAGCATTTCTCCTGAAAAACTCTTCAGTCCAACGCTGTCTTCAGCCGGAAGAAACCGGACGTCTTCAGAACATTCTGGATCCAGAGAACATCCCTCTGCCGAATAAACCACACACATTAGCTTTATCTGTCAGAGAATCTGTGTGATGTGTGACTGTAAATGGGCCCTATAATACACCCGGCGCCACGCAAGTGTGTTTTGCTAGGTTCAGCCAAGCGGCAACCTCCCTGTCTCTCTCTTGAAACCAACACGGAAGTGAATTAAACGGCAATTCATCGACTGGCCGCTTGAGGCTGGCTGCAAAAGAGAGTCACATCTGTATCTCCTCCATGTTAAAATGCCCAATTTTACAGCAGAAAGAAACATGTTTAAAGCCTTTTGAGTGACGGGTGGATTCCCACTGCTGTGGTCATTAGTCATCATTAGCCGTTTGTCTGCTGGCTGTTAGCCGTCACGTTACCTCAGCTCATTGTCTGACTGTAATAATAAATAAATTCGGGAGTGACACGCTACCAAGATGGCGACGGTCGGCCACGCCCACTTTAGGCTTCAAAAACGGTCTTCAGAAACCGTTTTTACAGTCTATGGGTTCAGCCCAACGCAGTTTTCATTTTAATGTTCATTTTTTGTGCCATTTATCCTATTTTCTGGGTCATTTTGACCCGGAAATATTTTTTTTTACATTTTTAAAAAAAAGGGTGTTCATCAGAAGGGTTCAAGACCCTAGGACTTCACTTGAACCACGAATACACTAATTTTGTTTAATGGAATCGAGGAGTTTTGTGGTTGAAATTTCAAAACGTAACAAATCCTTCCCTCGCGGGTCAATTTGACCCCCTTAGGAATGAATGGAATGCGAGGAATGCTTCAGTACACATAGAAAAACTAAAACTGCTGAAACTTTACCAAGAAATCATTTCATAATGTCTACATGTGTATCTGAATGCATACTGAAGCAAAACTTTAGGACCCAGAGGAACAGCTCATTTACTCCATATAGAGATATAAGGCCATATAGAGTCATGAAATATCATATTATATTATTATTTTCCACAAGAGGTCGGCAAAGACATACAATGTAAGATATTTTAGCGGACTCTGGTTGGTTTATTGCACGTTACGCCCAAAACACACCCATTACTCATTAAGAGAATAGGAACAACCCTTTTAGACCATGCACCGGGACCGCCGACCATTTTTCCCATTGTTAAACTAGCAAAAGTGGATTCGGACACGCCCTGGGTGCGCTTTAGAGGAGCTTAGATCATTAAATAGGGCCCTGTGTGTGTGTGATGTGTCTCATGATGTCAGTGTTTTGCTTACCCGAGTGGCAGCAGAGCCCCGGAGCGGCACACACGCCCCCTTCGGCCCCGCAGGGCGTCCCGCTCGACTCACAGGCTCCGGGCAGGAGATTCTCCTCCATGCAGTTCAGCGTCTCTGGAGACCCGAGCAGACACCCGAGCCCGGCGCCACAGCAGATCCTGGGGCCCACACACCGGCCCTTATTCCCAGGACCGCACGCCATACACTACACACGCGCACACACACACACAGGCACGCACGCACACACACACAGGCACGCACGCACACGCACACACGCGCACACACACACACAGGCACGCACGCACACGCACACGCACACGCACACACACACACACACACACACACACACATAATTACATTATTATTAATAATAATAATATTTTCATCTTGTAAATTGATTATAACATAAATGCCATGTTGAGAAGATATTATATTTTATTATATAGTATATAGTTTTATCAGATTTTTTTATATCTATATATTTTTATGTCTGTATTGGCCTATTGTCTCTATATAGTCTTGTAACATAATGTAATAATATCTATATACTTTTTTTCTATTAATTTTTCCTTTCAGTTTTAGTTTATTTTAGTACATCAAATTATTTTAAATACATTTTTATTTTTATATTTTCCATTTTCTTTTAAATTTTAGTTTTAGTCTTTTTTTGTCAGTTAAAAAAAAGTTTATATAGCCTAGTTTTTTTGTGTTTTATCAGATTGTTTTGAATGTCTAAATATTTATTTTTTTATTTCAGTTTTAATTTGTTATTTTAGTTCATTAAGTTAAACTAAATGAAAATGAGAAATGTTGACTGAAATTAGGCAACTAGGTGTTTTTTATTTATTTCAAGAAACAACTTTTGTTTCATGCTTGGTTATAATAACCCTGTTTGAAATATATCCATGCATTATATGCATATTGTATATGATATACATTGAGCCTTGTATATCATATATAGCCTACATGATATACAATACTACTGAATCAGCATGAAACAGTGATACATATGTAGTTGCTAATAGATTTCAAGCAGTTCTGCATATATTATATAGATTATTCTGTGAACTCGCAGATGAACCTGAAACAGAAGAAACTGTTGCTCCTGAATTTACTCACAGAGCTGTAAATGTGCTGATGGAGTGATGATAAAGTGATGGAGTGATGATAAAGTGGTGAAGTGATGGAGTGATGATAAAGTGATGGAGTGATGATGGAATGATGGAGTGATGGAGTGATGGAGTGATGGAGTGATGGTGAAGTGATGAAGTGATGATAAAGTGATGGAGTGATGATGGAATGATGGAGTGATGGAGTGATGGAGTGATGGTGAAGTGATGAAGTGATGATAAAGTGATGGAGTGATGATAAAGTGGTGAAGTGATGATAAAGTGGTGAAGTGATGGAGTGATGGTGAAGTGATGGAGTGATGATAAAGTGATTGAGTGATGGTGAAGTGATGGAGTGATGATAAAGTGATGAAGTGATGGTGAAGTGATGGAGTGATGGAGTGATGGTGAAGTGATGGAGTGATGATAAAGTGATGGAGTGATGGTGAAGTGATGGAGTGATGATAAAGTGATGGAGTGATGGTGAAGTGATGGAGTGATGATAAAGTGATGAAGTGATGGTGAAGTGATGGAGTGATGATAAAGTGATGGAGTGATGGTGAAGTGATGGAGTGATGATAAAGTGATGAAGTGATGGTGAAGTGATGGAGTGATGATAAAGTGATGGAGTGATGGTGAAGTGATGGAGTGATGATAAAGTGATGGAGTGATGGTGAAGTGATGGAGTGATGATAAAGTGATGAAGTGATGGTGAAGTGATGGAGTAATGATAAAGTGATGGAGTGATGGTGAAGTGATGGAGTGATGATAAAGTGATGGTGAAGTGATGGAGTGATGATAAAGTGATGAAGTGATGGTGAAGTGATGGAGTAATGATAAAGTGATGGAGTGATGATGGAGTGATGATAAAGTGATGGAGTGATGGTGAAGTGATGGAGTGATGATAAAGTGATGGAGTGATGGTGAAGTGATGGAGTGATGATAAAGTGATGAAGTGATGGTGAAGTGATGGAGTAATGATAAAGTGATGGAGTGATGGTGAAGTGATGGAGTGATGATAAAGTGATGAAGTGATGGTGAAGTGATGGAGTAATGATAAAGTGATGGAGTGATGATGGAGTGATGGAGTGATGATAAAGTGATGAAGTGATGGAGTGATGGTGAAGTGATGGAGTGATGGAGAAGTGTTGGAGTGATGGAGTGATGTATTGATGATGGTGTAGTGATGATGGTGAAGCGATGGTGAAGTGATAATGATGGAGTGATGATGATGGAGTGATGATGAAGGTGTAGTACCTGTCTGACGGGCTCGGATCTCTTGCCTCCTCTCGGGCAGTTCTGGATGTAGCATGCGGACGAGAGCGCTGAGAGCGCGAGCACACAGAGAACACACACGTGCAGCAGAGACTCAGACATCTCCTCACACACACACACACTGATCCACTGATGCTCAGAGATGCTTATATACACCTGCAGCTCCTCCTCCTCACACACACACTGATGCCTCTCCACACAAACACACCTAACACACTTCTGCTGCATCGACCTTCAGGTTCTCATAGTTTTGTTCTAAAATGAGTTCAACATCCATCCTCAGACTTTTTTTTCCAGAAACACAATGGCATATGGGTGAAGGTCAAAGGTCATCACTCATGGTGGTCGGTATTCTGAACAGTTTTAAACATCAGAGGGTTAATATACTGTACTGCTAGAAGGAGTTTTGTGTTGATACTACAATAATGCAAGTATAACCTATGCTCTTAACCTTGCAGTTTTTCACATATCATGTAATACTCAATTTCTCCATTTCTTTGCACAAAACTCTTCAGAAAGTGCGATTTAATGGTTTATTAAAAAAAAAAATATATATATATATATATATAAAAAAAAAAAAAAAAAATATATATATATATATATATATATATATATATATATATATATATATATATATATATATATATATATATATATATGTACGTATGTACAACAGTTCTTTTTGGTTCTCGAATCTGATTGGCTGAAAGCCTTTTCCAGTTACTGTAAACACACAGTAACAGCACTCTGACCGTTTCGCCATTTGTATCACTGCGCTTGCGGCGACTGTCATGGCGGTCGAGCAAATCCACCATATGTTTTAAAATACTACTGTTGTTGTGTTTTAAGAGTTTTTTAGGCGAAAATTTTGTTATTTAGATCTCTAATATGTGACTAATGTATAATCATAGTGCCTATTTTACAGTCTATTGAGACACTTTGGCCGATGTGAGCTCCAGGCCGTCAGCGGCCGTTCAGCGCTCATGTCCCCGCAGAGAACAGCGTCATCTCGGACAGTCCTTCGGGAATTTGCCGCTGGCTTATCTAGGCCTAGATAGTGGTTAAACATGAGATATAATTAATTTGGGGTATATCAAATTGTCAATCTTTGTTCTTATTATTCTATTACTTGTTCCAGAGCAAATCGATTTTGGTTAAAGGGAAAAGTAAGTTCATAACTAATATTTCACTACTTAAATCCTGCACCATGTACATTTGACTGAATTGTTTGCCTATGTTTATTTCCTATTGTCTTTTATAATGGCTATTGTTGATAATTTACATGTTGTTCAATAAATATTATATTTAATTTTATATAAATACGCCGTATTATTTGGGGTTTGAGAAAGGATCGTGTCATGGACTTCAGTGAAAGTTACATAATTACGCCATTAGATGGCAGCAAAGGCTGTCTTTATGATTGAGTCAGAAGTTCAGAACAAGGAAGTTGTTTAGCGCTGTCATGTGAAGGACAAAGACGAACATTTCGCTTTCCTCAACGGACATTCAAACTGATTTTTTGGATATAATAGTATGGCCATCGGCCTGAAGAATGAATACTGTATATCAGATGCAGGTAATACACTCATTTATCCGATCTCTCTCTCTCCTAATACCATGATTTGTAACAAGCTTTACTAGTTCTAAAGTGATGTTTTATAATTAGTAACGGAGTCTTGGGCTCAACTAAAGCAATAAGGGGCTTATTGCTTTTATAAAACGGTTACTCCATAACAATATTTATTTTAATAATGTATTTTATTCGTAAAATAAACACCAGCAACAAAAAGTTATAACACATTTATTCCTCCGCCAAGCAAAGTAGTTCCAAAGAGGTTGCCAAGCAACACATGCAGCAACGGTTTCGTTTCGAACGCGGCTCAACCAATCAGAATCAAGGACCGGAACTATCCGTTTTATAATGTCAAACTATCAACTTGAGATTTGAATCCATGGCGGAAGAAAGTAGTTCTGCACAAAATAGGGGTTTTAAAGACACTCCGTTGTTGTTTCTTATTTATTTACTCACATGTCGAACTGTTGTATACACGCACTATCACACTTGTAGCCGAACGATATGGCTTTACAATGTTAAATACAATGTAAAGTTTACATGTGTGATTATCTACCGCCAAATCACAGCCGTGCTGATATACAGCCATATCTCTACTATACTATACTATATATATATATATATATCACTCTACTATATACAGCGGGGGAAATAAGAATTGAACATGTCACCATTTTTCTCAGTAAATATATTTCCAAAGGTGCTATTGACATGAAATTTTCACCAGATGTTGATAACAACCCAAGGAAACAGTACATACAAAGAAACCAAAACAAATAAGCTCAGAAATTAAGTTATGTGTAATAATGTGAAATGACACAGGGAAAAAGTATTGAACACATGAAGAAAGGGAGGTGCAAAAAGGCATGGAAAGCCAAGAAAACAGTTGAAAACTATTAGTAATTAAAAAGCAATCCAGCCCCCTGTCTGTGGAAATTAATAACAGCTGGTTCAGTCCCAACGGATGGCCTACAAAAAGGTCTCATTGCCAAGGTGTCACACAAGACACATCTCATGATGGGTAAAAGCAAAGAGCTGTCTCAAGACCTTCGCAACCTAATTGTTCCAACACATAATGATGGCATTGGTTATAGGCGCCATTCTCAGCTTCTGAATGGTCCAGTGAGCACTTTTGGGGCCGTAATACAGAAGTGGAAAGACAATCATTTCACCATAAATTTGCCTCGACCAGTGCTCCTCGCAAGATTTCTGACAGAGGAGTGAAAAGAATAATCAGAAGAGTTGTCCAAGAGCCAAGGACCACTTGTGGAGAGCTTCAAAAAGACCTGCAGATAGCAGGTACTGTGTTCTCAAAGAAAACAGTAAGCAATGCACTCCACCGCCATGGCCTGTATGCACGCTCACCACGCAAGACTCCATTACTGAAGAAAAAAAAGCATGTTGAAGCTCGTTTAAAGTTTGCTGCACAACATTTGGAAAAGCCAGGGAAATACTGGGAGAATTTAGTGTGGTCACATGAGAGCAAAATTGAATTGTTTGGATGCCATAATACACACCATGTTTGGAGGAGAAATGGCAGTGCACATTACCCTAAAAACGCCATACACCTTGGTGTTGGCTCTTGGGCAACTCTTCTGATTATTCTTTTCACTCCTCTGTCAGAAATATTGCGAGGAGCACTGGTCGAGGCAAATTTATGGTGAAATGATTGTCTTTCCACTTCCGTATTATGGTCCCAAAAGTGCTCACTGTACCATTCAGAAGCTGAGAATGGCGCCTATAACCAATGCCATCATTATGTGTTGGAACAATTAGGTTGCGAAGGTCTTGAGACAGCTCTTTGCTTTTACCCATCATGAGATGTGTCTTGTGTGACACCTTGGCAATGAGACCTTTTTGTGGGCCATCCGTTGGGACTGAACCAGCTGTTATTAATTTCCACAGACAGGGGGCTGGATTGCTTTTTAATTACTAATAGTTTTAAGCTGTTGTCTGTAAGCAATTTTGAGCGTGGCATGGTTGTTGGTGCCAGACAGGCCGGTCTGAGTATTTCACAATCTGCTCAGTTACTGGGATTTTCATGCACAACCATTTCTAGGGTTTACAAAGAATGGTGTGAAAAGGGAAAAACACATCCAGTATGCGGCAGTCCTGTGGGCGAAAATGCCTTGTTGATGCTAGAGGTCAGAGGAGAATGGGCCGACGGATTCAAGCTGATAGAAGAGCAACTTTGACTGAAATAACCACTCGTTACAACCGAGGTATGCAGCAAAGCATTTGTGAAGCCACAACACGCACAACCTTCAGGCGGATGGGCTACAATAGCAGAAGACCCCACCGGGTACCACTCATCTCCACCACAAATAGGAAAAAGAGGCTACAATTTGCACGAGCTCACCAAAATTGGACAGTTGAAGACTGGAAAAATGTTGCCTGGTCTGATGAGTCTCGATTTCTGTTGAGACATTCAGATGGTCGAGTCAGAATTTGGCGTAAACAGAATGAGAGCATGGATCCATCATGCCTTGTTACCACTGTGCAGGCTGGTGGTGGTGGTGTAATGGTGTGGGGGATGTTTTCTTGGCATACTTTAGGCCCCTTAGTGCCAATTGGGCATCGTTTAAATGCCACGGCCTACCTGAGCATTGTTTCTGACCATGTCCATCCCTTTATGACCACCATGTGCCCATCCTCTGATGGCTACTTCCAGCAGGATAATGCACCATGTCACAAAGCTCGAATCATTTCAAATTGGTTTCTTGAACATGACAATGAGTTCACTGTACTAAAATGGCCCCCACAGTCACCAGATCTCAACCCAATAGAGCATCTTTGGGATGTGGTGGAACGGGAGCTTCGTGCCCTGGATGTGCATCCCACAAATCTCCATCAACTGCAAGATGCTATCCTATCAATATGGGCCAACATTTCTGAAGAATGCTTTCAGCACCTTGTTGAATCAATGCCACGTAGAATTAAGGCAGTTCTGAAGGTGAAAGGGGGTCAAACACAGTATTAGTATGGTGTTCCTAATAATCCTTTAGGTGAGTGTACATCCCTCCTGAAAATCCATACCATCCCTTGACTGATCGATACTGATCATAAATATCCATATATTTTCTTCATAGCAGCTAATTCTGTCCTCAGTTGAGCGTCAGATGCATATGTTTTCTTCATGAATGCGAGATCATAATGGAGTAAATAATAATCTTTGATGCAGACCACTGTCTTCTACAGTGTAATGTATTCTGATGATGTGCCGTACATTTTTTTGAGGCAAAGACAAAATGTTTGTCTATTCAGTAAAAATGTACATAATTTTCGTAATGAATAATTTAGCTTCTTTAAAACCTGCCACTGATTTCTAAAGTCTTATTATAAACAATGATCAATAACTTAGCCTACTGTACGTGCGGAATTTCATAATGACAATTATTTCTGTTATTGCCGTACTGGTTTAAATAAGGTGACTGAACCTTGTTTGCATCATTACTGATGAGTTTATTATCTGTGCTCATTTACAGTTCATGTTCCTGAAGCATGTCTGATTTCTCCAGGTGTTATTTATGAAATTGTTCTTTTGTTGTCCTGTGTGTGCATAAACAGTACGCATTAGATTAGAGTGTGTGCAGCTCTGAATACTGAGCAGCGTTTCCACAGTTTAGTCCTGAGCTCGGATGAATCACATATCTGTGATTTTGCAGGTTTGACCTTCTACTCTCTCCTGTCACTCAGTTTTCCTCTCGAAACATTAACACATTCAGTCCTGTGACAAACTGATCCCTGTGTTCCAGAAGTCTCTTCACTTTCAGATTATTTTATTTTTGTATGAATCTTTAATTCAATATATATATACAGTATATGTATCAGTGATATTAAATATACATATATGTTGGATATTTTGTTGGATAAAATGACTTTCTTCCTCAGTAATTCTGTCTTGTTTTCCAGACCAGCACAAATATTTAACCAAATTTTTTATCAAATATTTATATCAAATTAATATTTGACATTTATTTTTTATTTCAATGAAATTTTTTTTTTTAGTTCGATAATGTTTTTATTTATTTAATATTTTGTATTTTCAGGGGATTTTATGGTACTAAATTATATTTACGCTGTGTTTATAATTCATTTATTCACTTTTTGAGCATAGACCTGAAAAATACATTTCCAACGTAAACTGTGGTAAATCTTGAACGCTTTAGAGCGACAGACTGAAGTTTGATGAAGTTTGACTTTTCAAAGACGACACTCGGCAGATTATTGCTGAAGTGAAAAAAGGTTTAAAAAGGGAACTTAAAAAAAGTTACAGAATTTTACTTTTATTGTTATGAAAAAATGTGCACAAATACTATTTTCAATTTTTATATGAAATATATAATTTCAAAAACATGTTTTACTCTAAAACTGTGAGAAAATCAAAGCCATAAATCTAAACAAGTTGTGTTCCAAATGTGAGTTTGATATCTCAGTAAATGAGCGTTCAGTGAGATGTAGTTCGGCTGCAGTTCCAAACGCTTCCACTAGAGGAAACTCGTCTCACTCATTTCTAATGCGCTCATCTCAGACCGCGAGGAGCTCAAGTGTGATTAATTTTTACAGGAACATTTAAATTGTTTGGATCATGTCCATGATTTTTTTTGTGTGTTTGGATAGCAAGTGCCAAAATCTTTACCATGTATCGTACAATTCCAAAAAAAAAAAAAAAAGTACAACTTTTCGGTCAAAAATGAGCAAAGAGCACTAAGACATTTAGATGTGACACAGTGTGTGTCCTTCAGGTGTGTGTGTGTGATTGTGTGGAGGACAGAAAGTTCAATTTAGCATTTCAATAGATGGCAGAGGCCAGATCTGTTCATTCGCACACAAAGAGAGATCATCCTTGAGCCGCTGTATTAAACTCCTGCGCTTCAACAACACTGAACACACACTGAACACACACTGGACTCAAGGATCCTTCATTCTGTCCTGCAGAAAACAGCCTGAGATCCGAGTCTAGGCTGAAAGAAGAGTCTCTTCTGCACACATGGCTGTTTTTTTAATAAAAAATACAGTAAAAGTAGTGAAATATTATTATAATGTAAATCATCTGTTTTCTATGTGAATATATAGTAAAGTGTAATTTATATCCTGTGATCAAAGCTGAATTTTCAGCATCATTACTCCAGTCTTCAGTGTCACATGATCCTTCAGAAATCACTCTAATATGAGGATTTGATGATCAAGACACATTTATGATTATTATCAGTTTTGAAAACTGATGCATTTTATTTTTTAGGATTCTTTTATGAATAGAAAGTTCAAAAGAACTGAATTTATATGAAATAGATTATTTTGTAACATTGTCTTTACCGTCACTTTTGATCAATTTAATGCGTCCTTGATGAAATAATGTTAAAAGAAATCTTACAGATTACAAACTTTTAAACAGTGGTGTACATTAAACAGGTTATCGAAAATACATTTCATATATATATATGTATACAGACATATACATATTGATATATAGTCGCAAGGGCGCATTAAATTGATCAAAAGTGACTTTCTATTCATTAAAATAAAATGTATCACAGTTTTCAACATGGATAATAATCATAAATGTGTCTTGATCATCAAATCCTCATATTAGAGTGATTTCTGAAGGATCATGTGACACTGAAGACTGGAGTAATGATGCTGAACATTCAGCTTTGATCACAGGAATACATTACACTTTACTGTATATTCACATAGAAAACAATGATTTACATTATAATAATATTTCACTGTTTTTACTGTATGTTTGATCAGATAAACACAGCCATGTGAGCAGAAGAGACTCTTCTTTAAAAAAATTCCTCTTAATAATCCCAAACCTTTGAATGATATTGTATATAAACAAGAAATGTTCATATTTAATGTATTTTAGATACACAATATTAACACATACACAGACATATATATATATATATATATATATATACCTAGAATATATTACCTGGAGTTATTCATAACAACAAATTCCTTTTCTTTTTCAACAATTTTTAATGAAAATTATACACAAAATCTGCAAACAAATGAGCTCATGATGAATGTTCAGGCGTGTTTCAGTGATGCACTCGTGTGACGTCGCCGCCGGATGCAGATGTGCCACATGTGGGACACGTGATCTTCAGCGTCTGGGAGTCACACGGGCGTTTCTGCCGCAAACACGGTCCACACGTGAGATGAGCGCAGGGCAGAGCGTACGCCGGGACGCCGGAGGAATACACCGATAACAAACACGAGCAAAACACACATGTGTGCTGTCCTGGAAAACACAGAGAAGTGAGGGAGTTTATCGGCAAAGTCACGATGAATACAACAAATAACAGTGATCATTCACGGTAACATTCAGCATTTACTGAAAAAAGTTGGCAAAGAGTTAAACATCAACGTTTGAAGTCCTCCTGTAATCACTTTATGCCTTAAAACTCATCTTTGATCACGGATTTAAACGTTTTTTCCTTGAAATATCTTGAATGTAACTCGACTCGACCTCATTTAGTATGCGCGGTTCTATGAATATGCAAATGAGCCCCGCCTCCACTCACTCACTCAGCTCAGAGATCCACTGGTTGACGATCACACGTTGATCTGATTGGTTACAAGGTAGTTTGTGACGTCAGAAACACCAGCGATTTCAAAGCGTGTTTTTGAGACTGTCTTTGGTTCACTGCCGTTTTAAGGAGGAAATACTCAGCAATGCTGTCGACTTATGAATTTACACATGGTGTGTCTTAAAGCAGATTAAAAACACCACATAGACACATAAACAACATTAAAAGCTGGATTTACACCACAGGGGGACTTTAAATATTGATGATGTCAATTGATCGATCAGAAACCCAATCACAGAGAGGCAACGAGAAGGAGGTCGAACAGAGATAAGAGTAAACTACGGGAAAGTCTGTCATGCATTGGGAACATGGTCATGAAAAAAATAAGGATTTTATAAAAAATCCAATAATAAAACATCAGTGTTTCATTAGAACAACCGAAAGGAAATATACAGCTGTTATTGAACTAACTAAATCAACACTGATCTTCTGTAGAGCTGCTTTACAGAGGAACTGGACGTTTGCATCATTAGCCAGGGTTCCCACACCTCGGCTAACTTCAAATTCAAGGACTTTCCAGGTCCAATACCCTCAAATTCACTTAATGTGGGGACAGATATCAAGAGAGAGCAAGGTTACATCGTGTTACCTTGTAAGATACATTGTTACAGTTTTCATGTGTCAAACACAACTCTTTTTTTGCATTTATTTTTGGCCATATTCTATTTGTCGTATTTCTGTTTTGCATAAAACTGAAGAATATTCGGTAGGCCTACATCCTATACTGTATTCTAAAATTATCTGGATTGTGGATTTTATGGAAAAGAATTGGGCTCATGTAACCAGAAGTTTTAAGATATATGTATGAATATGCTTTTAAGTTTTTCTTGCCTTATGGGTTTACATTACCTTAACCTTAGCCTATTTTTGCAATGAAACGTCGAGGTACCATCGTAATAGTTTTGTGTGCACGTAACGCGAAACACGTAATGTAACGAATAAATGCGCGTAACTAACGTAAATCAAGCAAGCTAGTGCGCATAGGCCACGAAGTGTTGGCGAAATAACACATTAGCGGACCGGAGGGAATAATATGGAATTTTTTTCCAGAAAACTTCTCGCTCAAAATAAATTCAAGCACTTTCAAGGACCTGTATCTGTGTATGTTCATTTTCAAAAACTTTCCAGGGCCTTTAGAGAGAAAAAAAATTCAGATTAACAAAATTTCAAGGATTTCAAGGACCCGTGGGAACCCTGATTAGCCCTATTCGGACGGTAATAGTTTCTCATGTGGGTTTCTGTAAAAATACATTTGCATGGCACATCAGTGATAAAACTCGAGGAGCGAGTTTTGTAATAGAAACAAGTTAATGACGCATATTATTTACATGAGATAAAAATAAAGCTGCTTGATCTATTTTAATGTTGTGTATAATAGCCTACATATTAAAATTAGATCAAATATTCTCCTTTTTGTTCGCTGAGGTGGAGCGCTGATGAAATATTGTTCTTGTAAATACTTTCCAGCATTTTAATCAGGCATTGTGTGTACGGTGCTCGGCAGTGGTCAAAAAGGATTTAAACAGTGAATTTTGAAGAGATCTCTTCTTGTAAACTCAGAAGATTCGGACGGCAATTAAATCACCTTGGTGTTCGTCTAAACACATGAGGTAATTCGTCCGGGGATTTTTACGTGGGTGGCGGGAAAAAACGCAGACATTCTGGATTCGAACGTCAATAAAATCACTGACTAACCCTGTAAATGTTGAAAATACCCCATTAGAAACAATAACGTGTTTAAGTTGCTTTGAAACAATCTGTACTGTATAAACCTATATGTATATATATATATATCTCAGTCTCGTACCAGTGGAAGCGTCCCCACGGGAAGAGGTTTTGCTGGGTGAAGTGAACACTGGTAACCCGTGAAGCGCAGCATTCAGCGCCTGATCTAAACTGTCTGCTAACCGCCGCTCATGCGAGTCCGACTCTGAAACACAAGGAGAAACACGTCAGAGAAAAACATGCATCAGAAACCAAGGCTGCAAACATTTTTAGGGGATTTAAAGTCCCTTCTTCTCTATTGTGTCGTATGTCTGAGTGAAACACTTCAGGAACGAGAACTAATGTGGGCGGGGCTTGATTTTGTCTGTTGGGAATTGATTGGATGGTTGTGGTTTGCTATTGGCTGATCTCATGTGAGTGACAGGTTGCCCCGCCCACATCCTCAGAGAAGAGAAGAGATGCTGCCAGAGGAACTTATTCTGATTCAAGATCACCAGGAACAGGATTTTAACACAATAATGATATTAAATCGTTTGGAATAAACCAGAGCCCATCTACGGAGAGCCTGGCCACTCCCTATTAAGTCCTATTGTGCCGAATTTTGGTTGTAGTTCCACCAGAGTTCCACTGGGGGCGATCGCCCATGAGTGCAGAATGAATGGGAGTCTATGGGGCTAGACGATTGCCGTTGAGAAATCTCAGATTTGATTGTAGGTTTTGCAAGTTCAACATGGGTTATAGGTCGAAAGTTGAATGAACGAGTACTTATGTCCTTTCGATTTCTTACAGGTTGAGTTGTTGTTGCCCATAACACGCTGGCATTCTGCTAATGAACGCTGATTGGTCAGTGAAGGACTGATTACGACCAGAGATACGGCTTGATGGTCTTTTAAAACAACAAAAAAAAAACTCTTCTAGCACGTGTGTTTGCCTGTGTCAGCTGTGTTGTGTGTTTGCCTGTGTCAGCTGTGTTGTGTGTTTGCCTGTGTCAGCTGTGTTGTGTGTTTACCTGTGTCGGCTGTGTTGTGTGTTTGCCTGTGTCGGCTGTGTTGTGTGTTTGCCTGTGTCGGCTGTGTTGTGTGTTTGCCTGTGTCGGCTGTGTTGTGTGTTTCCCTGTGTCAGCTGTGTTGTGTGTTTGCCTGTGTCAGCTGTGTTGTGTGTTTGCCTGTGTCAGCTGTGTTGTGTGTTTGCCTGTGTCAGCTGTGTTGTGTGTTTGCCTGTGTCAGCTGTGTTGTGTGTTTGCCTGTGTCGTCTGTGTTGTGTGTTTGCCTGTGTCGTCTGTGTTGTGTGTTTCCCTGTGTCGGCCGTGTTGTGTGTTTACCTGTGTCGGCCGTGTTGTGTGTTTACCTGTGTCGGCCGTGTTGTGTGTTTACCTGTGTCAGCTGTGTTGTGTGTTTGCCTGTGTCAGCTGTGTTGTGTGTTTGCCTGTGTTGTGTGTTTGCCTGTGTCGTCTGTGTTGTGTGTTTCCCTGTGTCGGCCGTGTTGTGTGTTTCCCTGTGTCGGCCGTGTTGTGTGTTTACCTGTGTCGGCCGTGCTGTGTCAGCTGTGTTGTGTGTTTACCTGTGTCGGCTGTGTTGTGTGTTTGCCTGTGTCAGCTGTGTTGTGTGTTTGCCTGTGTCGGCTGTGTTGTGTGTTTGCCTGTGTCAGCTGTGTTGTGTGTTTGCCTGTGTCAGCTGTGTTGTGTGTTTGCCTGTGTCAGCTGTGTTGTGTGTTTGCCTGTGTCAGCTGTGTTGCGTGTTTGCCTGTGTCAGCTGTGTTGCGTGTTTACCAGTGTCAGCTGTGTTGCGTGTTTGCCTGTGTCAGCTGTGTTGTGTGTTTGCCTGTCAGCTGTGTTGCGTGTTTGCCTGTGTCAGCTGTGTTGTGTGTTTGCCTGTGTCGGCTGTGTTGTGTGTTTGCCTGTGTCAGCTGTGTTGTGTGTTTCCCTGTGTCAGCTGTGTTGTGTGTTTGCCTGTGTCAGCTGTGTTGTGTGTTTGCCTGTGTCAGCTGTGTTGTGTGTTTGCCTGTGTCAGCTGTGTTGTGTGTTTGCCTGTGTCAGCTGTGTTGTGTGTTTGCCTGTGTCGTCTGTGTTGTGTGTTTGCCTGTGTCGTCTGTGTTGTGTGTTTGCCTGTGTCGTCTGTGTTGTGTGTTTCCCTGTGTCGGCCGTGTTGTGTGTTTCCCTGTGTCGGCCGTGTTGTGTGTTTACCTGTGTCGGCCGTGTTGTGTGTTTCCCTGTGTCGGCCGTGTTGTGTGTTTACCTGTGTCGGCCGTGTTGTGTGTTTACCTGTGTCAGCTGTGTTGTGTGTTTGCCTGTGTCAGCTGTGTTGTGTGTTTACCTGTGTCAGCTGTGTTGTGTGTTTGCCTGTGTCAGCTGTGTTGTGTGTTTGCCTGTGTTGTGTGTTTGCCTGTGTCGTCTGTGTTGTGTGTTTCCCTGTGTCGGCCGTGTTGTGTGTTTCCCTGTGTCGGCCGTGTTGTGTGTTTACCTGTGTCGGCCGTGCTGTGTCAGCTGTGTTGTGTGTTTACCTGTGTCGGCTGTGTTGTGTGTTTGCCTGTGTCGGCTGTGTTGTGTGTTTGCCTGTGTCGGCTGTGTTGTGTGTTTGCCTGTGTCAGCTGTGTTGTGTGTTTGCGTGTGTCAGCTGTGTTGCGTGTTTGCCTGTGTCAGCTGTGTTGCGTGTTTGCCTGTGTCAGCTGTGTTGCGTGTTTGCCTGTGTCAGCTGTGTTGCGTGTTTGCCTGTGTCAGCTGTGTTGCGTGTTTACCAGTGTCAGCTGTGTTGCGTGTTTGCCTGTGTCAGCTGTGTTGCGTGTTTGCCTGTGTCAGCTGTGTTGCGTGTTTGCCTGTGTCAGCTGTGTTGCGTGTTTGCCTGTGTCAGCTGTGTTGCGTGTTTGCCTGTGTCAGCTGTGTTGCGTGTTTGCCTGTGTCAGCTGTGTTGCGTGTTTGCCTGTGTCGGCTGTGTTGTGTGTTTGCCTGTGTCAGCTGTGTTGTGTGTTTACCTGTGTCAGCTGTGTTGTGTGTTTACCTGTGTCAGCTGTGTTGTGTGTTTACCTGTGTCAGCTGTGTTGTGTGTTTGCCTGTGTCAGCTGTGTTGTGTGTTTGCCTGTGTCAGCTGTGTTGTGTGTTTGCCTGTGTCAGCTGTGTTGTGTGTTTGCCTGTGTTGTGTGTTTGCCTGTGTCGTCTGTGTTGTGTGTTTCCCTGTGTCGGCCGTGTTGTGTGTTTCCCTGTGTCGGCCGTGTTGTGTGTTTACCTGTGTCGGCCGTGCTGTGTCAGCTGTGTTGTGTGTTTACCTGTGTCGGCTGTGTTGTGTGTTTGCCTGTGTCAGCTGTGTTGTGTGTTTGCCTGTGTCGGCTGTGTTGTGTGTTTGCCTGTGTCAGCTGTGTTGTGTGTTTGCGTGTGTCAGCTGTGTTGCGTGTTTGCCTGTGTCAGCTGTGTTGCGTGTTTGCCTGTGTCAGCTGTGTTGCGTGTTTGCCTGTGTCAGCTGTGTTGCGTGTTTGCCTGTGTCAGCTGTGTTGCGTGTTTACCAGTGTCAGCTGTGTTGCGTGTTTGCCTGTGTCAGCTGTGTTGCGTGTTTGCCTGTGTCAGCTGTGTTGCGTGTTTGCCTGTGTCAGCTGTGTTGCGTGTTTGCCTGTGTCAGCTGTGTTGCGTGTTTGCCTGTGTCAGCTGTGTTGCGTGTTTGCCTGTGTCAGCTGTGTTGCGTGTTTGCCTGTGTCGGCTGTGTTGTGTGTTTGCCTGTGTCAGCTGTGTTGTGTGTTTACCTGTGTCAGCTGTGTTGTGTGTTTACCTGTGTCAGCTGTGTTGTGTGTTTACCTGTGTCAGCTGTGTTGTGTGTTTGCCTGTGTCAGCTGTGTTGTGTGTTTGCCTGTGTCAGCTGTGTTGTGTGTTTGCCTGTGTCAGCTGTGTTGTGTGTTTGCCTGTGTCAGCTGTGTTGTGTGTTTGCCTGTGTCAGCTGTGTTGTGTGTTTGCCTGTGTCAGCTGTGTTGTGTGTTTGCCTGTGTCAGCTGTGTTGTGTGTTTGCCTGTGTCAGCTGTGTTGTGTGTTTGCCTGTGTCAGCTGTGTTGTGTGTTTGCCTGTGTCGGCTGTGTTGTGTGTTTGCCTGTGTCAGCTGTGTTGTGTGTTTGCCTGTGTCGGCTGTGTTGTGTGTTTGCCTGTGTCAGCTGTGTTGTGTGTTTGCCTGTGTCAGCTGTGTTGTGTGTTTACCTGTGTCAGCTGTGTTGTGTGTTTACCTGTGTCAGCTGTGTTGTGTGTTTGCCTGTGTCAGCTGTGTTGTGTGTTTGCCTGTGTCAGCTGTGTTGTGTGTTTGCCTGTGTCAGCTGTGTTGTGTGTTTGCCTGTGTCAGCTGTGTTGTGTGTTTGCCTGTGTCAGCTGTGTTGTGTGTTTGCCTGTGTCAGCTGTGTTGTGTGTTTGCCTGTGTCAGCTGTGTTGTGTGTTTGCCTGTGTCAGCTGTGTTGTGTGTTTGCCTGTGTCAGCTGTGTTGTGTGTTTGCCTGTGTCGGCTGTGTTGTGTGTTTGCCTGTGTCGGCTGTGTTGTGTGTTTGCCTGTGTCGGCTGTGTTGTGTGTTTGCCTGTGTCGGCTGTGTTGTGTGTTTGCCTGTGTCAGCTGTGTTGTGTGTTTACCTGTGTCAGCTGTGTTGTGTGTTTACCTGTGTCAGCTGTGTTGTGTGTTTGCCTGTGTCAGCTGTGTTGTTGTGTTGTGTGTTTGCCTGTGTCAGCTGTGTTGTGTGTTTACCTGTGTCAGCTGTGTTGTGTGTTTGCCTGTGTCAGCTGTGTTGTGTGTTTGCCTGTGTCAGCTGTGTTGTGTGTTTGCCTGTGTCAGCTGTGTTGTGTGTTTACCTGTGTCAGCGGTGTTGTGTGTTTGCCTGTGTCAGCTGTGTTGTGTGTTTGCCTGTGTCAGCTGTGTTGTGTGTTTGCCTGTGTCAGCTGTGTTGTGTGTTTGCCTGTGTCAGCTGTGTTGTGTGTTTGCCTGTGTCAGCTGTGTTGAGTGTTTACCAGTGTCAGCTGTGTTGAGTGTTTACCTGTGTCAGCTGTGTTGTGTGTTTGCCTGTGTCAGCTGTGTTGTGTGTTTGCCTGTGTCAGCTGTGTTGTGTGTCTGCCTGTGTCAGCTGTGTTGTGTGTCTACCTGTGTCAGCTGTGTTGTGTATTTGCCTGTGTCAGCTGTGTTGTGTGTTTCCCTGTGTCAGCTGTGTTGTGTGTTTGCCTGTGTCAGCTGTGTTGTGTGTCTACCTGTGTCAGCTGTGTTGTGTATTTGCCTGTGTCAGCTGTGTTGTGTGTTTCCCTGTGTCAGCTGTGTTGTGTGTTTGCCTGTGTCAGCTGTGTTGTGTGTCTACCTGTGTCAGCTGTGTTGTGTGTTTCCCTGTGTCAGCTGTGTTGTGTGTTTGCCTGTGTCAGCTGTGTTGTGTGTCTACCTGTGTCAGCTGTGTTGTGTGTTTCCCTGTGTCAGCTGTGTTGTGTATTTGCCTGTGTCAGCTGTGTTGTGTGTTTCCCTGTGTCAGCTGTGTTGTTGATGCCTTGAGAGAAAAGAAAGTGCAGAGCTGAAAGCACCAAAGTGACTGAAGGATTGCCGTAAAGCAGTATCTCTGGTCGTACGATGTGTATGATGTCATTGACATTTTAAAAGACTTTTTAAAGCAAATAAGTGACTCTAAAAAATCTAACACCCAGCAATGTGTAATTTCTTTGCATCTCCTTTCGAATACACCATTCAAATTACTAGACAAAAAATTATATCCTGAGAAAAGTGGATTTTGAGGGGTATAGCGCCATAGACCTCCATTCATTCTGCACTCGTCCTGTGAGCGCCCTCATGTGGAGCCAGAGTGGAACTGCAACCAGTTCAGAAGCCGCAAGTTTACTGAGAGTGGAAGCTCTCCCTTTATTAGACATTCTCTGAATAAACACTACAATATTGCATAAAAAAAAAAGGAATTGTCAAAAGAATCGAATTCCAAAACCAGGAATCAGAATTTGAGTTGATTCCCAAAAATTTGGTGGATTCTGTGAACAGTAATTTTATAAAAAAAAATTTACAACACTAGTACTAAAAGTGACTTTGGTCTGTGAGGAGGGTGATTTTTTTTTTATAACTCATCCGTTTAAATGATATTAAGCCTTAAAGTTCTGCATAATTAAGGGCGTGGCCACTTGAGTGACAGGTGGATTGCCGCTGATGTCACTACTAGCTGTTTGTCTGCTGTCTGTTAGCGTCAGGTCACCTCTGCTAATCCGCCTCGCTGCACATTCACGTTTATCCGCGAGTGACGCGCGGCCAAGATGGCGACGGCTGGCTCCGCCCACTTCACTCGGCTTCAGAAACACTACGAGTGACGTCATGGACACTACGCACATATTTATTTACAGTCTACGGTCCTAATTCAAGTATCAGTGAGTTGTATGATCTGTGACATTCAAACCTGAGTGAGTTTGGAGAGTTTTCCTCAACGGAGAACGACCGGGATCTGCGCTAGTGGAGGGAAAGCTGGAGTCGTACTTTCTTTTAGCAGAACGGCTCGGAGTCGATCCTGAAACGGATCCGTGAAATCTTAAAGTTTCCGTGTTTCGACTGGAGTCTGCGACAGTTTTAACCTCTGCAAGTCTTGACGGTTGTGGATTAGCTAGAGGATTATCCCTGCTCCCGACTCCTGTGCATCCCGTCTGCAGAGCCAAACGGTCAATACGGGTTTTTAAGAGAGGATTCGGAAGAGGTTTTGAGCTTTGGGAAAAAGGAACGCCGGTAAACGGGTCGTTGGGAAGACGACCCCACGTCGCTTCTCTCTTCCAATACTCCTCTAAAGTGCTGTTATCAATGATCACTCCGCTAGGCAGGATCATCGGGAAAACCATGAGTTCTTGTGTAAGCGGATCTAGGAATTCCTCTGGGATTGGGATATCGGTTGTGATATTCCCACTTGGTTTGGGAGGAACTGCAATCGTGTGGTTTGTGCGTTTAACGCTGTTTAGATGTGCTTCCAGGATTTTTTCAAGTTCGGAAGCAGGACAGGATCGGGAAGGAGACGCCCAAACGGAAAGGGATTTGATTCCCAACACACACCCTTTGCTGAAGGGAACGCTGATTCTGAGATGAGCGACGGATACGAGTGATCCGCGACTCCAAAGATTTTGCACTTTGGCTTCGGATTCCGGCGCAGGAGGAAGATCGGGAAACGGATCTCGCGGTTTGAACGCGGGATTTAGGAAACACACTCGAAGCTCCTCTTGTAGATCACTCCGAGACACGAGCTGGAAACGAACGCCGTCTTGATCCGAACAGACTAGGATCTCAATCCTACAGGAGCTCCGGCCCGGGTCGGTTCCCGAGGGAAAGAGCTCGAGGTCGAGTCGGCACAGATCCACACACACCGGGAAGCTCAGCGTCACGTGGACGGGAGGACGGAGGAAGTACTCGAGCTTGAACCCGCGCCGGCGGGCGATCGCGTCTCCGGAGAGAAGGTTCGAGACGTCGTGTCCGTCGGCACACAGCTGCGGGAGAGGGAGAAACACAGGGACAGGTTGAAGGACACACACACACACGTCATATATGGATTCTTGGTACAGAACACTAGAAGGTCAGATCGCACACAAGACTCTCGTACGTCAAGACACAATACAGTCAGAGCTTTATTAATATTTCATTATTTACACACACACACAAACGCACACACACACACACACACTCTCACAGACACACACACTCACAATCTCTCTCTCACACACACACACACACACACACAAACACACACACACACACACACACACACACAGTATCTCTCTCACACACACACACACACACACACACACACACTTACAATCTCTCTCACACACACACACACACACACACACATTCTCACAGACACATACACTCACAATCTTTAATTATTTAATAATTATTTATAGTTTAACTTTATTGTCGTATTAATTGACCATCCACACTGGTTTCATACAGAAGAACCTCCACATAAACGCACTGGCGACAATATTTCCAAACATCCCACAATAATATTAAAAATCATAATCAAACCAGCAAAAGCTTCCTAAAGACTCTGAAGACTCACACGCATCATTAGAGTTTTACTGTAGAAATCAGCGTCCGCATTCCTCGTGCGTGAACAGAATTAATGGAAGATGAGTAAATGATGAGTAAATGACGGTTTTGTTTTCTTTTGTCTAAAATAGCAGTGTTGCTCTAAACTGAGTGTGTGTGTGTGTGTGTGTGTGTGTGTGTCATTAATCTCACACACACACATCAGAACAACTCTTGCTTGAATGCGTCATTGCAGTCAGTGATGCGTGAGTGTGAGACTTCACTAAAGTGCGTCAGTGAAATGGATTCAGTCATGAATATGTGTGTGTGTGTGTGTGTGTGTGTGTGTGTGTGTGTGTGTTGTACCTTGTTGCATTGAACGGAGGTGTGAAAGTGTGGCAAGCACAGGTTGAGCACCATGATGATGATCCTGCATCTACAGCGGGGAGAGAGAGACTCTGAAAAACCAGAGAGAGAGAGAGAGAGACACACACACACACACACACACACACACACAGATCAACAACACCAGAGAAGAGTAACACACACAACTGTTTATGGTCCAAATGACTGGAATGAGCTACAAAAGTCATTTATCTCAATCTCTGCGTTTAAAAAAAACTACTAGGGAGTGTTTTTATCACAGCTTGTTTTAAATGAATGTGTGTGTGTGTGTGTGTGTGTGTGTGTGTGTGTGTGTGTGTGTGTGTGTGTGTGTGTGTTGTAATGTATGTTTGACTTGCCTGGTTAAATAAATAAAATAAAATCATCAATCACACTGGAACAATACAGGCATTTTCAATAAAGTTACTGAAACTAAACCTTTATGGGAAAAATACACTTCTGCAAAGAATGTACACATTACACACACACACACACACACTCACACTCTCAAACACTTACTCACAAACACACACTCACGCAGACAGTCACTCACTAACACACATACATACACACACACACACACACACACACACACACACACACACACACACACACACACACACACTCACTCTCAAACACTTACTCACACACACACACACACACACACACACACACACACACACACACACACACACAAAGTCGCTCACAGACACTCACTAACACACACACACACACAAACACACACACACAAAGTCGCTCACAGACACTCACTAACACACACACACACACACACACACACACACACACACACACAGTCACTTAAACACACGCAGTCACTCACTCACTAACACACACACACACACACACACACACACACACACTCACTCACTCACTCACAGTTTAATGTAACTTACACATAACAACTGCACAAATTAAGTCAATATTTTAGTGTGACACACGTTACAGGGTCATGTATATATTTCATCCGATGACATTATTTATTTACCACGTGATATATGATATAGCATAGTAAAGAATACGACGGCTTAAGTAAATAAAAATAGTATTAGCATAATGCACGTTCAAAAAGCTCAAAATAAAAAACTAACCGCATAAATTAATTAATAACGTCGCATAAATTACCTTATTATATTGTGTGTTTGTTACTGATGAAACGATCGTGCTAGACAGAAAGAGTTTAAAGATCGAGAAAATGATAAATAAAGCACATAATATTCCGAGATTCACACTAATGAAAACAAAACTCACCCGCAGCAGAAGAAACAGCAGCGGCGCTGACGTCACAGCTACTTCCGGGAGCAAAGAGGCGCGCGCGGCTTAGCTCTGCCCCCTGCTGGCGGGAAACGACTTTACAGTGACGAACTCCAGCTGATTTATCCTCTTGGATTGCATTAAATATATATTAAAATAATTAATCGAGTGTTTAATAAATGGATTTAGTCATTTAAATTATTAACACACGATGTAAAAGATAAATGAAGTTTTTTTTCTCGCGCGCGAACTTGTTTGGACTGGAGAGGCGCGCGCAGAAATATCCACACAACATAAACATAATCTTATGAAGTCATACCTTTATCCACAAAATGAACAAGTATTGATTCTGTTGTCGAATTCTTAAGCGATCATTTTAAAGAGAAAAACGTGATAAGTTGAGGAGTAAAGTTAAACAAACTCCAAAAACAACATTCGGATTTCAGGGCTTTACAAAAGACGTTGATACTGGGTTATGACTGTAGCTATATTAATGTTTTTGTTCCATACCAAAGAAATATAAACATACCTGTCAAATTGGGCAAAAAAACATGTTTTTATTAATGGGAAATAATAATACACTTAGGCCATCATGTTTTTTATCAAACGTCTCAAAAAAGACGATATGGATTGATGTGTCTTTATCGTTTAATGTGTTCTTGATTGAGCATTTTTACGCAAGTCATTACAGTAACATAAATACAAACAATAGAAGTATAAAAACATAGCATTTGTTCTCTAAATCAATTAATTACATCATCAAATCAAATAATTACATCAGAACTACATCGAAAGGAATATGGTTTTGGGAAATTGTTGATGCATTTGAACCACGTTACAGAAAAACAAAGCTGAAATATCGGCTTTATTAATTCACAATAATCAAAACGATGAAATATCAGTAATTTTCTTTTTTTTTTTTTTCAAAATATTCACACGCAGTATGTTGGTATACTGGAAATAACGATTTGACACATAAATAACCATCATATCCACAGCCTGTCCGTCTACCCACGACACTGAACATAGCAGCAGCTCTCAGAGAACCTTCCAGAAACACCAATGTAGAATCAGTCAAAGCAAGTTTGGTTGGCTGTAATTTTGCACCGAATAAAAATAAAAAATAAAATAAAAACTGAGACAAAAAAAACTTTTATTTTTTCTTCAAGTAATTCTATCTGCAGATAGGAGCCCTCTGTTTGTGTCTAATGAAACTGAAACACCAAACCATCACTGAAGCTTCCAGATGCCTTCAAATACAGAAGGTCTCTTCTGCTCACCAAGGCTGCATTTATTTGATCAAAAATACTATAAAAATGTGAAATATTATTGCAATTTAAAGTAGATGTTTTCTGTGTGAATATACAGTAAAGTGTAATTTATTCCTGTGATTAAAGCTGAATGTTCAGCATCATTACTCCAGTCTTCAGTGTCACATGATCCTTCAGAAATCACTCTAATATGATGATTTGATGCTCAAGAAACATTTATGATTATTATCAATGTTCATATTTTTGTGTAACTTTGTGTGATACACTACCATTCAAAAGTTCGGAGTGAGTTTTTTTATTTAAAAAAAAAAGAAGAAATTAATTCAATACTTTTATTCAGCAAAGACACATTAAATTAATCAAAAGGGACAGTAAAGACATTTATAATGTCACAAAAGATTATATTTCAAATAAATGCTGTTTTTTATTTATTTCCAAATGATCAAAGAATCCTGAAAAATAAAATTGATCACGTTTTCCACAAAAATATGAACACTGATAATAATCATAAATGTTTCTTGAGCATCAAATCATCATATTAGAGTGATTTCTGAAGGATCATGTGACACTGAAGAATGGAGTAATGATGCTGAACATTCAGCTTTGATCACAGGAATAACTTACACTTTACTATATATTCACATAGAAAACGGCTGATTCAAATCATAATAACATTTCACTATTTTCACTGTATTTTTGATCAGATAAATGCAGCTTTGGTGAGTTTTCAAAAACATTTAAAAATCGTACTTATTTCCCTACCCTTTCAGGATAGAAATGGAGAAATGTGTGCATGGTCTCTTTTGCACAGACGTCGATTGTCTCTGATTAAAAGTTCACGTCTAAATCTCTGTGGACTCGATGCGCTCCAGTCGGGACGGTCCGGGCCACGGAGGCGCCAGCTGATGCAGGGCCGGTGTTTTGGGATCGTCGGGAGAGAGAGTGCCGGCCACCGGGACGGGGATGGAGAGGGAGTCGGACCCGAGCTGCCCGACCCGCTCCTCCAGCGCCTGGTTCCTCTGCAGCGTCTCCACGTAGCTGATCTGCAGCTGGGCCTGGTACTTCAGCACGCGCTCCTTCTCGTCCTGCCAGGTGTGTCTCTCCTGCGCGAAGGTGAGCGCTTGTCTCTCGCGCTGCTGGCGCTCCAGGTGTAGCTCTCCCGTCAGGCGCTCCAGCTGACGGCGCAGGTCCGCCTCCTGACGCTGCGCTTTAGCCTCGTCGCTCTGCAGGCTGAGGAACGAGTCCACCGTGGCGCTGAGGGGCTCGGGCGTCCGGGGCGAGTGAAGGCCGGCCCACGGTAAGCTGATCGCGCTCCTGCAGCTCAGCTCGTTCAGGGCCCGTTTCAGACCCAGAACCTCGGCTTCGAACACCACCAGCTTGTCACGCAACATCGACACCTGAGAGACGGCAAAACACACGAGTGGAATCAACGTGTGTCAACATAAGGCTGCGTTTATGTGATCTAGAAATACAGTAAAAAATGTGAAATATTATTATAATTTCAAACATCTGTTTTCTGTGTGAATATATAGTAAACCAAACCATACAAGTGGAATCAAATGCATTATTTGATCAAAAATACTGTGGAAAATTTCTATGTGAATATATAGTAAAGTGTAATTTCTTCCTGTGATCAAAGCATTAAAATGATCAAAATCAAGTGGAACTGATTACGAGTGGAATCAACATATGGCTGCATTTATTTGATCAAAAATAAAGGAAAAATTAATAAATGAAGATATGACTTAGGGATGCACCGATACGAAAAATTTGGGTGATACCGATACTTCTTTATATTTGAAAGCCGATAACCGATATATTGGCCGATAAATCTAAATCCAAATTTTGGCCGATACCGATAGCCGAGAATTCTTTATATATGAATGGCGATAAACGATATATTGGCCATTAAATCTAAATCCAATTTTTGCCCGATACGATAACCAATAAATGTTTATATTTGAAAGCCGATAACCGATATATTGGCAGATAAATCTAAATCCAAATTTTTATATAATTTTGGAGATTCTGATTACAAAAACAAAAGTCTCACAAATAAAAGCCACGTTCCAAACACACAATTATAATGTTCTCATTATTCGTGGCAATAGCCAACAATACACTGTATGGGTCAAAATGATCGATTTTTCTTTTATGCCAAAAATCATTAGGATATTAAGTTAAGATCATGTTCCATGAAGATATTTTGTAAATTTCCTACCGTAAATATATAAAACATGTGTTTTTGTGAGTGAATGCAGCACAATCGCCAACATAAATGAACAACTTTAAAGGAGATTTTCTCAATGTTTCGATTTTTTGCACCCTCAGATTCCAGATTTTCAAATATTGTCCTATAGTAACAAACCAGATCAATGGAAAACTTATTTATTCAGCTCTGATTGTAAAAGATTGCCCCGTGTGACTGGTTTTGTGGTCCAGGGTCAGACTGTAGTGTTTCTGCAGCACCTCAGTCAGCGTTCGCTTCAGTTCTCCTTCACATCTCTCCAGCTCTCGGCTCTTGCTGGCGTACGAGTCCTTCAGGCCGATCATGGTCTCCTCGCGCTCCTTCAGCTGGGCGTTGAGCTCCTTCATTTGACCCCTGAGGGCCACCATCTCTCCGGCCCGTTGCGTAACCTCGTTCTGACTCTCCCGAAGCTGCTGCTTCAGCAGAGAAATCTCGCCCACTTTCTGACACAGCTGACACAAACACAAACCAAACGCACACAAGTCGAGTCTCCATTTATACAGCGCTTTAACAATACAGACGTTTCACAGCAGCTTTACAGTGATAAAAGGAGATTACAGTAACAGAGATTGTTTAGGCTTTACAGCAGATCTAGAATAAAGTTATTGTCCAGATAAAGTTAGTTTTGATTGATTCACTTCTGTTGTAAAGATCATTAGTTATTAACTTAGCGGCCGCTAACACACACCGCTCTCACAGAAAACAGAAACATTTAACGCGTTCTGGTCGTTGTATAGATGCACTTTTATAATGATAGATGCACTTTTATGATGGATAGATGCACTTTTATGATGGACAGATGCACTTTTATGATGATAGATGCACTTTTATGATGATAGATGCACTTTTATGATGGACAGATGCACTTTTATGATGGACAGATGCACTTTTATCATGGACAGATGCACTTTTATGATGGATAGATGCACTTTTATGATGATAGATGCACTTTTATCATGAATAGATGCACTTTTATCATGGATAGATGCACTTTTATGATGGATAGATGCACTTTTATCATGGATAGATGCACTTTTATGATGGACAGATGCACTTTTATCATGGATAGATGCACTTTTATGATGGACAGATGCACTTTTATCATGGACAGATGCACTTTTATGATGGATAGATGCACTTTTATGAAGATAGATGCACTTTTATCATGGATAGATGCACTTTTATGATGGATAGATGCACTTTTATCATGGACAGATGCACTTTTATCATGGATAGATGCACTTTTATGATGGACAGATGCACTTTTATCATGGATAGATGCACTTTTATGATGGATAGATGCACTTTTATGATGGACAGATGCACTTTTATCATGGATAGATGCACTTTTATGATGGATAGATGCACTTTTATCATGGACAGATGCACTTTTATCATGGATAGATGCACTTTTATGATGGATAGATGCACTTTTATCATGGATAGATGCACTTTTATGATGGACAGATCACTCGCGTAGCTACGGGTGGGCCTGGGTGGGCCTGGGCCCACCCACCTGTCAGTCAGGCCCATCTAGTCACTCAGTGGCCTCACAAGGTAGCCTAGGAAATTATGTTGCGATTATAACAATTTTTGACCTATAAAAATAAATCTTAATGTTTCTTGATTCTTGTTTGGTTGTCATGGTGATGACGAAATGCCCGCGTAGCGCGCAGACTCGGATGATTGCGAACAGCCCATCCCCCCTTCACAACGACGAGCACATTTCACAGAGGGACACTGAAGTTTAGCTAAGGAACGTTATGTTAAACTAAAATGAAACAGAGCAACAAGTTTGTGTCAAAAAGACCACGGCCACCAGCCACCACAGGAGGAAGATAATGCAGATGTTCAGGAGAATTGAATGAATCGTTGGACTATAACGAAATCATTGCAGTGTTCAACTCTTAAGGGGGTCGCACACTGGACGCGCAGCGCCGCGTCTAGGACAACTCTCACCTGAAAATCCGATAATGTCAGCAAATTTAATTCAAGCAGCTGATTTCTGTACATGAATATAAAACTAAACGTATATTGCAGCCCAGGGTGAAGTCAGATTCATTAACTACGATTTGAGACAAATAAATGTAAATTTAATATAAAACTATGTAAATAGCGCTCTGTGACGCGGCAAGATTTTGAACAAGGTCCTGAGCCGTTGCTGGGCGCAGCGGACAGACACCGCCGGTGTGTGTACACTCAGAGAATAATGTGTTCGAATTTAAAACTGTGTGCGACCCCCAGCCCCGTCGTCTCCTGTTATAAGCTAGTCATCAAAAGTAAGCCAATCTACGTTTATGTAGTTGCCTAGTCAATGTTGTTTATATAACGTGGTTTATGTGGCCGCTGAGCCAGACTATGACCAAGCATTGTTTTTGGTTTTTACACACGTCCACTACGGTCCTGCTGCTGATTTGATGATGTTGTTTCGCATCTGTCAGATGCGCGTGTGTGTGTGGTGTGGCCTGGCCGCGCGCAGTGGAAATGCTGTTCTTATCGTTCTGTTCTTTATTAACACTGCTTATGATGACTTACATGCTTGTGCTCTGATTAAACTGTGGTGTATTCAAGCAGGTGTAGTTGTGTTGGCCTATTTTGATAACAGATGCATTTTAGTCTGTGCCCACCTGATTTTCTCTGGGCCCACCCACATTGTGATTCCTGGCTACGCTACTGGGACAGATGCACTTTTATCATGGATAGATGCACTTTTATCATGGATAGATGCACTTTTATCATGGACAGATGCACTTTTATCATGGATAGATGCACTTTTATCATGGATAGATGCACTTTTATGATGGATAGATGCACTTTTATGATGGATAGATGCACTTTTATCATGGATAGATGCACTTTTATGATGGACAGATGCACTTTTATGATGGATAGATGCACTTTTATGAAGATAGATGCACTTTTATCATGGATAGATGCACTTTTATGATGGATAGATGCACTTTTATCATGGATAGATGCACTTTTATGATGGACAGATGCACTTTTATGATGGACAGATGCACTTTTATGATGGATAGATGCACTTTTATGAAGATAGATGCACTTTTATCATGGATAGATGCACTTTTATGATGGACAGATACACTTTTATCATGGATAGATGCACTTTTATGATGGACAGATGCACTTTTATCATGGATGGATGCACTTTTATGATGGACAGATGCACTTTTATGATGGACAGATGCACTTTTATGATGATAGATGCACTTTTATGATGGACAGATGCACTTTTATGAAGATAGATGCACTTTTATCATGGATAGATGCACTTTTATGATGGACAGATGCACTTTTATGATGGACAGATGCACTTTTATGATGGATAGATGCATTTTTATGATGGGCAGATGCACTTTTATGATGGATAGATGCACTTTTATCATGGACAGATGCACTTTTATGATGGATAGATGCACTTTTATCATGAATGGATGCACTTTTATGATGATAGATGCACTTTTATGATGGATAGATGCACTTTTATCATGAATGGATGCACTTTTATGATGATAGATGCACTTTTATCATGGATAGATGCACTTTTATCATGGACAGATGCACTTTTATGATGGATAGATGCACTTTTATGATGAAAGATGCACTTTTATGATGGATAGGTGGAAGAGCCAGGGCATATGTTAATATAACTCTGATTGTGCTCGTCTGAAAGAAGAATGTCATATACACCTAGGATGACTTGAGGGAGAGTAAATCATGGGTTAATTTTCATTTCTGGGTGAACTATCCCTTTAAATTGAGGATTTTCTGCTGCTCTCACCTCCCACTTGGTCTCCTCGAGGCGGGGCAGAATATCCGCCTGCTCTTTCCGGTAATCCAGGCACTTCCTCTCCAGCTCCTCCCTGTGGGCGAGCAAGGCGCTGATCTCGTCCTGCAGGCGCAGCTGGTCCTGCTGGAGCCGCCCGATGTGGGCTTGCAGTGCATGCTGGGAGCGCTGGGCCCGATGGGTCACCTGATGGAGCCGCCCGGCGTAGTTCTGCCTCAGGTCCTCCATCTCGCGCTCACACACTCGCTGCTTCTCCTCGAACACCTGCGCGATGGCCGCCTCGCTCTGGTCCAGGTTACGCCGCATGTGGATCACCTGAGGAGGTCATGTGACTCATTCAGGTGTTATTGTTGCTTTGAGAAAATCATACGGGTACGTTTGGGTTTATCTCACTCTGCCCCCCCCCCTCTCTCTCTGTGTGTGTGTGTGTGTGTGTGTGTGTGTGTTTGTGAGTGTGTGAGTGAGTGAGTGAGTGAGTGAGTGAGTGAGTGAGTGAGTGTGTGTGTGTGTGTGTGTGTAATGTGAACGTGACCCTCACCTCCTGCTCCTTCTCCCAGAGCCGGTCCTCCAGGTCCTGGATGATGTCATCAGTGGAGGGCGTGTCCTGGACGGTCGTGTCGGTCACATGACAGAGTCTCTGATACGATAAGCAGCTCTTCCCGGAGCAGGACTGTCCGCTGTCGGACACGCTCAGCCCGTTCTGATAGTCGGGCCGGTTCGGTTTGTCCCGCGGCGCCGATGACGATGCGCTGCTCAGCCGGTTGATGTGGCTGGTGGAGGCGCTGAGGGGCCCGAGGGCCGGAGCCGGGCCGAAGCTCAGACTGGGGCCGGTGTATGTGGGAAGGCTGGTCAAGGAGTCAGACATGCCGGCCGGGCCGTCGGTGCCGTGGGAAGGGTCCCGGTCCCGGTCCCGGTCTGGGCTGTCCGGCTCGCACAGGGACTGAGGGGCGTCGGATCGGCCCGATCCTCCAGACTGGCCCAGCAGGTTCTGCATCGAGTGGAAGCTCTTCGGGACGACAGGTTTGAAGGCGGAGGGTCGGACCAGAGCAGAACTGTTCTAAAGGAGACAAACACACACAGCATTAAAAGGAAAGTTTACCCAAAAATGAAAATTATGCTGGATAGATGCACATTTATCATGGATAGATGCACTTTAATGATGGATAGATGCACTTTTATGATGGATAGATGCACTTTTATGATGATAGATGCACTTTTATGATGATAGGTGCACTTTTATGATGGATAGATGCACTTTTATGATGGATAGATGCACTTTTATGATGGATAGATGCACTTTTATGATGATAGGTGCACTTTTATGATGGACAGATGCACTTTTATGATGGATAGATGCACTTTTATGATGGATAGATCCACTTTTATGATGGATAGATGCACTTTTATCATGGATAGATGCACTTTTATGATGGATAGATGCACTTTTATCATGGATAGATGCACTTTAATGATGGATAGATGCACTTTTATGATGATAGGTGCACTTTTATGATGGATAGATGCACTTTTATGACAGATAGATGCACTTTTATGATGATAGGTGCACTTTTATGATGGATAGATCCACTTTTATGATGGATAGATACACTTTTATCATAGATAGATGCACTTTTATCATGGATAGATGCACTTTTATGATAGATAGATGCACTTTTATCATGTGTAGATGCACATTTATGATGGATAGATGCACTTTTATCATGGATAGATGCACTTTTATGATGGATAGATGCACTTTTATGATAGATAGATGCACTTTTATCATGTGTAGATGCACATTTATGATGGATAGATGCACTTTTATGATGGATAGATGCACTTTTATCATGGATAGATGCACTTTTATGATGGATAGATGCACTTTTATGATGATAGATGCACTTTTATCATGTGTAGATGCACTTTTATGATGGATAGATGCACTTTTATCATGGATAGATGCACTTTTATGATGGATAGATGCACTTTTATCATGGATAGATGCACTTTTATGATGGATAGATGCACTTTTATGATGATAGATGCACTTTTATCATGTGTAGATGCACTTTTATGATGGATAGATGCACTTTAATCATGTGTAGATGCACTTTTATGATGGATAGATGCACTTTTATGATGGATAGATCAACTTTTATAATGGATTGATGCACTTTTATGATGGATAGATGCACTTTTATGATGGATAGATCAACTTTTATGATGGATAGATGCACTTTTATGGACTTCAAAACAGAAACCGCCATTCACTGCCATTATAAAGCTTGGAAGAGCCAGGACATTTTTAATATAGCTCAGATTGTATTCGTCTGAAAAAAGAATGTCATATACACCTAGGATGACTTGAGGGAGAGTAAATCATGAGCTAATTTTCATTTTTGGGTGAACTATCCCTTTAAATAGCCCTCATAAATGTGTTTGTTCTATCCATCCATCCATCTCCCGCTTTAGTCGTACCTGCCCAAGTTTTCCCGAGACCGCGAGAACCTTAGGTGGCGTTCGACTGTCCCTCTTGCTGTTGTTTCCATCTCTGTTCTTCCCCGGTGCGACTCCATCATGGCTCTTCTCAGCTCCGTGACCCACGACGTTCCCACACGCATCCAGAGTCACTCCTCCTCCGGCTCCAGTCCGGTGTTTCCCATTCCCCTCCGGCCCGTTCCCGTTCCCCGGACCCCTCTCCAGCCGGGACGAGGCGATGTTACCCAGTCCTCGATCTGTAGTGAACTCGTCACTGGAGCCCTCGGATGACGGAGGCTGGTGGAGACGGTCGGACGGAGGCGGGTGGAGCCGCTCGGCGCTGGATCTGACATGATCTCGCCGGGTCAGAGCCGGGCCTCGAGGGAGGGTGGTGCGCGTGCCCACGCTCTTCATGGCGAACTCCTGCTCGCCCGCCACCCCACTGCCGACACTACCCATCCTGGGCGAACCGGGCCGTCACTCAACCTCCACATGGGCCGATAATGATGCCGGACCTCCTGACAGACACTGAGGCGGACACAGGGGTGAGAAAGCACATTCAACATTCAAGAAAGAAAATAACTCTTTACTATTCATCAAAGATGCATTAAATTGATCAAAAGTAAAGACATGAAAGTAAAGACATTTAAAATGTTACAAAAGATTCTATTTCAAATAAACGCTGCTCTTTTGAACTTTCTATTCATCAAAGAATCCTGGATATAAAATGCATCACGGTTTCCACAAACTGTTTTCAACATTGATAATAATCATAAATGTTTCTTGATCATCAAATCATCATATTAGAATGATTTCTGAAGGATCATGTGACACGCTGTGACATGCTGAAAATTCAGCTTTGATCACAGGAATAAAATTACACTTTACTGTATATTCACATGGAAAACAGATGATTTACTTTACAATAATATTTCACTGTTTTAATTATATTTTTGAATGTATTTAAGAATGCTTTTATCTTTTTTTCTGAAGATCCGGTGCTCAAGCAACATGTCTTTAGAATCTCCAACCATAAACAAATGCACTTATAATAATGCACTAATAATTTAACCTAGTGACCATATTGGTGCAATGAAGATCCAGACTTTTTCTGAAACCTGACACTCGAACACCAGAACCACACACCAAATCTGTAAAACCACACACTAGTTCTCAGCCTTCGACTCGGTTTTCAATTTCATGAAACTCTTTTTGCAAACCACAACACACAATTCTCTGTGTAACACACACAAATCTAACCGGATGTCTCTTGATTTCCTTATTCAAACACAACCTATCGAAACACCACAGTAATTCATCAGAGCCTCACACACACTCCTCACACACACTCCTCACATGTGCAAACACTCATCGCTTTCCTAAACACCGACCAATCAGGGCTTTAGAATAGATCTATAAATAGGTCAAAGGTCGAGTTATAGGTTTGTCGGACTGTGTAATACTGTATTCACAGTCACAAATGCTTACAATAAAAAAATTAATAGTTTGGTTTCAATCTTACTTTCATGTTTACCGTTAATTTTTCAACATCTCTCCGCCAATTACTTTCAATCTTGTACAGAAATGTATGTAAAATGAGAGCTTTAGGTTTTAAATAACTGTGTGCATAATGATACATCCAAAAATATAATATTATGGCAAAGGTGTTTGCAACGTAACACAAATGTTTGCTTTTGTGATATTTTGAATGCAGTGCTTTATTTAGCAAGAGATGTGAGTCATTTTGCGTGCAATTCTTGGATCTGTGTGTAAAGTTTTGGGGGAAAAAAGAGGTAAAGTTTTGAAAATGTGTGTGAGCAGTTGAAAAAACCCTGTAAAACACTCATATTGATGCCGTTAAAGACTCTGAGTGAGATGCAGCACCATGTCCAACCAACAGGGGCTTCACACTCCAGTGCTTTACCATTACCTCATCTGTTCTCTCACTTGCACATCTCACACACATTTGCTCTGGCACATTGGCTTGTGATGGGCCACGAGGTGACTTATGTGTGGCTTTGTGTGTAAGGTGAATCAGAATGCATGAGCAAACTTTTATTGCCTCCTTAAGGCCTCATCCTCCCTGAAATCCTGCAAGTTGTGATCTGAGCGGTCAGCATCGAGTCCACCTGTGTGTCTAAACACAAAAGATTGCATCGCCTTTCATGTGCTGTGTTGTGTCTGAATAGAGACCTGCAGCTCCTTCTAAAAGCATGCATCCTAATAAAGCCCTGCTCTAATACACACTCTCCATTTTCTGCCTAACAATCTCCAGCTTCTGCACACAAACAAAGACGCAGCATGAAGATGGAAACCTGCTTTTTCGTTCCTTCAATGCATTACATAATGCGTGCTCGCTGGCTTTATGTGCGAGAGAGAATGGAGGTCTTTATAATAACGCTGGTTATAATGCGTGCTCGTACTCACTGTTTCAGCACCGCGGACAGCGACGCGCGTCACATCGGTCGCGTTCATTCACCGACGCGTCCACAGAGAGTCCATTAAACCACCGAGCGGTGTTTATCTTTACAGGAGCAAGCCTCAGATGATGATGATGATGATAGTCAGTGGATGCGTGTATCAGCTGAGCCACACACCCACCTCAGCCACGCCCCTCTCTCGCGCGTCAGCCACGCCCCCTTAAACGCAGACGGCACTGCGCATGTGCGTGGAATGTGGCGTGAAGTCAGTCAGGCAGCGACGTGCGCATGCGCACTCCTGAGAGAGCCATAAAAAGGATGTGAAATATTTCCTCAGCAAGCACATTTATTTTATATTCACGTTTTTCCTCAAAACATATTTAATATGGACCAATGTATGGTTGATGTAACATCAAAGAAGTCTACGAGAACGCTTAGTAAGTTACCCTTTGATGACTCTTTGGCCAGAAATATGTTCCCTAAGTCAAATATGGAACACTGTATGGTTGATGTAACATCAAAAGACGTCTATGAGAATGTATAAGTTAGCCTTTGAGGACTCTTTATCGAGAAATATGCACAATTGGTCAAATATGGACTAGTGTCTGTCTGATGAAACATCAGAAGGAGCCTATGAGTGTGTTTAAAATTCAAAGACTTTGGCCAGAAATGTATGTTCAAAAGGTAATTTTTAGGCTAGGATACTATATGGATGAAACCGAGTCGGAGCTTCGTAAAGGCTTCAAAATAGCCCTTATGCGGTTTTTGCTCACCACAACATTTTCTTTATTAATTCAGTGATGTAGATATTCTCCAAAACATGTAACCACAGCGTTCAGATTAAACATAGTAGCGTTCATGAATGAATCATTGTTTTTGAACGATTCGAATTGACTCAGTTGAGTCGCTCATAGAGAGAGTCGTTTGTCGCCACCTACTGGCGGAACGACGCAACTTGCAGAAAGAGTCACTGTAAAATTCCCATCACTAATAATAAACACACAAGACTGAGTGAAACAATGAAAAGTCCTGTTTTTGATTAAATTCTCCCCTAATTCCAGTGTTTGTTTGGCAGCTCTGTGTTAATGTTCCTCAGGCTTTGAAATCTCTCACTGATTTAATGTTCAATAAAAGCAGATATTTGCATATTGATGTGGGATTTGCATACTGAATTGTTATTGGTCTTGACATCTTTGCATATATTTCACATTTTTACTCTTATTTTCATGTTATTGTTTGTGTTTATTTAAAGGTTAAAGTATTGCCATGTAGGTTTCAACTTGAAAACACTTTTTCACAACACAAAACATTTTTCATTTTATTAAGTTTGTCTTGGTCAATCCTGCAAGGTCACAAAGAAACACTGATAAGCGAATCTCATGCATCTCTCCTCTATAAAACACTTGCGTTCATGTCTTTTCTCTTCCAGGAGAGCTGCAGGTTACTTCACACACTTGGTCTCCATTCACAAATTCATGATGACATCAACTCACAGCTGTTACCATGGCAACCGGCTCCATCAAAGAGACAGCTTGTGTGTGTCATGTGACAGGAAGAAGACGTGCATTGAAAAAAAGCCTGTAAGTGTTAATGTCAGATCAGATGTGGAGAATCCGATTTTTCTGAAATCTGTGTAATCTGCCTTTCACTGTTCAAATATGGTCTGATATTCTGCTTAGTTTTTGGATATTCAATAAAAAAAAAAACGCCATCATTAAAAATACAGAAATTTAATTAAAAAAAAACATTTTATTTTGCTTGCCTGCATAATAAACCTTTCCCATAATAATTTAATTTGGCTTTACACTTAACAATAAATTGCATTTATTTGATTAGCATCATATTTTTAATGGTTTTATTATTAATACGGTGATTATCTAAATGGACTGAATCGGACTAAATCTAAATTAATAAATGACATTGATCATTTGAATCTACCCATGTCTTGTCAATAAATAAAACAAACTCAGTCAGATATTTATTATTTTATGATTTACCCTTAAATACCATGCTTTTACATATTCTTCAGTTATTGAAAAACTGTCAAACAGTTAAAATCAATTAATTGCACAATGTGGATAAAATTAATCGCACATAAAAGTTGGCTAAGAAATTAAGTTAAAGGCATTATTGTGTTAAAAAGCATCAACAAAAAGTAGCTTAAGATTTTATTTATTTTTTACTCATTTTTGGGTGAACTGTACTTTTAAAGGGTTTTTATTCATTTGGAAATATGAAATGTTTTTACATGAAATGATACTCTAAATAAGAAACTAAAACTGACAGTAGGTGGCGGTAAATGTCTAAATGAGTGAGTCATCTATTCATTAGATTCGTTTAAACGACTGATTCATTCAGTTCGCTCTCGCTATGAACGAGTCATTGAATCATTGATTCACCCGATTGATTCACTCAAACCGCGGATTCATTCAGAAATGACATTTTCGGAGGAACAGAACAGTTCTGCTATTGCTTTATAGGTAACAAAAACAGACAATATTGTGTCTAAAATATAACACAATATTAACTTCTTATTTATTTAACTGTTGTATAAAATCAGTGTCACATTTGATGAACCCCATTGACTTCCATAGTAGGAAAAAAAAAATACTATGGAAGGCAATGGGGTCCATCAAAATATCCATTGGGGTCCATTCTTTATATATAAAGAAATAAACTCGTACAAGTTTGGAACAACTTGGGGGTGAGTAAACGATGACGATTTTCATTTTTGGGTGAACTGTCTCTTTAAGAAAAGTGTTGCGGTGAGTTTTATTGCCATCTAGTGGATTAGCGAAAAATAACAACAAATACGGCCTTTGTACCCAATGATTAATTTATAACGGGAAACCACCAAAGATATAGTGAAGAAAATAAGTCTAAATATTCTCTGAATATTCTTTGATTTCCTCCCTTGTGTTTTCCTCTGTTTTTCCGTCGATCACCACTAGAGGTCCTCAGCTGTATTAATAACAGCAGCTTTAAAACACCAGCAACCTTTATTTATTCTTTCTTTAAAAAAGTGTGCATATGTCTAAACAAAATTACAGATTTTTAACGTAGACTTAAAAAATGAATAAAAAGAACACAAATATATCAACAACATGGTATAACATGAGCTTCCTCAGTGTTTCTGTCTTGTTTTCCAGCACAAAAATCTAAACAATGAAATATCTGCCAATGAAGTCACTAATTTGGATAGATTTTTCAGTCTTCATATCTTCAGTCATTTTGTTTCTTCTCCAGTAAATGTATCTTGATTCAAGAATGTTTAGATATGAAAATGAAATTGTAAATTGTAAAATTAAAATAAACTATTAAAAAAGCAAAACATTAAAATAAAACATTGAAACTTAAATCATAAAAATGTAAAATTAAAATAAATAATTAAAAAAATCCAAATGATCACTCACTAACTTTACCATAACTTTACCATAAAATTAAAATAAACAAATAATTAAAAATAAAAACAGCACAAATATCTAAACAATGAAATATCTGCTAATGAAGTCACTGATTTTGATTAATTTTCCAGTCTTAATTTCTTCAGTCATTTAGCTTCTCCAGGAAATGCATCTTGATGTAAGAATGTTTATATATTTGAGCTGGAAACCCTAGGAAGAAGCACATGTTTGTATGTACACGAGCTGTAAGTGTGAATCTGCTCCTAAAGCTCATAGAAGTCGAGATGCGCTCCGGATGGGAAGTCGTTGTCCAGCAGGAGTTTGATGAGTTTGGACCCGGACTCCTCGCAGGACAGAAGCTGGTGCTCGGAGAACATCGAGGAGAACGAGCGACGCAGGTTCAGGTCTCCTGAGAAACGACGAGCTTGAAGCTGCATGTCTGTGTCCAGAGGACCTGCGGGTCACAGTGAGTCCAGCACACCGTCAGTGAACATGCAAGACCTTTCCTAAAACATGCAAGACCTCTCCTAAAACATGCAAGACCTTTCCTAAAACATGCAAGACCTTTCGTAAAACATGCAAGACCTTTCCTACAAATATCCAAGACCTTTCCTAAAACATGCAAGACCTTTCCTAAAACATGCAAGACCTCTCCTAAAACATGCAAAATCTTTCCTAAAACATGCAAAATCTTTCCTAAAACATGCAAGACCTTTCCTAAAACATGCAAGACCTTTCCTAAAACGTGCAAGACCTTTCCTAAAACAAATCTTTCCTAAAACATGCAAGACCTCTCTTAAAACATGCAAAATCTTTCCTAAAACATGCAAAATCTTTCCTAAAACATGCTAAATCTTTCCTAAAACATGCAAGACCTTTCCTAAAACGTGCAAGACCTTTCCTAAAACAAATCTGTCCTAAAACATGCAAAACCTTTCCTAAAACATGCAAGACCTCTCCTAAAACATGCAAGACCTTTCCTAAAACATGCAAAATCTTTCTTAAAACATGCAAAATCTTTCCTAAAACATGCAAGACCTCTCCTAAAACATGCAAAATCTTTCCTAAAACATGCAAAATCTTTCCTAAAACATGCAAGACCTTTCCTAAAACGTGCAAGACCTTTCCTAAAACAAATCTGTCCTAAAACATGCAAAACCTTTCCTAAAACATGCAAGACCTCTCCTAAAACATGCAAGACCTTTCCTAAAACATGCAAAATCTTTCCTAAAACATGCAAAATCTTTCCTAAAACATGCAAAATCTTTCCTAAAACATGCAAGACCTCTCCTAAAACATGCAAAATCTTTCCTAAAACATGCAAAATCTTTCCTAAAACATGCAAGACCTTTCCTAAAACATGCAAAATCTTTCCTAAAACATGCAAAATCTTTCCTAAAACATGCAAGACCTTTCCTAAAACGTGCAAGACCTTTCCTAAAACATGCAAAATCTTTCCTAAAACATGCAAAATCTTTCCTAAAACGTGCAAGACCTCTCCTAAAACATGCAAGACCTTTCCTAAAACATGCAAGACCTTTCCTACAAATATGCAATACCTTTCCTAAAAACATGTAAAATCTTTCCTAAAAACATGCAAGACCTTTCCTAAAACGTTCAAGACCTTTCCTAAAACATGCAAAATCTTTCCTAAAACATGCAAAATCTTTCCTAAAACATGCAAGACCTTTCCTAAAACGTGCAAGACCTTTCCTAAAAACATGTAAAATCTTTCCAAAAAACATGCAAAACCTTTCCTAAAACATGCAAAACCTTTCCTAAAACATGCAAAACCTTTCCTAAAACATGCAAAACCTTTCCTAAAACATGTAAAATCTTTCCAAAAAACATGCAAAACCTTTCCTAAAACATGCAAAACCTTTCCTAAAACATGCAAAACCTTTCCTAAAACATGCAAAACCTTTCCTAAAACATGCAAAACCTTTCCTAAAACGTGCAAAACCTTTCCTAAAAACATACAAAACCTTTCCTAAAACGTGCAAGACCTTTCCTAAAACGTGCAAAATCTTTCCTAAAACATGGAAGACCTTTCCTAAAACGTGCAAGACCTTTCCTAAAAACATGTAAAATCTTTCCAAAAAACATGCAAAACCTTTCCTAAAACATGTAAAATCTTTCCAAAAAACATGCAAAACCTTTCCTAAAACATGCAAAACCTTTCCTAAAACGTGCAAGACCTTTCCTAAAACAAATCTTTCCTAAAACATGCAAGACCTCTCTTAAAACATGCAAAATCTTTCCTAAAACATGCAAAATCTTTCCTAAAACATGCTAAATCTTTCCTAAAACATGCAAGACCTTTCCTAAAACGTGCAAGACCTTTCCTAAAACAAATCTGTCCTAAAACATGCAAAACCTTTCCTAAAACATGCAAGACCTCTCCTAAAACATGCAAGACCTTTCCTAAAACATGCAAAATCTTTCCTAAAACATGCAAAATCTTTCCTAAAACATGCAAGACCTCTCCTAAAACATGCAAAATCTTTCCTAAAACATGCTAAATCTTTCCTAAAACATGCAAGACCTTTCCTAAAACGTGCAAGACCTTTCCTAAAACAAATCTGTCCTAAAACATGCAAAACCTTTCCTAAAACATGCAAGACCTCTCCTAAAACATGCAAGACCTTTCCTAAAACATGCAAAATCTTTCCTAAAACATGCAAAATCTTTCCTAAAACATGCAAGACCTCTCCTAAAACATGCAAAATCTTTCCTAAAACATGCAAAATCTTTCCTAAAACATGCAAGACCTTTCCTAAAACGTGCAAGACCTTTCCTAAAACATGCAAAATCTTTCCTAAAACATGCAAGACCTTTCCTAAAACGTGCAAGACCTTTCCTAAAACATGCAAAATCTTTCCTAAAACATGCAAAATCTTTCCTAAAACGTGCAAGACCTCTCCTAAAACATGCAAGACCTTTCCTAAAACATGCAAGACCTTTCCTACAAATATGCAATACCTTTCCTAAAAACATGTAAAATCTTTCCTAAAAACATGCAAGACCTTTCCTAAAACGTGCAAGACCTTTCCTAAAACATGCAAAATCTTTCCTAAAACATGCAAAATCTTTCCTAAAACATGCAAGACCTTTCCTAAAACGTGCAAGACCTTTCCTAAAAACATGTAAAATCTTTCCAAAAAACATGCAAAACCTTTCCTAAAACATGCAAAACCTTTCCTAAAACATGCAAAACCTTTCCTAAAACATGTAAAATCTTTCCAAAAAACATGCAAAACCTTTCCTAAAACATGCAAAACCTTTCCTAAAACATGCAAAACCTTTCCTAAAACGTGCAAAACCTTTCCTAAAAACATGCAAAACCTTTCCTAAAACGTGCAAGACCTTTCCTAAAACGTGCAAAATCTTTCCTAAAACATGCAAGACCTTTCCTAAAACGTGCAAGACCTTTCCTAAAAACATGTAAAATCTTTCCAAAAAACATGCAAAACCTTTCCTAAAACATGTAAAATCTTTCCAAAAAACATGCAAAACCTTTCCTAAAACATGCAAGACCTTTCCTAAAAACATGTAAAATCTTTCCAAAAAACATGCAAAACCTTTCCTAAAAACATGTAAAATCTTTCCAAAAAACATGCAAAACCTTTCCTAAAACATGTAAAATCTTTCCAAAAAACATGCAAAACCTTTCCTAAAACGTGCAAGACCTTTCCTAAAAACATGTAAAATCTTTCCAAAAAACATGCAAAACCTTTCCTAAAAACATGTAAAATCTTTCCAAAAAACATGCAAAACCTTTCCTAAAACATGTAAAATCTTTCCAAAAAACATGCAAAACCTTTCCTAAAACGTGCAAGACCTTTCCTAAAAACATGTAAAATCTTTCCAAAAAACATGCAAAACCTTTCCTAAAAACATGTAAAATCTTTCCAAAAAACATGCAAAACCTTTCCTAAAACATGTAAAATCTTTCCAAAAAACATGCAAAACCTTTCCTAAAACGTGCAAGACCTTTCCTAAAAACATGTAAAATCTTTCCAAAAAACATGCAAAACCTTTCCTAAAACATGTAAAATCTTTCCAAAAAACATGCAAAACCTTTCCTAAAACATGCAAAACCTTTCCTAAAAACATGCAAAACCTTTCCTAACTCTCACCTGGGGCGTAACTCAGCACCCGTACATCCGGCTCCTCTTCGGCTAACACCCGGAACATCATGTCTCGCGCCGCTTTCCCGGTGCAGTACAGGACCCACGAGGGGAAAGGCTTCAGCGCACACAGAGAGCTGATGTTCACCACAGTTCTCCTCAGACCCAGACGACGAGGGAACGCCTGCAGAACGCCGGCCGTCAGACTGAGCGCGCCGCTAACGTTCAGCGACAGGTAGCGGTTCACCTCCGCGGTGTCCGTGAACGACTGAGCGAAGCGAGACACGTCGCCCAGAGACGCTGAGAACAAGAGACACACGTTTCTTTACATTACAAGAGAACGATCAGCTCTCTCAGCGTTATGAACAAGCGTTCTTCCAGTAACTTTAAAATTTAACTTATGTGATCTTTAATAATGATCTCAAAACGTAAAAACTATATTTATACATCATTCATGGAAATGTTACTACTTGTTTCAGAGAACATTTAATGGTAACATAACATTTTCTTTTTTAAGAATGAAATGTTCCTTCAATAATTGTATCCCTTAAAACTCATCTTTGATCACCAAAATGACATATTAAAGCGTTTTTTCCTTGAAATTTTTTATTCATGACTTATATCTTGAATGTAAATCGACACCCTTGCCTCATTTAATACATGCGGTTCTATGAATATGCAAATAAGCCCTGCCTCCACTCACTCACTGAGAGGCTGAAAAGAGAGAGACACACGTTCTTTTACATTACAAGAGAACATTCGGCTCTCTCAACTTTATGAACAAACGTTAGCACGAAAAAATTATGGAATTATTAAACATTCATGGAATGTTTTTAAATGTTACTACTTGTTTCAGAAAACACTTAAAAGTAACATTCCCAGAATGTTTGAAGAATGGAATGTTCTCATAAAGTCCCCCTGTAGTCAATTATTAAATCCCTTACAACTCATCTTTGATATAGCTTGAATGTAACTCGACACCCTTGCCTCATTTAGTATGCGTGGTTCTATGAATATGCAAATGAGCCCCGCCTCCACTCACTCACTCAGCTCAGAGATCCACTGGTTGACGATCACACGTTGATCTGATTGGTTACAAGGTAGTTTGTGACGTCAGAAACACCAGCGATTTCAAAGCGTGTTTTTGAGGCTGTCTTTGGTTCACTGCAGTTTTAAGGAGGAAATACTCAGCAATGCTGTCGACTTATGAATTTACACATGGTTTGTATTAAAGCAGATTAAAAACACCACATAGACACATAAACTACATTAAAAGCAGGATTTTCACCACAGGGGGACTTTAAAAAAGTTATTCCTTGTTAACTGAACATTCCATTTTGTAACATTAGAACATTTCCATTCCAAGTAGTAACATTTAAAAATGTTACAATTTGTGCCAACGTTTCGAGAACAGAAAACGATCTATTAACTTTCCTGGGAGAACGTTTGTTCATAATCTGGATTAAACCCCAAATCAAATACTAAAACATTAAAAGCTTGCTTAAAAACACCACATACTCATGATCAACAACATTTAAAGCTTGATTTTCATCACAGGGGAATTTTAACGCTCATATAACCAAAAAATTTTTTTTTTACGTTTTAAGGAGAAAATACTCAGCAATGCTGTCGACTTATGAATTTACACATGGTTTGTCTTAAAGCATGTTATATAGACATATAAACAACATTAAAAGCTGGATTTTCACCACAAGGGGGACTTTAACGTTCACATAACCAAAAAAATATCAAACTCCAGCACACCTGCGTTGTTGATCAGAAGCACGTGGTCCATTTCAGTCGAGTTCGTCTCTTTAAGCGCCTGCACCGTTTTCTCCACTCCTTCTGTCTCCTCCAGATCCGCGTGAACGCATCGAACGTCCAGTTTGTTCTGTCCACACAGACTCACGATGTCTTCCTTCAGCTCGTTCAGCTGGGCTGTGCTTCGGGCCACCAGAACCAGGACAGATCTGGGCTTCAGCCGGCAGCTCAGCTGGAACGCCAGCGCTCGCCCGTAGCCTTTCGACGCTCCTGTGATGATGCACAGAGCTCTTCCCAGATCCCTGGGCTCCCGAGAGATCAAGTCTTCCATTGTGGGACGCTTAGGAAAAAGTCAGAGAGTCTGGGAGTCGAATGATGGTGAAACTCAGAGACGGAGCGCTTTATGTGGAGAGACTCCGAGAGGAACGAATCCATTTCACACTGAGAGCCATGAGAGATCATTCATGAAAGTGTAGAAGTTCTGCATGATAGAAAACCAGCACAAATATCTAAAAATTCTTAAATAAAGAGACATTTACTGGAGAAGAAGCAAAATGACTGAAGATATTAAGAAAATATGTTTTGATGGTAACACTTTATAATACTGTTCCGATGTTAATGAATAACTACACAGGAACAAACGCATTATTAACATTATAGTAACTGCTATTAACTAACAACACACTCTGATTAACACATTAGTAAGTAATAGCACTCAGTTGAATGTGGAAGTTCACTATTAGCTAATCAGTACCTCACTGAGAACTACTATATAGAGGTTCATAATTAATATCAATAATGCATAATGTATAATATACGGTAACGGTAACCCACTAGTAATGACTCGAGCGTTACTAAAGGAACTACTATTATTTGGGTCAGTATCTAAAGTGAAAAGCTTAATAACTCTCTAGTAATTAGTAAAGTGTTATCAATTTGACAATTACGTAAGTTTATGCTTAGAAATCATTTTGTTAAGTTTATTTTTCTGACTCCATTGTCAGATATTTGTTCTTGTTTTAAGCACAAACTCACTTCATTTTCATATTTTGTCAGTCTTAATATCTTCAGTCATTTTGCTTCTTCTCCAGTAAATGTATCTTGATTTAAAGAATGTTTAGATATTTTTGCTGGAAAACGAGACAGAAACACTGAGGAAAAAAGATTATTAATCTTAGTTAGTGTTATTTTAGCATTCGCTAATACAGAGATCCAGCCAGACTCACTCGATTAGTGTAAATCACTTTAAATCTCGTCTTACAAAAATGAGAAAAACAAGCAAATTATGATACAGGAACCAGCGAGAGTGAAGCAGAATAACAGCCGGAGTGGAAGTGTAAATGCGGAACAGGACAGAAAAGAGATTCTCTTTCAGAAGATACACAAGCAGAACTAAATAATTATGAATATATGAATTATATTCTTCCTGAAGTCGTGTATGTAATGTCCATCACTAATCAGATGTCCATGTGTTCTCATGCGATGATCAGGAGGACACACACTCTCTTTCTGACAAACTTAACAAACTACACAAACAGCCACACACATTATTAACATTATTTTACAACACATTATTAAAAAATGCACACTGTAAGCAAAGAAATCAGCAGAAAGTTGGGTGTTTTGCATTAAGATGTTTCCTTTAACCCTTTAAAACATAATGCAATGCATGATTCAAAATTTGCATTTATTTGTTAAATTGTTAAATATTATTATAATGTAAATCATCTGTTCTCTATGTGAATATACAGTAAAGTGTAATTTATTCCTGTGATCAAAGCTGAATGTTCAGCATCATTACTCCAGTCTTCAGTGTCACATGATCCTTCAGAAATCACTCTAATATGATGATTTGATGCTCAAGAAACATTTATGATTATTACCAGTGTTGATATTTTTGTGAAAACTGATACATTTTATTTTTCAGGATTCTTTGATGAATAGAAAGTTCAAAAGAACAGCGTTTAGTTGAAATAGAATCTTTTGCAACATTATAAATGTCTTTACTGTCACTTCTGATCAGTTTAATGTGTCATTGATGAATAAAAGTATTAATTCCTTTAAAGAAAGCTACTAACAATGCAAGTCACTTTGGATTAAAGTTTTTGGCAAATGCATAAATGTAAATATGATTGAATTAGACTTTTTGGAGACAAATAAAAACTGTTCCTAGTTATTATTAATCTTTTAATTTGACTTTTTAATTTGTAATTTTTTAATTTCTTTTAATTTGTATGAGCAGATTTATGAAGTTCTCATCACTCGTCTTTAAAAGCAACCCATGATGCACCTCGTGAAGTGTTATTCTAGTATTTTTATATACTATTATATTTAGCAATATTTTTAACACTTTCCATTTTAGTTTTAATTTTAATGTTTTGTAATTTTCTGTTTTTATTTAGTTTTGTATATATATATATATATATATATATATATATATATATATTTTTTTTTTTTTTTTTTTTCAAAGAAGCTGCCTTTGGCTTGCTCAGTTGGGGATACTTAATTTAATTGATCAATCAACTATATATTGATGTGCATTACCAAACGTGGACGTTTTACACTAGAAACAAACACTGATGTACTGTCTTATTTAATACTGTGAAGCTGCTTTGATACAATCTGTATTGTGAAAAGCGCTATATAAATAAAGTTGACTTGACTTGACTTGACTTGAAGCTCAAATATAAAAGTGTGTCACATGATCACGGCCTCATTCCCAGACTTCCATTTGTACCATTTCAGAGTTTTCATCACTATTATTATTCCATTCTGTTAGTCCAACATATGGCCAGTTTTGAGTAGATGTGTCAGACGTTTGACTAGTGCTGTAACGTAAGGCCTGATCAGACAGAAATAGGTCTTTAAAGTAACAACTGCATGTTTTGTGAATGCATTGAACTGACTCTTCTTTAATGGAACAATCCAGAATGTGTGTGTGTGTGTGTGTGTGTGTGTGTGAAGGATCCAGAGAGTGTGTGTGGGGGAAGGAAGGTGCTGGAAGGTCCAGGTGGCGGCAGCTGTCTCTTGACTGGCGGCTCCAACTGAAGGACAGAAATATCCCAAACGAGGCTCTCCCACCGAGGGAAATGCATGCGTGTGAAAAGTGTGCAAAAGTTTGCAACCTCAAACAGCATTAAATCTCATCCAGCTGTGATTGTTGCATCACCTGTTCCTGCTCTTTCCACAGACCTCTGGGAACCCTGCCCCGGATCGTCCGGTGTGACGACACACACATCTTCTCGAAACACCCCTCCTGAACCCCAACATGGTACAGCTGGAGCCCTCGGCTATTTTAGTATTTGAGTGAGTGCTTGAGGAGTCCCAGACGCCAGATCGAAGCTGACGGCTTTAGTGAAGACATGGAGTTTGTGGAAGTGTTCGACTCTCCGGGGAAAGGCAGGGGCCTTCGGGCCACCAAAGAACTTTGGGCTGGAGACGTTCTGTTCGCTGAAGCCCCTTTGGCATCTGTGGTTTTGGACAGGTAAGAGCCTGATCGACCAGCGAAGTGCAATGAGACCCGATGTGGAGGAGGAGGAAAATGGCTCTACTCAAAACTGATGTTCTTCCTCATTTCATCCACATCCACATTTACTGGAGAAGAAGCAAAATGGCTGAAGATATTAAATCTGAACAATGAAGTGAGTTTGTGCTAAAACAAGAACAAATATCTGACAATGGAGTCAGAAAAATAAACTTAATTCAAATCGAGAACTTTTCTGACCCCATATTAAGCGTTGTCACGTTATTTTATCTTAATATCTTCAGTCATTTCTCTTCTCCAGTAAATGTGTCTTGATTTATGAATGTTTAGATGCTTGTGCTGGAAAACGAGACAGAAACACTGAGGAAGAACATCATGTTTGAAGAGTAAAGTTACACTTTTGATCATTGTATTGTGTGTTTAACTGAAATAAAGGGAATTATAAAAACTTATTTTATCTCAGCTAGTCGCCAAAGTGACATTTTTCATTTTAACTTGATGTCGTAAAATAACTAAAACTGAAATAAAATTAATAAAAACTATATTTAAAAAGAACAAAAACAAAATGAGTAAAACTTTAACTAAAATTCTAATGAAAACTGAATGATATAAACATAAATATTAAGGTTGTAAGATTATTGAAGTATGTTTACAAGAAAAAAACAATTTATATAGTACGCTGGTAATGATGATTGACAGGACTGAATGTTTAGGCTCCTCCCGATCTACGTTTTGAACTTCATTTAATTCAATGTTACTTGCCGTTTCTTTGTAACTATTTATGAAATTTTGTCGGAATTTCTGAGTGAAAATGGTAAATCCTACAGCGATGGAAGCTTGTTTTCCCACAGAGTAAAACATTTTAAAAGATAATTGCGACTTTTTATCACAAATGTGAGTTTACATCTCGAAATTCTGACTTTACAACGCAATTCTGACTTTATATCTCGCAATTCTGACTTTATATCTCGCAATTCTGACTTTATATCTCGCAATTCTGACTTTACATCTTACAATTCTGACTTTATAACTCACAATTCTGACTTTATATCTCATAATTCTGACTTTATATCTCACAATTCTGACTTTATATCTCACAATTCTGACTTTATATCTCACAATTCTGACTTTATATCTCGCAATTCTGACTTTATATCTCGCAATTCTGACTTAATATCTCGCAATTCTGACTTTATAACTCACAATTCTGACTTTATAACTCGCAATTCTGACTTTATATCTCGCAATTCTGACTTTATATCTCACAATTCTGACTTTATATCTCACAATTCTGACTTTATATCTCGCAATTCTGACTTAATATCTCGCAATTCTGACTTTATATCTCACAATTCTGACTTTACATCTTACAATTCTGACTTTATATCTCACAATTCTGACTTTATATCTCGCAATTCTGACTTTATATGTCACAATTCTGACTTTATATCTCGCAATTCTGACTTTATATCTCGCAATTCTGACTTTATAACTCACAATTCTGACTTTATATCTCACAATTCTGACTTTATAACTCACAATTCTGACTTTATATCTCATAATTCTGACTTTATATCTCACAATTCTGACTTTATATCTCACAATTCTGACTTTATATCTCACAATTCTGACTTTATATCTCGCAATTCTGACTTAATATCTCGCAATTCTGACTTAATATCTCGCAATTCTGACTTTATAACTCACAATTCTGACTTTATATCTCGCAATTCTGACTTTATATCTCACAATTCTGACTTTATAACTCACAATTCTGACTTTATATCTCACAATTCTGACTTTATAACTCACAATTCTGACTTTATATCTCACAATTCTGACTTTATATCTCGCAATTCTGACTTTATATCTCACAATTCTGACTTTATATCTCACAATTCTGACTTTATATCTCGCAATTCTGACTTTATATTTTGCAATTCTGACTTTATATCTCGCAATTCTGACTTTATATCTCGCAATTCTGACTTTATATTTCGCAATTCTGACTTTATATCTCGCAATTCTGACTTTATATCTCGCAATTCTGACATTATATTTCGCAATTCTGACTTTATATCTCGCAATTATGAGATAAAAAGTCGCAATTACCTTTTTATTTTTTATTCTGTGGCAGAAACAAGCTTCCATACAGCAGATTTTTATTTCTAAAAACTATAATAGTACACTCTTAGAAAATAAATGGATTCTATATAGAACTCTTAAATGATTGCATAATGCTTTCATGTCAAACAGGTTATTTAAATTTTTTTCTAGTGATAAATTATGTTTACTAATGACTAATTGCTTCATCAAATTAAAAAAATAATGATAAATGATGTAACCCCTAAAAGCGCCTGACAGAACCTTTAAAGTTCATTATGTAACCTTTACAAGTAAGAATGGTTATATCAGAGATTCTGCAGTTACACTGATTATGATTGAGCTTTAAATAGCAGGGGTCGATTGAGTCGTGGTGTCATATGCTGTTTATAGTCTATATTTAACCTGAAGTCCCGAAGAGAACTTGCGTGGCTTTTCCAAAGCCGAACTTGTCTTAAAATAACACACTGTAAAATCAAGATTAGAATCGAGCAATCTAGGACCAGAAGTGAAGAATCATTATTTGCTCAGCATGAAGAATGAGTTTTCCAATCTGAACATGAGATATAAAAACTGGGTTGCATAAGATGATTCAGCATGAATGAATAAGATAAGTGTGTCACCCAATACTGTCACAAGCTCTGTAAGTAATGTAAGAACAGATATATGTGATGTGTAGAGAGAGCGGGACACAACTGACACACTTTCTGACTTTCTCAGTTTGTGTAAATTCACTTGGGGTTCAGAGTATTAATTTTGCCCCACATTAATTTCACACGTCTAGTAAAATGATGTTGTTTTGTTTCATTAATACAGTGTTTGCTTGTTTCTTGATATATCCGGAAAGAATGGAAGTGAAATGTGACAACATGCCCCATTATACATTATAACATGACCATGTGACAGATTAAAATGTTATCTTAACTAATCAAAAAAATATACAAGAAAAACACAAATATTTTGTCAATAAAATCCAATTATTAACTTTTTTATATAAAATAATGGCATTTTATTTATAATTAAAAATAAAGTAATTTTTGAGTTTGACAACAAACACACTGGAAAACACAGCTATACAGCAGCACAGTTCATAATAATAATTAATAATGTCTGAACAGTCTTTATTCACCTTTTTCTCATGGTTTCTCAATAGAATTCATAAAAGTACATAATAGAATATCATAGTTCTAATAACCCGGCGAGTGTTTTCTGCTGGTTAGATCAACATTAAAAGAACTATCTCAACTCTTAAATAACAGATTAAAATAATATCAGATTTGTCTAATTTTAAGCAAAAGTCATCCAAGCAAAAGTCCATCGATCAATTATATGAAATTGCTGTTTAGAGAAAAGCTTTGACTATAACAAGACACAACACACACTTTGAATCACGTTTTTGAATTATTACCATCTCATTATCGTTATAGAACACCAAAGGCAATTAGAGCAATATATAAACAAACTTTTGTGCCAAGTGCAATACGTCTTTTGAATAAGGGGAAGCAAATGTGAATATTTTAAGCTTTGATATTGTGTGTGTTGTGTATGGTTAGATGTATTGGGTGGATGTTGTGTATTTTTAATTGTTTTGTGATTGTATGGTGAGACCAACGGCCAATTTTCAGCCTAGATATTTTAATTTTGGTGCAATTTGTTTCTCTTTATAGTGTTATATATAATATAATATAGTGTTGAAATGGCAACTAGTAAATACACTAAGTTTCGTCATGCTGGCATGTGTGTTACAGCCACTGCTTCTGTAACTGAGATTAAAGTGTGTGGAGTGAGAGATCTAACGAAGCGTTCTCTGTTCCAGTCTGGTGTCCAATGTGTGTCACGGGTGTTTCCGGCGTCAGGAGAAGCTCCAGCGCTGCGGTCAGTGCCGCTTTGCTCAGTACTGTGACAGAACGTGCCAGCGAGCCTCCTGGGAGGAACACAAACTCGAGTGCGCTGCCATCAAGAGCTACGGAAAAGCACCCAATGAAAACATCCGGTATGAGCCGTGATGAGCCGAGTTTTAGGCCTCATGATTCCCTCTGGTCATTTTGAACCGGATTTTTTTTTTTTTTTTGACTGTTCATCAAGACCCCTAAACTTTTGTCACACTTGAACCACGAATACACACAAAAAATGAATGGAATCGAGGAGTTTTGTGGTTGAAATCTAAAAAAGTAACAAATCTTTCCTTCCCGGGTCAATTTGACCCCATTAGAAATGAATGGAATGCGAGGAATGCTTCAGTACACATAGAAAAACCTAAAAATTCTAACTAAAAATGCTAAAACTTTACCCAAAAATGATTTTATAATGTTTACTGAATGCATACTGAAGAGACACTGGCTTTAGGACTCAGAGGAACAGCTCATTTGCTCCATATAGAGCTATAAGGCCATCTAGAGTCATGAAATATCATGTTACATTATTATTTTCACACAAGAGGTCGGCAAAGACACTCAATGTAAGATATTTAGAGCTGAATTAAAAGGGTTATGCATGAAACTGTGAGTTATTTTGAATTTAAGTTGATAGAATGTGAGGAATGTGCTTAAATTACTATTTATTTATTATTTATTGATCAAATTTAAAGGTTAATAAAATAAATTGCATTCAAAAAGTAGAAACAAATAAGTATAATTTTAGGGCTTCGGGTCATTTTGACCCGTGAGGGAAAGATGTGTTACGAGGTGCGAGGGAAGGATGAGGTCATATGTGACAGAAATGATGGAAAAATCTGATGTTCTGTGTTTTAGTCTCGCCGCGCGCATCATGTGGCGTGTCGATAAGGAGGGAATGGTGGTCTCGGACACGCAGATGACGACCCTGGACGAACTGGAAAACCACATCTGCGACATGAACGAGGACGACCTGAAGGACTTCAAAGTCGATATCCACAATTTCCTCGACTTCTGGCCTCGCGTGAGCAAACAGCACACGGTGGACAGCATCTCACACATCCTCGGAGTGGTACGTGAACTTCGAATCATCCGTTTAGGTGCTCAAGAAGAACATGTGCTTCAATTTTCAGAATTTCAGAAAATCATTTTTATTCCTGTGATCAAAGCTGAATGTTCAGCATCATTACTCCAGTCTTCAGTGTCACATGATCCTTCAGAAATCACTCTAATATGATGATCTGATGATCAAGAAACATTTATGATTATTATCAGTGTTGAAAACAGTTCATATGTTTGTGGAAACCATCATACATTTTGTTTTTCAGGATTCTTAGAAAGTTAAAAAGTCAAAAAGTGAATGAATGAATCAATCAATCAAAGAATGAATGAATCAATCAATGATTGAATGAATGAATGAACGAACGAACGAACGAACGAACGAACGAATGAATGAATGAATCAATAAATGAATGAATGAATGAATGAATGTACGAATCTAAGTTCAAAAAGGTCATTTTTGATCAATTAAAGGCTTCCTTGATGAACAAAATTATTAATTTCTCTCTTTTTTTACTAATCTTACATATCCTAAACTTTTGAATGGCTGTGAATCATATTTTCCACAAAATATGAACTGTTTTCAGCATTGATAATAATGTGTCTTGATCATCAAATCCTCATATTAGAGTGATTTCTGAAGGATCATGTGACACTGAAGACTGGAGTAATGATGCTGAACATTCAGCTTTGATCACAGGAATAAATTACACTTTACTGTATATTCACATAGAGAACAGATCTTTTAAATTGCAATAATATATCACATTTTTTAGCCATGGTGACATCATTTGACATCATAATCGTTCCAAACGTGTGACGGTGGTGTGCATGTGACATGCGGTGACTCTTCTTTCCTCCCCGTCTGCCAGATTAACTGTAACGGGTTCATGGTGAGCGATCAGAGAGGTTTGCAGGCGGTTGGCGTCGGCTTGTTTCCTAACCTGTGTCTGGTGAACCACGACTGCTGGCCCAACTGCACCGTCATCCTCAACAACGGCAAGTAAGTTGAAGCGCTGGTCTTCAGATCCTCAGTCGGAGCGTGAGAGCGAACAGTTGAAAGTAACTTGTGGGCGAGGAATGAGAGAGAAAGATGGCCGGAGGAACTGAGAGTTTGAACTGAAAGAGTTGGGAAGGGAATAACTGGAATAACCCGCTCATGTGATTCAGGGTTTCCGTGAAATGTGCATTAACCCAAATACTGTGGCCTGTGTGTGCGATACATGCATCCTTTCAACTCATGATGTTCATGATAAGACTCTCTCATTGAACAAGATCCACAGAGAATGTTATGGAAGCTTGTTCCTGCCACAGAATAAAACATTTTAAAAGATAATTGCGACTTTTTATCTCACAATTGCGAGTTTACATCTCGAAATTCTGACTTTATTTCTCAGAATTGCGTGATATAAAGTCAGAATTGCGTGTTATAAAGTCAGGATTGCTAGATATAAAGTCAGGATTGCTAGATATAAAGTCAGAATTGTGAGATATAAAGTCAGAATTGTGAGATATAAAGCCAGAATTGTGAGATATAAAGTCAGAATTGCGAGTTATAAAGTCAGAATTGCGAGATATAAAGTCAGAATTGCAAGTTATAAAGTCAGAGTTGTGAGATATAAAGTCAGAATTGTGAGATATAAAGTCAGAATTGCGAGATATAAAGTCAGAATTGCGAGATATAAAGTCAGAATTGTGAGATATAAAGTCAGAATTGTGAGATATAAAGTCAGAATTGTGAGATATAAAGCCAGAATTGTGAGATATAAAGTCAGAATTGCGAGTTATAAAGTCAGAATTGTGAGATATAAAGTCAGAATTGTGAGTTATAAAGTCAGAATTGTGAGATATAAAGTCAGAATTGCGAGATATAAAGTCAGAATTGCGAGTTATAAAGTCAGAATTGCGAGTTATAAAGTCAGAATTGCGAGATATAAAGTCAGAATTGCGAGATATAAAGTCAGAATTGCGAGATATAAAGTCAGAATTGTGAGTTATAAAGTCAGAATTGTGAGATATAAAGTCAGAATTGCGAGATATAAAGTCAGAATTGTGAGTTATAAAGTCAGAATTGTGAGATATAAAGTCAGAATTGCGAGATATAAAGTCAGAATTGCGAGTTATAAAGTCAGAATTGCGAGTTATAAAGTCAGAATTGCGAGTTATAAAGTCAGAATTGCGAGATATAAAGTCAGAATTGCGAGATATAAAGTCAGAATTGCGAGTTATAAAGTCAGAATTGCGAGTTATAAAGTCAGAATTTCGAGATATAAAGTCAGAATTGCGAGATATAAAGTCAGAATTGCGAAATATAAAGTCAGAATTTCGAGATATAAAGTCAGAATTTCGAGATATAAAGTCAGAATTGCGAGATATAAAGTCAGAATTGCGAGATATAAAGTCAGAATTGCGTGATATAAAGTCAGAATTGCGTGATATAAAGTCAGAGTTGCGAGATATAAAGTCAGAGTTGTGAGTTATAAAGTCAGAATTGCGAGTTATAAAGTCAGAATTGCGAGTTATAAAGTCAGAATTGCGAGATATAAAGTCAGAATTGCGTGATATAAAGTCAGAATTGCGTGATATAAAGTCAGAATTGCGTGATATAAAGTCAGAGTTGCGAGATATAAAGTCAGAATTTCGAGATATAAAGTCAGAATTGCGAGATATAAAGTCAGAATTGCGAGATATAAAGTCAGAATTGCGAGATATAAAGTCAGAATTGCGTGATATAAAGTCAGAGTTGCGAGATATAAAGTCAGAATTGCGTGATATAAAGTCAGAATTTCGAGATATAAAGTCAGAATTGCGAGTTATAAAGTCAGAATTGCGAGTTATAAAGTCAGAATTGCGAGAAATAAAGTCAGAATTGCGAGATATAAAGTCAGAATTGCGAGATATAAAGTCAGAATTGCGAGATATAAAGTCAGAATTGCGAGTTATATAGTCAGAATTGCGAGATATAAAGTCAGAATTGCGAGTTATAAAGTCAGAATTGCGAGATATAAAGTCAGAATTGCGAGTTATAAAGTCAGAATTGCGAGAAATAAAGTCAGAATTGCGAGATATAAAGTCAGAATTGCGTGATATAAAGTCAGAATTGCGAGATATAAAGTCAGAATTGCGAGATATAAAGTCAGAATTGCGAGTTATAAAGTCAGAATTGCGTGATATAAAGTCAGAATTGCGTGATATAAAGTCAGAATTGCGAGATATAAAGTCAGAATTGTGAGATATAAAGTCAGAATTGCGAGATATAAAGTCAGAATTGTGTGATATAAAGTCAGAATTGCGAGATATAAAGTCAGAAATGCGAGATATAAAGTCAGAATTGCGAGATATAAAGTCAGAATTGTGTGATATAAAGTCAGAATTGTGAGATATAAAGTCAGAATTGTGTGATATAAAGTCAGAAATGCGAGATATAAAGTCAGAATTGCGAGATATAAAGTCAGAATTGCGAGTTATAAAGTCAGAATTGCGAGATATAAAGTCAGAATTGCGAGTTATAAAGTCAGAATTGCGAGATATAAAGTCAGAATTACATTTTCTTGCAATAGCAACTTAATCTCTCGCAATTCTGACTTTATGACACGCAATTGCGAGTTTATATCACACAATTCTGACATCTTTTCTCAGAATTGCGAGATATAAACATGCAATTCTGAGAAAAAAGTCAGAATTTTGAGTCTAGTTCTCGCAATTCTGACTTTATAATTCGCAGTTGCGCCTTTCTATCACCAAATCACCTTTTTTATTTTTCATTCTGTGGCTCAAACAAGCTAACATAGAATGTCCAAATAAAGCTGTGTACTTTTAATTTGAAGTACACTAGCGTTCCTCTCGCACACCTCGGCCTCCAGACGTATAATGTGCATAATTGTAGTTTTGCCTCTTTTTTTAACGTCAGAACAACAACAGAATTAGATTGATAACAGTATCCTGAGTTCAGTAAGTCCAGCTGCTTCTTGCTTTGTGTTTCAGTCAGTCGGCTGTCGATACTATGTATCATTCTCAGAAGAGGTGGGTCCGTTCATCCGTTCCTCTTCTCATCAGATCTTCTTCTTTCTATCATCACATCCATCTCTTCAAATAATCAACTACCCAAACACAGCCAAACGAAACATGACGGAGACACTGAGAACCGCTGTAATCATGAGAGTTTGCTTGTACTGCCTACCCAGCTGACACAATATTTTTGATAACGTTCCAATTAAGTTATTATAATGTTCTCTGAACATCCAGGTTTTAAAGTCCCCCTGTAGTCAATCAATTTATCCCTTAAAACTCATCTTTGATCACCAAAATTAAATTTTTAAACGTTCTTCATGCCTTAAAATATCTTGACTGTAACTCGACACCCTCGCCTCATTTAGAATGTGCGGTTCTATGAACATGCAAATGAGCCCCGCCTCCACTCACTCACTCAGCTCAGAGATCCACTGGTTGACGATCACACGTTGATCTGATTGGTTACAAGGTAGTTTGTGACGTCAGAAACACCAGCGATTTCAAAGCGTGTTTTTGAGACTGTCTTTGGTTCACTGCAGTTTTAAGGAGGAAATACTCAGCAATGCTGTCGACTTATGAATTTACACATGGCTTGTCTTAAAGCACATTAAAAACACCACATAGACACATAAACAACATTAAAAGCTGGATTTACACCACAGGGGGACTTTAAATAAGTTATTCCTTGTTAACTGAACATTCCATTTTGTAACATTTGAACATTTCCATTCCAAGTAGTAACATTTAAAAATGTTACAATTTGTTTCAACGTTTCGAGAACAGAAAACGATGAACGATCATTCTATTCAGTTTACTGGGAGAACATTTGTTCATAATCTGGATTAAACCCCAAATCAAACAATGATATTTATAAAAAAAAAAAGATAAGATAGATGGGATAGTTAAAAATTCTGTTATCATTTAGAAATGCTCATGTTCGTTTTGATGTTTCATTGTGTTTTCTTTTGCGTTCTGATGAAGAAAGAAAGAAAGAAAGAAAGTTGTAACGACGCGAGAGTCAAATGATGACAGAATTGAAGAGTTCGACTGTAAGGCGAGAGCTGATGACGGGTGGTTGGTCCGTTTGTTGTCACTTCTAACCTCTTTCACATCTAATAACACTCTCTTCCAGTCTTGAC